>NC_073313.1:70137513-70492983 GCF_027595985.1 Sorex araneus
ATTCAGAGTTACAAATTCTAACAAAAGAGAGAATTGTTAACTTCCTCATGGGCAGTGGATAGTGATATATTTTACATACATGTACAGCATTCCTGATTACTTTTAAGAAGAAAGAACCCAAAGAATATTAAACAATAGAAACAAAGAACAATAAAAATGAAGGCAATAGAAAGGAAAAGCAGAAGCACTATTCTTCAGTAGGAAGCTTGCCACTGAATTGGAGGTCAGGGGGATAAATTTGGTAATGGAACATTAGGCTAATGTAGAGAGGAAAAATGAAAGATCTAGAGGTAGGTGTGGGGACAAGAGGGAAACTGGGGACATTGGTGGAAAGCACTGGATAGCGGTGAAGGGATTGGTGTTGGAACATTTCATGTCTGAAACTGAATAATGAATAACTTTGTAACTCTGTCATTCACGGTAATTAAATTTTTAAAAAGTTATACTAAGAAAACAACTCATTAAAACACAATGTAGTCTTTGCCAACTTAGGAAACTAGCTGTATATAAGCTGTATATCTCATTTTTAAACATAAAAGTTTCTGTGGAAACTTTCCTACCTCAAGAAAACAGTGCTTCTGCTTCTCAGTTCAACCCCCCTTGTCCACCTGGAGAAATATCTGGGTAAAGTTGGACTGGTAAAGTTAGGACTGGTAAAATTGAAGCCAGAGAGATAGTACAATGTAAATGGCACTTGCCTTGCATGAGTTGATGCAGGTTCTTGTTCCTGGCACCTCTATAGTCCCTGGAGCCTTGGCAGGAAGGATCTCTGGGCACAGAGTCAAAAATAAGCCCTGAGTCGAGGGAGGTGTGGTCTCTAAAACAGAACCAAATTAAAAAAATCATAATAACTGGTAAGGTCTACCACAAGCACGTACAGGCAGTGGATGCTAGAGTACCACCGGTGCCACAAGGCAATTATCAAATTGGACCGGAAACCTACTTAATCTGCATTGTGTAGAACTGTGAAGTTCTCACCTCTACCCGTATTTTCCATGAGCTTCACTTTCCCTCTTGTATCACTTGTATCACTTGTCATCCCGTTGATCTTCGATTTGCTAAAACGGGTGCCAGTAACATCTCCATTTGTCCGTCCCTGTCGCATGTTAGTGTAGCCCAAAGTGTTTGTGTTCACTTTCCCTCAGAGAAAAGAATCTCAGGACACAAGGATAAAAGAAAAAAAATTGATTTAGAGAAATTTGATTGGAGAAATAGGGGAGCGATCTAGAGAGATAAGCGTCTAAGAGAGAATGTGACTTCTTTTTATTTTAGACTACTTTTTAAAATTTCTTTTCATTTTAATGAATCACCATGAGATACAGTTACAGACTTACCAACTTTGTGAGTACGTTTCAATCACACAGAGTTCTAGTACCCATCCCTCCACCAGTGCCCATTCTCCACCACCAATGTTCCCAGTGTCTCTCTTACCACCCCCACCCTTCCCACCCCCCGTCTCTGTGGCAGGCACATTCCCTTTTACTCTTTCTCTCCTTTGGGGTGTTATGGTTTGCAATATAAGCACTAAGCAGCCATCATTTTTGATTTTTCGTCCATAGTGTACGTTCAGCATGCATCTTCCATCCTGAGTAAGCCCTGCAACCATCATTTACTTCGTGGTCTCTTCTCCATCTCACTTGCTTTTTCCCCCAGCAGAATGTGGCTTCTTGAATTAAAACAGCTGAGAGTACACCTCTCAGGCTGAGGTGTGGTCAAATCTCCAGGGTGGGGAATGTGCCCTTGTGCCTTTGGGACATTGGTTTTATAGTAGAGTTTTTCCTACTCTTGCCTCATGGGAAGCTTTCTAGGTAGCCTGTGGCATCTTCAAGGGGAACAACCTTGGATTCCTGGAGACCTTTGAATATTCTTATATCTTCAAGATTCTCTCGAAGCTTCTATTCTGAGGGATCCTCCCCTGTTGGCAGTGCCTCAGTACTTACATCTGAGTAGTGCCTCATCTTCTCCATCTCCAAAGGGCTCAGTGTATTTGCATCTCAAAGGGATTTGATCCTCATGTCTTTGGATCACTTCAGAAATGGTGATTAGGAAATTTTCCCAAAAGCTCACTACCAAGGTCTTCTCCTATTTACCTGCCTGCTTTAGTGGGTCAGGGGTATGACAGATGCTTTGGTCAGGAAAAAGGGGTAATGCATTCCAATCAACTACAAAACTTACTGAGACCCAAGCCATTAGATACTTATGTTCAAGAGTAATACCTTTGATGCACCCAGAGCAATAGTGCAGCAGGTGGGCACTTGCACCACCTATGGTCCCCCGAGCCGCGCCAGGAGTGATCCCTGAGCACAGAACCAGGAGTAAGCTCCAAGTACCACTGGGTATGGTCTGAAAGCCAAAACAAAACAAAACAAAACAAAACAAAAGAATAATTCCATCGAGTTCCATGTTCCAGCCTCATTTTCACCATGGGGCAGAGTTACATCCATAAATTAAGGTAGCCCTTCCCCTTCAAATTTTTGTGGTGACCCTATTCACTGTGGGCCTACTATTCCACTGAGCCATTGTCATCATTTGATACCTAGGAGGGGACCTGATTCTCTGAAATATCTGAGAAAAAGGAAACAACTCTATTCCATATGCCTGTGGAGCTAAGGACTTTTCTGATATGGTTCATGAAATCATTTTTTCTTCCCATCTCAATCTCCTTATTAAATTGTTGTACAACTACATGCTTAGTTTCTCTGGAATAAGTTTTCTCATATTTTACAATATGAATATGAATATGCTGCAAATTTTCAAACTCTTCCAGTTTAGGTTACTATTTGCTTAATAGTTCAATATATATCTCTCTTTTTCTGTTTTACTATTCCTGATAAGGTGGTAAAGAAAAGCACACCAGAAAATCAGAGAATAGAAAAAGAATTAGAAGTTTTTAGCATATTGAATACGTCACGGGTAGCTTGCCAGGCTCTGCTGTGCAGGCGAGATACTCTTGGTAGCTTGCTGGGCTCTTCAAGAGGGGCGGAGGAATCAAACCTGGGTTGGCCATGTGCAAGGAGAACACCCTACCTGCTGTGCTATCACTCCAGCCTAGTCATAGGCAAAAAAATTGAAATTAGACTCCTTTCTCACTCCATACACAAACATTTTTTTTGTTAGTCAAAAATTTTTCTTTTTTTTCTTTTTTTTAAATTTTAATTAATTTATTTTTTAATTAGTGAGTCATAGTGAGGGTACAGCTACAGATTTACACATTTTCGTCCTTGTTTTTCCCTCATGAAATGTTCAAGAGCCCATCTTCCACCAGTGTCCATTCTCCACCACCAAAGAACCCAGTATCCCTCCCACCCCCCGAGTCTCATTCCCCTCACCCCACCCCGCCTCTGCGGCAGGGCATTCCAATCTTTTCTCTCTCTCTCCTTTTGGGTTTTGTGGTTTGCAATAGGGGCATTAAGTAGACTAGAGACTGAACATGATGGCCACTCAATGCTCCATACACAAAATTTAATTCAATTTTTATTAACAAATTTTGTAGTCAACTATGTTTCTATAAAACGCATTGAGGAAAACATAGGGAGAACTCTCGGAGATTTTGACCTTAGTAAATTCCATTGGCAAGGAAAACCAAAGAAAAATAAACAAATGGGACTACATCAAATTAAAAAAATTCTGCACTGTGAAAGAAATGAGGTTTAAAATATAAGGACACTTCATGGGTAGGGAGATAATATTCACACATCCTAAGTCATACAAGGAGCTAATATTCAAGATAGTAGTTCATTTGGTAATATGTCACTGAGTTTCCCTATGGGTGTTAATATTGAGGAGTTTTTTCTCTGACATTCACAATGTGTATATATAAGAAACTATTATGTATATATATACATATTATGTATCACTTGTATCACTTGTAGTCCCATTGATCTTCAATTTGCTTGAGGGCACCAGTAATGTCTCCATTTCTCCCTGTCTCGAGCTAGTGTAGCTCAATGATATCTGCTCGCTCCAGGAACATGAAGAGCCTCAACTTGTTCATTCAGAGATTTGAAGAATAAATCTGACCATCTAGTTGGTGGGCGGCCACAACGTCTTCTGACGTCCCGTGGAATCCAGTCTGTAACAGCTCTAGTCCAATGGTCATCTCTAAATCGCATTACATGATCGGCCCATCTGATTTTTGATGCCTTGGCAAACGAGACAGCATCCCTGGTTTTTGACCATCGACAGAGGTCATAACTCCAGATTCCTTCTCTCACTTGAGTGAGACATGATATTCCCAGCACAGCTCTTTCGATTCCTCTTTGGGATACCCTAATAGCATTCTCATCTAGTTTGCATAAGGCCCAGGTCTCTGAGGCATATGTTAGTGCAGGAAGAACGGTGGAATCAAAAAGATGTGCCTGGAGTTGGAGGTTCTTTGTTCTCTTAACCACTTATTAGACGCTCTTGAATGCATTCCATGCTGCTCTCTTCCTCCTGTGCAGTTCTGGCACCAAGTCGTTCTTCATGTTGATTTCTTGACCCAGCTACACATAGAGCTGCTGCATTCAGAGCTGTTCGTTCCGTTGAGAGCAAATGGAGCTTCAGGGACCAGTTCGTTTTTCATGAACATCGTCTTGTTGAGATTCAGCTGCAATCTGACCTTTCCACACTCGTGGTCGAAGTCGGCCAGCATTTGTGCCACTTGGCTAATGTTTGGTGTTGTGAGAACGATGTCATCAGCGAAGCGGAGGTGGTGTTATTGCTTACCGTCTATCTTCACTCCCATTTCTTCCCATTCCAGTCGCCACATAATGTTCTCAAGGGCGGCACTGAAGAGTTTCGGTGAAATGGTATCACCCTGCCACACCCAATATATGTATGTTGTTATACATATTATGTATATACATATATACATAAATGCATATATGTACTCCCCGTGGCATATTCATATGCCAAACCCAGTAACAATGTTGAGTCTCATTCCCCCGACCTTGAAAGAGCCTCTGATGCAGCACTGTAGGGAAGGACAAGTAAAGGGAGGCTTCTAAAATCTCAGGGCTAGGACGAATGGAGATGTTACTGGGACTGATCGAGAAAATAGATGATCAATGGGATGATGTTGATGATGATGATGGCACCAGCAGGGTGGATCTTATGGGTGTGAACCCTGGGTCACTGGAGATTGGTGTTAGCAGGGAGAGGATCTCTGTTCCAGGGTCCTATTGAGCCTGGTTAATGTGTGAGGCTTGGCCTGAGCGCCTGGAAAGCAGCGCGATGTGAAGTATCACATTTCACTCAAGTGAGAAAAGGAATCCGGAGCTCTAATCTCCATCAAGGATCAAGAATCAGGGACTCTCTCATTTGTCAAGGAGTCGAAAATCAGATTGGCTGGACACATAATGCTATTTAGAGATGACCACTGGACTAGACTGTTACCGACTGGATTCCATGGGACATCAAGAGACCGCATGGCTGCCATCCTACAAGATGGTCAGACTTCTTCATTAAAAGACCCCGAATGAAAGGTTTGAAGTGTTTCATGTTCCTGGAGCAAGCAGATGCCATTGGGCTACACTAAAACTTGACAGGGATGAATGGAGTCATTACTGGCGTCCACTCAAGCAAATCTATGATAACGGTATGAAAAGTGATACAAGTGATATGATATATTTATACACATATGTACACAGCCATGTCTACGCACCCACCTTTTTGCTGTGATAGTGATGGAAGATTCTCCTGCTCCCGTGCCTGGCTTTTCTCACCAGGGCCCCTTGGAGAAAAGAGAATTGAGTTTCCCTCCCCACCCAGAGCAGAGCCCCAGTTAGCCGAAGACCTCTGGAACCCAGCCACGGCCATACTCAAGGCTCCTCTCCACACGTTAGGACGAGCCTCACACATGAAGGAACCGGCAGAGGAACCCAGGTGTGCTGGGCCCGGGGCTGAGATCTCCAAGCCTGCTCGGATTGGGACTAGGCCTCCTCCGCCCAGATCCTCCTTTTTCCAGTAGCTAGGCAGTCACACCCACAAACTGCCCCTGGTGCCATGTAATCCCATCAATGGCTAAGATCCAGAGACTATAAAACAAAGCTCCTGGATGCACGCAGCCTCTTATTGTCTAGTTCTCCCTCTCAGAGAACCCGGTAAGCTAACAAGAGTATCCTGTCCACATGGCAGAGCCTGGCAAGCTCCCCGTGGCGTATTCAATATGCTAAAAACAGTAACAATGATAGGTCTCATTTCCCTAACCCTGAAAGAGCCTCCAATGCAGCACCATTGGGAAGTACGAGTAAAGAGAGGCTGCTAAAATCTCAGGGGTGGGACGAATGGAGAAGATACTGGCACCCGCTCAAGCAAATAGATGACCAACGGGATATATCACTGCATCACTGCCATCCTGTTGGTCATTGATCTGCTCGAGCGGGTGCCAGTAACATCTCCATTTGTCCCTGTCACATTCAGGGGAATGAGGCCCATTATTGTTACTGTTTTTGGCATATTGAATACTCCACGGGTAGCCTATCAGGCTCTGCCGTGCATATAAAATTACAGGGCTGGAGCCACAGTACAGCATCTTTTCTTTTGGCTTGCACCTGGCTGACTCCAGGTCAATCCACAGCATCCCATGTGGTCCCTTGAGCCCACCAGGTGTAATTCCTGATCATAGAGTCAGGAGTAACCTATGGGCATTGCTGGATTTTGTCCCTAAATTAAAACAAACAAAAAAGAGATATTCCAACTCAAATCAGTAACATATTTTTTGATAACTAGTTGTCAGTGTCATTTATATATTCTAGATACAAGTCAATTATTAAATATGTTTTGAATAATGTTTCTGATGGACTGAAGAGATAGTTCAGTGGTTAAGATGCTGACCTAGAGACAGCCAACCTGAGTTTGATATACAGCAACAGGACTTGCTCTACAGAAGTTGATATACACCAAAAGGAGTAATCACCAAGTTCAGAGCCAGAGGTAAGTCCTGGGCAAACTTGCCTATTGATATGGCATACAATAAATCATCCTCTCTCCTAAGTTCTTCTTAGGCTGTGTGACTGATCAAAACACAACATCAAACAAGTCAGAGAAGTCCAAGTCAAGTTACTAACAACATGGATAGCTCTTAACTTGCTTACCCATGTACCAGGTACCAACTTAAAAAATTAGCTTAGAGATAGGGAGCTGGGATAGGGGAGGAAGATTAGTTATGGACAGTTGCTTGGAAAAAGCAGCCAACAAAGCTAAAGCAAATAATTAAATATGTTCATGTTCTGCCTTTGCCATTGAGGGAGATTATGACTTCCGGTGGAGTCAGCAACCATTAAATCCTATTGTCTTTTTACATATGTGAATGTCTCTCAGAAGGTAACTTCTACCTAGATTTTAGAGTCCTTCCTATAAAATAGACCTCTGTGTTGGAACACTACATGACTGAAATCTTATCATGAACAGCTCTGTAAGCATCTATATCGTAGTGATTGTCTCTCTCTCTTTATATATATATAAAGGTTTATATATATATAAATGGTTGGAAGCCTGCCTCATGAGCTCTCTTCTCTCTCTTTATATATATATATATATATATATATATATATATATAATAAAATAAAAATAGACCTCTTACCAAAGATACTACTTGGGGTGTCAGAATTTTGTTCACTGAATTACATTTTTACCCTATTCAGCTTTTTGGCAAACTTTTTACTTGCTTACCTATACATGTGCTTATATTTAATCCTTGTAATTTTATGTATTTTGAACTTTGGGTATTTGATCTGTGTAGATTTATAGTTTGTGTACAGTGCAGTGTAAATCAAATTAATTCTTTAAAAGTAAATATCCCAGTTGTCACAAAACTATTGTTGAACAAACCATTTCCTTATTTAACGATTTTGGAACTCATTAAAAATTAATTCACTATAGACTAATGAGACTGTTACTGTACTAGCAATTTGATTCCATTGGTGTATATGTTTATATCATACAGTTTGGATTGATAAATCTTTAGAGTAAGTTTAAAACTAGGAACAATGAGTCCTCACGCTTCTTACTTTTTAAATTGAATTAATTACTTTTAATTGAATCACTGTGAGACACAGTTACAAAGCTTTCATGTTTGAGTTTCAGTCATACAATGATAGGACACCCGTCTCTCCACCAGTGTAGCTTTCCCACCACCAATGTCCCCAGTTTCCCTCCCCCATCTCACCCCTCCCCCTGCCTCTATGGCAGACAATTTCCCTCTTACTCTCTCTCTACTTGAGCATTATAATTTGCAATAAAGATACTGAGAGGCCACCATTTTTGGTTCTTTATCTACTTTCAGCACACATCTCCCATCCCAACCGAACCCTCCAACCATTATTGATTTAGTGATACCTTCTCTATCCCAGCTGCCTTATCCCTCAGCTCATGAGGCAGGCTTCCAACCATAGAGCAATCTTCCTGGTCTACTTTCTTTTACACAGTAGTGTCTTTGCCATGAAGGTCCCTTAGTTAATCAGTATATATTTAAAATAATTCCGTTTGTATCAAAAAAGCAACTGAGATGTTGGTTAAGGATTGCATTGAAATTGAAAACTAAGTGAAATATTATTGTTTCTTGCTAAAATTTGGTACTGGAGTGATAGCACAGTGGGTAGGGCATTTGCCTTGCACACAGCCGACCCGGGTTTGATTCCTCTGTCCATCTTGGAGAGCCCGGCAAGCTACCGAGAGTATCCCATCTGAATAGCAGAGCCTGCCAAGCTACCCATGGTGTATTTGATATGCCAAAAACAGTAACAACAAGTCTCACAACGGAGACATTACTGGTGCCTGCTTGAGCAAATCTATGAACAATGGGATGACACTGCTACAGTGCTACTAAAATTTGAATCTTCCAGCTCTTGAACATGCGGTGTTTCCCTATTTATTTAGATCTTCTTCAATTAAATGGTATTTTGAAATGAATGCCAAAGAATTCAGCAAAGGTGAAGGATAGACAATAAACTTACAGATTTCTTTTTATATGCTAACAATGAAGAATATGAAACATCTATTCACAATAGCAATTGAAGATTAACCGAATAAAGTAAAATATGAAATATAAGTTGCAAAACTTTGATGAAAGTAATTGAAAATAAATAAAACAAATAGAATGATATCCTATATTTATGGATCAGCAATTAATATTGTTAAACTGCCCATAGTACTCACAGACATCTATAGAGTCTTTGTAGTTTCTTTTTGATTTGCAGGAAAATAGTAAGAATATGTGAAGAAATCAGTAAAATGAAGAAAATAGTGTGTCAAAAAACTACAGAGGGAATTTAAAAATTTTAAGTAAATTAAACTTAAGATGCAACATGCCAAAACTAATGAATTAAATTTAACCAATGCTTAGTGAGAAATTATAACTACAAATACCTACATAAATAAAAGGTATCTATAATAGAAATCTAACCTTACTAGGGCTCTGCAAAAAAAGATAAATATAACTCTGAAAAACCTCATAATAAAGAATAAAAATAAGAACAGACATTAAAAATAGATAAAAAATAAACTCAAAATAGCAGGTCTTTGAAAGTTCAGCAAAGTGGTGTTAACAGGTGAATAAAAGAATAAAGTGATCAAATTACAAATACGGAATAAAAGAGATGGCTATACACTCTAACTTACAAAACCTTTGTAAGAGAAAACTAGATCAATTTAAACAAATTTACAACCAATGAAAATGAATTAAGACATACAAATCTCATGGGAAAGATTTGTTTAGATATCCAATTGTCAATTTAAAATTTCCCACAAATAAAATATCAGGTGATTTGAGTTCAGTGATAAATTTTATCTAAAATTTAAAAAAAATCTTTTCTAAACAGGGAGATTTGTAAAGAAAAAGAGTGTGTCCATATTTGAAAAGAAGAATTGTAGATAAAGGATCAAACATTATGGCCTCTTAGTATCTGTGTTGCAAACCATAATACCCAAAAGGTGAGAGAGAGTATGGGAGAAATTGTCTGCCATAGAGACAGGGGGAGTGGTGGGCTGGAAGGGGAGGGATCCTGGGGACATTGGTGGTGGAAAATGTACACTGGTGGAGGGATGGGTGTTCAATCATTGTATGATTGAAACACAACCATGAAAGCTTTGTAACTGTAATGCACAGTGATTCAATTAAAAATATAAATAAAGCAGGTGACATGGTGTTGTATATAGAAAATGTGAAGGGGCACACACACATACACACACATAAATTATAACTGTTAGAGCTAATCAAAGATTTAATAAGGTTGTGAGATACATGTCAACCTGAAAAAAATCAACTGTATAGTTTGCAATATCAATAGACACTCCAAAGATAAAATTCAGAAAATTCCATGTACAAAAATATTGAAAAGGAAATATCCAGGAACAAATGAGCAAAATTACAAATGAGCAAAAAACAGTTTCAAAAGTTCTTTCTATCTTTGATTTTCTAGACATGCCATCTGAAAAAAATAATAGTAATAATGATAACACTTTTGGGGTCTGAGAGAGTACAGTGAGTAAGGTGATTAACTTGTACCCCTGGTGGCCTGGGTCCAATCCCTGGCATCCCATGTGATCACTAAGAATGCCAAGAGCAGAGAGTATGACCTAACACACACACACACACACTCATACACACCACTTCTATATTTTTGCCTAACTGGTCTAGTTAGAGGTTAATTAGTTATTTGGTAGAATTAACAATTGAAGAGAGTCACCTGATTCTGAGATCTTTGTGTTGGGAGAATTTTGATTATTAAATCAGTGTCCTTTCTCATTACTGATCTGTTCACAGTAACTGTTTCTTCCTCCTTCAGTGTTTAATATCATATATCATTCTATGAAAGCATCCATATATCACTAATTATTCTCATAGATGTACAGTTTTTCATAGCAGCCTTCTGTGTCCTGACTTATTTACATGGTTACAGCTTACTGTCTCTTTCATTTCTTACTTTCATTAATTTAGCCCTCCTTTCCATAGTAGTTTAGACCAATATATATCAATTGTATTATTTTAAAATAAAAGCACTTGAGTTTTCTTTTGATATTCTGGTCTCTTTTTGATTTACTTCTGTTCTGATATTTTTGTATTATTTTTCCTTAATTCTAGTAAAGTGGGACTAGATTGCTCCTCTTTCTAGTTTCCAGGGTTATAAAGTTGGCAGTATAAAGAAGTTTCTTCTTTCCTCTTGGTTTTTCTTATAAAATAAAATTACTCTAACTTTAGTTTTTTGCTGTTATCCCATACATTATAGACTTTATTTGCTTTCTTTATTGATTTCCTTCTCCTCTGACTGGGTTATTTCAAACTTACAGTACTGTATTTGACATTTTCTGCCTTCTGTTTGTTATACATTTGCAAATGCTCTTTAAACATATTTTAAGTTTTATTCCTTTGATATCTCAGCTCTGGAATTTCCAGTTGATTATTTTTAATTTTTGGCTTTCAGTAACTATCTCATTTGTTCATGTACATTTTTGTGATTCCAAAGAATTATCTTTGAGTTTTCTTGTAGTTTGTTTGTTTTATTCACACATACTTTGAATTTTTAAAAAATTCTTATTGAGATAAACAGTTACACAGTTGTTTGTATTTGGATTTCTGTATGTTCCACATAAAGGAAATTAGGATTTCAGGAAGTGACTGAGACTTCAAATATTAAAGTAAGAGAAAATCACAGGAAAGCAAAAAAAAAAACATGGATACCTCTTATTATGTGTAGTTTATCTCCAATGATAAATCTTGAATCTGTAACATTTTATCAGTGATTTAACTGACAACTTACTTATTAGCACCTACAGTGCAAGCCATGGTATGAAGAGAGAGGAGGAGGAGGAGGAGGAGGAGAATGAGGAGAAGGAGGAGGAAGAGGAGGAGGAGGAGAGAAGTAAGAAGCAAGAAGAAAGGAGAAAAGCATATGCCTTAGAGACAGGCTGGGGTGGAGTTGGTGGGAGGGAAACGGGATATTGGAGTTGGGAAATCTACACTCTTGGGGGGTAGATTTCAATGCTTTATATTGATTGATAAAACACATTGGAGAGAGTCTACCTGAATTCTTGGGATATGATATTTTATTCTAAAAGTCTGAAAAAAAAGACACTTATTTTGTTCGAATGGATGTCTAATCTATTATTTAAGAAGAGACTGAAATAAAGAACATTGAATGCTGCTCTATTTCTGATGTCATCGTCTTCCTTTACTTTAAGTATTTTCCCTTTAGTTCTTCATAATTTTAATGAGGGCTGGGGGGATATTACAGTGGGTAGAGTGCTTGCCTTGCATGTGGTTGGGCAAGGTTCAATTCTCAGAAACCCATATGGTCTCCTGAGATCTGCCATGCATTCTCCTCAAATACAGTGCCAGGAGTAAGCCCTGAGCTTTGCCAGGTGTGACTCAAAGACAAACAAACAAAAAGACATACTTGTAATGACTGCTCTTAAATCTTCGTTTAATTGAACATCTGGCCCTCTCAAGGACATTTTCTATTGCCTATTTTTATTGTGTATGAGTCACACTTTCTCCTTTTTGTGCATTTAAACTTTATTTTTAAAAACTGGATTTTTTACAAAACATACTATAGCAATTCAGACACTGATTCTCTTCCTCACACTCAAGAAGTGATTTTGTTTTTTGGTTTTTTGTTTGTTTCATAACTCTTTTTAATTAAAAAAGAACATACCCTAACAAAGTAAACTGTTTTCTCTATCAGGTAATTTACATAGAATAAGCAATATTTGAAGTCAATAAAGCCAATCTTACATAGGTGAATTTATTTAGATATCAATAAATTATTTTGATTGCTTGTTGGCAGTTGATTTTTTGAGACAGAGTCTAGAATCCAGGGGGAATGATATGTTTTAATTTGGAGGAATGCTTACTCTCATTTTATGAGTTTATATCAAAATATTGATATAGAGCACAAACATAAATATAATATATTACATACTCCTTAAAAATTTGAATAAAAACCGAAATTGTAAAGTATGAAAAAAGATGAGTTGAATGAAGTAATTTTGAAAGTCTTCATAAGTGTTAGATGTTTCTAATATTTTATATAATGGATTGTTATAATATTTATTCAGTATGTAGTAGTTTGTTCATTTTTGTATTTCCCAATAGAAAATATGTCCATGTGTGTATAACTTGTAGCATATTGGGACCTAGGAAATGAAAACATCTTTAGAAAAAATAATCTATATGTATTCAGACTTCTAGTAATGGCTATATCCAGATAAATCTTATTTGACTTTCTACGGACTCAATATGTTTTCAATTATTTATGAAAAATAATGGGTTATACTAGATTATACTTTGAAAAAAATCTCGGCTTTAAAGAATTCTATTTTCCATTATGTTCTTTCTATTTGGCATGAATAATGCATCGAATATCTTTTAACATCACCGATTTTGAAATATAATACAAATGTCAAACACGACCATTTTTAGTTTCAATGTAACGTGGAAACATATTAAAAACTGTAACCTGTAGAGATTAGTAGGGTGGGGGAAGATTCTCGCCTTGTGTGAGGCCAACTCAGTTGTGAGTCCCAGTTGACAAAGGCTCCCTGAGCACTGCAGAGAGGGGTCTCTGAGCACAGAGCCAGGAGTAATTCCTGAGAATTGCTGTGAGGCCCATGACACCTCACCTGGAAAAAAAAAACTGCTACTTCAATTAAATTTTAAACTATTGTCATTTACTGAATCTAGAAATGGATGTAATACAAACACAGCTCTGAAACTTTAATCAGAGGCTGGATGCAGTGTTTTCCAGACACTTTGTTTCTGTGGCTTGTGTTATACATTCTAGATTGCAAGTCAACATATAGTTTAAAAGTATCTAGTTTTAAATTTATTTATTCATTACTAATTTGTTATTAGTGTTCAAATGTTAATATTATGATAATTCTTATGCAGCCTCCAAAAATCTACATAATTTTTTTTCAATGTTCCTAAACGTTTTTAAAGTTATTTGAAGAAAACATAGCTTATGATGTGTATGAAAATGCTTTATTAGTGCTAAAAGTCCTCACTCTCATTAGCAACACAAACTTCTCCATCATAAAACAATCCAAAAAATGAAGGATGTTAATGTGGTTTATAAATACCATAGTAGGCTTCTCCTAGTTTCATAATTAAACACCAAAATCAATTTATTTTTCCATATTTTAAAAATTACACATAACAACCTAATGTAAATGTGAGACTTATAATAACAAAAGACCAATATGACCTTTACAATGGTCTAGATGATACAATTCAAGGAGTTATGCATGAATTTCTACAAAGATATATGAATTTTCAATTAAAATTCAATTAAAATATACACAGTAAGATTGGAGTATTGATTGGAGATTGATATGTGAGTAAATGAAGCTTTATGTTGCTTTTTAAAACTCGTGCTATTCTTAATTGCAAGATTGTTTGCTGCAATCATTTGTCAGGTGGATTTCAAACATTTAAGCTCTGAATATTTTTGACCCCATGCAATATTAGCATACAGAAGCCAAGACAAAAATGCTTAAAAGCATACAAAAGTCAATAATCGGTAACAGCCATTTTCATTAAAATAAGACACCAAGCCAAGAATTAAATATTATTGTCATCTAATTCGGGATTTTACAATAACCATGCTTTTCTCTCTCATTAGACCAACATGGATTTTTTTAAAGAAAACAGGAGATGGGAAAGAGTGTAGGCAGGGCAGTTTGATACCCTGAGCACTAATCAGTTGCAAGACCCTGCTCCAGTCATTTCCTTAAGCGTTATTGTCTCCCCCGTTAAAAGTGGCAAACAACGCACTGGAGAAAGCTCTAGAGGAAGGGCTTGTCTCGTATGCAAGCGACCCTGGTCCCAATGCCCAGCACCACACTGGTTCCCTGAGCACTGCCAGGTGTGACCCAGACACCAAAAACAGAAGCAATTTTTAAAAGGTGCAAATTAGATTTTCTCTCACTTGGTATTGGACTGGACAATTAAGAAAATGTCCTGAACATGTTAACCACTGGCACAAGTGAATGTTCAATGCAAGTAACTCCCATCTATAAAAGAAAGGGATTGATTCTTTATGAGACACTTGAGGCAGTGATTAGGAATCATGCGAACTCTATTTAAAATGAACCTCCTTTAGAACTCAATCTGCCGGTTATTTTCCAAGCCTGTGTTCTCTTTGGAGCGTGTGTTTCTCTCTTTCTCTCCCCTTGCATCTCTAAATTTCTTTTTCTCTCTCTCTTTTAACTTTTTTTTATTGAACCACTGTGAGATAGACCCTTACAAAGTCACTCATGGTTGGATTTCATTCATACTTGGATTGGATTTCAGTTCCAACACCCATCCCTCCACCAGTGTGCATTTCCCAGCACCAGAGTCCCCAGGTTGCCTCCCATTAACCCCCACCCCCCGCTGGCCTCTATGGCAGGCACTTTTCTTCTCTCTCTTTCTCTCTCTTTCTCTCTCTCTCTCTCTCTCTCTCTTTCTCTCTCTCTCTCTCTCTTTCTCTCTCTCTCTTCTCTTGGGCATTGTGATTTGCAATATTGAAACTGAAAGTTTATCAAGAATATCCCTAACCTACTTTTAATGCTCAGGTATTGTCCAGAGTGATAATTCCCAGCTATTATTGTCATACTAGTCTCTTCTCCATCTTACCTACCCTCTGGGCCCCACACACTTGTGGTTAGTTCCAATCATTGATCAGTCTTCCTAATCCTTGATTGAACTGGCCATGGATATTCTTCTTCTATCATGCCGAGTGAAATGAGTCAGGAGACGAGCAGCTGTAGAATAACTGTATTTATTTGTGGGATATAATATATAATATTACAATAATAATATAATTATTATTATATATATTATATCCCAGACTGGAATGATGCACAGCAAGTAGGGCATTTGCCTTGCACGCAGCTGACCCAGGTTCGATTCCCCTGCCCCTCTTGGAGAGCCCGGCAAGCTACCGAGAATATCTTGCCCACACGGCAGAGCCTGGCAAGCTCCCCGCGGCATATTCGATATGCCAAAAGCAGTAACAACAAGTCTCATAATGGAGACATTACTGGTGTCCGCTCAAGAAAATCGATAAGCAAAGTATGACAGTGATACAGTGATATTATACCACCACAAATGAATGCAATTATGCTAGAGCTGCTTGTCTCCTTCTGACTCATTTCACTCAGCGTGAAACTCTCCCTATCACCCTGAACATGCCCAATCTCATCTAGATCTCTTTAAAATGAATCAGTTTTGCTTTATTAGTAGTATTACTCAAGTAGAACTACTGCCATTGCCACTTCCATCCCGTTGCTCATTTATTTGCTCGAGCGGGCACCAGTAACGTCTCCATTGTGAGGCTTGTTGTTACTGTTTTTGGCATATTGGATACGCCAAGGGTAGCTTGCCAGTTTCTGCCATGTGGGAAAGATATTCTCAGTAGCTTGCCGGGCTCTCCGAGAGGGGCGGAGGAATCAAACCCGGGTCGGCGGCGTGCCAGGAAAATGCCCTGCGCTGTGCTATCACTCCAGTCCAGAACTACTAATAAATACAAACTAAAACAATCTGCCTGGGATCTCGGGAGGCCTATCTGGGCTTCAGGAAAGCCTTGTAAGACAGAAAAAGTTGGCAGGGGTTGGAATTGGGGGTATCTCTTTCCAACCAAAGTATGGAACATAGAACAATACCACCAGTAACATAGGGGACAAAAACTATTTTTTATTCTTTTATGTTCAGTTGATTTTGGGTCACAGTCTTTGGCGCTCAGAGCTTAATCCAGGTTTTGCACTCAGAGAACTCGGCGGTTGTAAGGGATCAAACCCAAGGTCCACCATGCTCAGCAAATCCTTACCCACTGCACTCTCCCTCCGCCCCCTCCTTCTTATTCTTTTTTTAAAAAAATTGCTTTTTGGGTTACACTTGGACATGCACAGGGGTTACTCCTGGCACTGCACTCAGGAATTACTCCTGGTGGTGCTCAGGGGATCATTAGGGATGCTGAGAATCGAACCCGGATAGGCCGCATGCAAGGCAAATGCCACCCGCTGTGCTATCGCTCTAGCCCATCCTTCTAATTCTTAAAGATACATTTTTCCTCTCAGTTGCACTTTCCACTTTTGTAGACTGTCAATTGGTCATATAACTATTTCCCCCACATTATAGACCCTTCTATTAAAATGTAACCAATTTAAGGTCTTATTTTCCTTTTCTGTCTTTCTGACAAAAAGGAATTTTAAGGGGAAGTTCTTTGATATTTCTAGCCTTTAGCAAATGGCTAGCACACAGCTGTTGCTCCAGAAATGTTTTCAGGAAAAACATCTGCTCAGTGAGAGAAGGGAAATTTGATAAATATAGCATCGTGTGATATATTTTCTTCTATTGTGTTAAGAACTTTAAATGCCTTTATAAGTTATTCTATCATGATATTATTTACTTATATATATTCATAATATTTGAATGACGATATTGGTCCGTATTTCACTACTTATTTTATAGGGCTTTCATTTGAATTTTTATTGAAAAATTTATTTCAGCCACTGTGGTTTACAACATTGCTAACGGTAGGATTTGTTGCATGAATCATTCCAGCACCGCACCCTTCGTCAGAGTGTTTTGATATTTTTTTCTGTAGTAGTTCACAAATATCACAAAAACATGGCATGTTAGTAGAAATTCATATTCGTAACCATAAAAAATATCACTTTTTGTAATATAGGACTAAAGGACAATTTTCACACAAATGTAAAATCATAAAAGAATAGGATCTAAAATGGTAAATGCAAATATTTTCTCTAATTCTCCATGGCATTTTATTTACTTACTTTTTCAATTCCAAGGTGTCCTTTTAAAATTTAACTCCTTGGAAATGTTTATTAACATATGTAAATATATACATGTGTAATTATTCTGAGTATTAAGTAAGAAGAAGTTAGGGGTTCACATATCAATATAATGAAATTATTTTTCCATGTTAGAATTTTCAAACTCAGAGAATCTTAATCAGATATGAAGCAAGCCCTGCTTTTTAATTAGAAGGACACATTATTTTAAAATTTGCAAATATTTTTCTGTATATTCTGCTGCACAATATCGGCTAAAAGAATTAACATTTTACCAGGCAGAAATTTGAATAATTTTGCTTCCAGTATGTAATTTGACACATGTAATAATTAATAACTATATGATGGAAGTTTTAGCAAGACTTAGTCCTCTCTACCAATAGAGAATGTAAGGTCCCAAATTCGGAAGTATTATAGCTGCAATTACATGTATTATGCGTCATCTATCTCATCTGGCTGTATTGTTATCACAGAAGCAAAACCTACTTCAAAACAAAAGAGAAAAATTACATGCTCGTACTTGGACTATTAAGACATATTTCTGAAATCATGACAGTGTGTATGTCTAGTCCTTAAAATTGCTCTTGGAAATTAAAATTCTTTTTGATAGTGATCATTTCATGTATCTCATTTTTTTCATGCTAATCACATGGTCAGTTTGGACTACTCCATCTCTATGGGAAATGGTGATAGCAAGTGACCTTCTTTTTCAATGACCCATGAACTCCCAAGCAGAGTTGTATGGTTTTAGTTCATGTTTCACTACATTTCTCGCTCTCCTTTTCGAAAGAAAGAGATGTAACCTTTGAGCTTGTGCTTATAATGAAAATATTGTAGAACAGATCAACACCCTTCCTTCACACTTCTGTCTAATCCAAAATGGGCATGAACTATGAACCAGAAATAGAAGTCTTTTATTTTAACCATTGAACTTATAGAACTATTGTCACTGCTATATACCCAAGGCCATCTTTACTGACATAGATACTAATAATATAATGCTAGGTCTCCTGATTCTGTTTACAGTTCCTGTGCTCAGGTATTATCCCTGGAGGGGTTGAGAGGACTATATAGTGTTCTGAGGATTGAACCCAGCTCAATTGAAAGAACGGCAAGTGCCCTACCCAATGTATTATCACTCTCACCCTGATGATTAACTTTTGGGGTGGTGGTGGGTGAGTTTGAGACATACTCACTGATGCTCAGGTGTTATTCCTGGCTCTAAATTCAGGAATTACTCCTGGTGGTCCTCAGGTGACCATATGGAATGACGGCAATCAAGTCCAACTTAGCCCTATGCAAGGCAAGTGGTCGAACCACTTTTGTATTGTTTCAGCCTCTGATGACTGTTTTAATCCCAAGAAATACTTCTCCAAATCCTTACATCACAATCATTCTTACAGAAATTCTGCAGCTGCTAAATTCATCCTCCATTTAAAATTTCAGTGACTAGCTATTGGTACATGATTACACACGGCCATTGTATAATCACCCACAAATTACTAGAGACATACCAAACTATTTTTTAATCTTACGAAATAGTTTCTCAGGAGAATTCTGATATACACAACGTTCTCTCTTGCTTCCATGCCAAGAGGAGATTGATATTTCAGATGACTGCCCATGGGTCTGCCCTTTGCAATATGGCTCTGGACTGATAATTTGTTTTCTTTTTAAACAAACCATCCATGGTATTCATTATGCAAAGCCAGGACTAAAAATACATTGCTATGAAGAACTCTTTGCTTTTACAAGCAAGCTATTGTGTATGAGATTTTATTTGGAGAATATTCTTTTTTTCATTAGCTTGATATATGGTTCATTGTCACTTTGGTTCATTGAACAAAGTCCACTGTGTTTTATAAGGCAGCCTAAGAACAGCTACAAAGCAGTCAAACACATTCTCTTTCCCACTTCCACCATCATCTCCAATGTTCTTCACTCCAAAGAAAACAGTAAGTTCTCCAAAGGCTAACTTCACAGGCATTCATTTTGAGCATCCCATGAAGATTTACACTCAAAAATACCTCATATTTGATTTAACATTCAGTTGCCACCATCTCAAAGTTCTTGATAGTTTTGTAGATGAAGACACTCTGTCCGTTCATTTTGCACTTGAACCACAACTATGTAGGTGGTTGATATCAAGCCGATATCAACTGTACAAACTGATATCAAAAGTCTTCCACTCCTTAAATGTTCCTTAATAAAGTATATCGGGGATATTGGTGGTGGGGAATGTGCACTGGTGGAGAGATGGATGTTTGATCATTGTGTGGTTATAACCCAAATATGAAAGCTTGTAACTGTCTCATGGGGACTCAATATTTTTTTAAAATTTAAAAAATAAATAAACTCTAAATGCAATTTAATAAGTTCCTTACTAAGTTCTAGTCTTGTGGTTTTTTTTTTTGATCCACACTACTGTAACTGAGGATGATATATCCAATCCACCGCAGCAACATACACTCCTTCAGTTTCAATATTGTGGCAGCAGAGAGCAGAATGTTGACTTAGATTGGGTTTATCCCATATAATGATTCCCTTGTCTCATGTTTGATTGCACAGTGCACAAGGCATTTGGTTCCTTTTCAGACTGATTCTTATTGCCAACCCCGTTCCTATTCAAAGGAAATTGAGGCTCCCTGGTCATCTCTTGTTCTTTTGTCACTGAATCCATGCTCTGTCAATCTTCCTTTTCAAACTGACTCCAATCAAGTTCAGGGTGTAGTCCCAGCTCTTTGTCTGGGTAACCAGAGGCAAAGATTTTTCAAAGTAAATGAAGATTAGCTACCACCCCCAAATGTATTTTTCAGTTTATAGCGGAATCTTAGATTACAGCCTGCCAATGCACATTAAAGATTCGTTAGTAAGCAGTTTATGCAACCTGCTTTATAAACCCAGTGAAGAACTACCTATATGCTCTTTAAAATATATAGGTATTTATATGGGCTGGAGCGAAAGCACAGAGGGTAGGACATTCGCCTTGCACACGGCTGACCCAGGTTCGATTCCTCCCCCCCTCTCAGAGAGCCTGGCAAGCTACTCATATTCACTATGCCTAAAACAGTAACAACAAGTCTCACAATGGAGATGTTACTGGTGCCCACTCTAGCAAACTGATGAGCAATGGGATGACAGTGACAGGTATTTAGATCCATGGTATGTTATATTCAATCTACTGCACAATATATATATATATTTATATTTGGTTTATAAAATGTTTTTTGGGCAACAATCCCCCACCCACAAACATGCAACCCCAAAGCACTAATCTCCTGCTTTTCCCTGAAAAGTTCATTGGAAGTACATGCAACTTTGTTCTATAGGAAGGAACCAAGTAGGAAAAATGAAGGTGAAATCATTCTATTTATTTTGAGTGGAATTTTTTTTTGGTTTGAAGGCCATGACCAGTGGTGATCAAGGCTTACTCATCACTGCACTCAGAGATCACTCCTGGTAGGGCTTGGGGTATCATATGGGCTGCCTGGAATTGAACCTAGATCAGCCATGTTCAAGGCTAGGCACATAATTGACTCAACAGTTGAGATGTCAAATAAGACAGTGAGGCAATTGTGGATTGGTAAGAGGCAAAAGCCATTAATATCCTAGCATGGAGAAATAGAGGGAGAGAGCATTAACGTTTTCCAGAAGATAGAAGAAATTGTTTGCTGGCACCCTGAAAAACCTTGAAGCCAGGAGCAGAAAGAGCCATTTCTGGAGAAGCCACAAACTTCACTCTATTTTTCAACAGGGCTCAATGTGCAAACTGCCCATAACCTAGTCTATCCAATGCACAAATCCAAAGTGCAACTGATTTTCACAATGAGAGGCCACGCCACTTTTCATCCCTATTATGCTAATTAGCCAAGCCCTTTCGTGTGACTCATAGACAAAACTACCAAAGAAATGGTTTAGTGCTCACCTGTGGAGCTCAAGCTATCTGATTAGAATGCTAGCTGATGAATCTCTGGAGTGGGAAATTTTAATTAGGGTTGCCGATTGCAACTAAAGGGCACCTGAAAGAACAAATACTTAGCTCACTATTTATGTTGAAGTATTTTAAAGCAAATTAAAAGACATGGCAACACCAGCTACAGCTTCCTCTGTAATAGGGATTCTTAATTATTTTTTGATGCAGTTCTTTCTTACTCCATCTTTCTCCTGCAGCCAGATTCGCTAACATCCACTCAATTACATCCAGTCGACTTCTTCACACCAGCTGGCAGGTGCCTTAGAGACATTTGTTTCTGGACGGCCACCCATCCAGCTGTTCTTTTTGTATGGATCATTCTGGGCCCCTCTGTCAGCACAGATGATGGCTTCTGTTCTGTTAATACTTTTCCAGACCCATGCTCCATGTGAACAGAACATGTTATCATGAAGATATTGTAGTAAAAGATTTGTATTAACAAGGAAGTTTCAAAAGCCTGCAAAATAACAGAAGCACAGACACCACAGGAAACTTTAGTTTGGTTATTTTGCTTTTGGCATTTGGACCACACCTGTAAGTAAGTGCTCAAGACTTATTCCTGGCTTGGTGCTCGGGGAGCACTTTGGGCAAAGACTTTGGAGACGATAATATGGATCAAATGTAGGTCAGCTGCATGTAAGACAAGTGCCTTGCCCGATGGACCATTTCCCTTGTACTTGATTGGAACTTTGACTAATTTTCCAGGTTTTTGTTCTGATTGCTGTTGATAATAAACCAGAGAGAAAATCTGAATTATTTAATTATCACATTTGAGAAAACAAAACAAAAATGTTTAGTGTACTCCTTCAACAGTATAAATAACTATGTAAAGTTATCCTCATTAACTGTAATGTATTTCAATGATAGCTTCAAAAATAGCACTATAGCGTTGCCATCCAGTTGTTCATCGATTTGTTCGAGCAGGCACCAGTAACGTCTCCATTGTGAGACTTGTTACTGCTTTGGGCATATCAAATACACTATGGGTAGCTTGCCAGGCTCTGCCATGGGGGCAGGATACTCTCGGTAGCTTGCCGGGCTCTCTGAGAGGGATGGGGGAATCGAACTCGGGTTGGCCGCGTGCAAGGCAAACTCCCTGTCCACTGTGCTATCACTCCAGTACAGCTTCAAAAGTACAGAATGTAAACAATGACTTTCTTGCAATATAACTGAGCAAAAATTGGTAGCACTATAATTTAAACAATATCAAATATTCATAAGGATAATGGGATATGTTCCCAGTAACTAATGTGAAGGAAGAGTGAGGGGTATGTTTTAATCTCATAGTAAAGTCTATTGGATGCAGATAAGCAATAATTAGGAAAAAAATTCTCATTTTTATCCAAAGAAATGACCATCTTCATTCATTTGTTCACACAGTTGAAATATGCTTAGTTTTCATTGATATTATCCCTGCTGTCAGTATCTTTCTGTTTGTTTGACAACTTTATACTTCTTTAATTTGCAAAATGTCTTCTGTGGAGCAGTTTTGTAGTTTTAAAATGGGGCTTCATTGAATTTTGTCTTTTATTTAGGAATAATAAAGTTTGAATTTTAGTGTTATCTAGTAATTTTATGGCTTTAGAATCTGATTAGAGATTTCTACCACCAGTTTCTGATTCTAAGAGAGGAAGGAGACACATTGAAGTCATATCTATATAATAAGACATGCTTTTAAATTCTTTACTTTTTTTAAAAAAATACAAACTTTCTACATATGTTTATTAACATTTTATTGGAAACAAGATGCAATTAAACGTCTCTTTGGACTGTGGGACACCCAGCTAATGCTCCTGAGCACTGGAGAGGGGCGATCCTGGTGATACAGGGCCTGAAGCGGTTCAGAACTGGGTCTTGAAAAAGCAATGCTTTAGGGGGTCTGCTTGCCTGTGACCACCAGGCCTACACCATTGAAGCCTCTGAGTGGTGGGGGAGGGGCTCCAGGGTCACACCCAGTGATGGTCAGAAGGTCACGTGGGGTAAGGGGTGATGTTAGCTCAGGTGGATGCCTTGTAGTAATCCCTGTCCGAAGTATCTCCCTGGTCCAAAACTTATCTTTGCTATTGTAGTTTCAGTTGTTAGGGTTTGTGGGTAACTTTGAAGAATAGAAAAATTAAGAACAAAGTGCTTAAGATACTTAGCATAAACACTCTTCGACTTTCCCAGTGATTACTGTGGTATGAATTCATGTGACTTTAGACATTCTGCTTATACTCTTCTTTTAATTTTGTTTCCCTGGATTTTCTTGTATGGACTCTGGTTCTTCATTTTTAAGATTTTTTTTATTGAATCACTGTGAGATAGACCCTTACAGAGCTGTTCATGATTAGATTTCAGTCATATAGTGTTCCAACACCCATCCCTCCACCAGTGTACATTTCCCACCATCAGTTTCCCTCCCATCATCTCCCACACACCTGCCTCTATGATCTATCTCTCTCCTTTCTCTCTCTTTCTTTGTCTCGATTTCTCTCTCTAGATTTTTTTAGGTTTATAACCTTTTTTGAAAAATTTTTATTAATGAATCACTGTGAGGTACAGTTACAGACTTACAAACTTTCGTGCTTGCGTTTCAGTCATACAATGGTCGAGTGACCATCTCTCCACCAGTGCCCATTTTCAACCATCAATTATCCCAGCATCCCTCCCACCACCACCACCCCATCCTGCTCCCCTCACCCCACTTGCCTCTGTGTCAGGGCATTCCCTTTTGCTCTCTCTCTCCTTTTGGGTGTTGTGGTTTGCAGTAGAGGTATTAAGTGGCCATCATATTAGATCTATAGTCTACTTTCAATCCGCATCTCCCATTCCAAATGGGCCGTCCTAGCACCCTTTACTTGGTGGTCCCTTCCCTATCTGAACTGCCTTTACCCCCAGCATGCAAGGTCAGCTTCTAAGCTGTGGAGTAATCCTCCTGGTACTTATCCCTACTGTTCTTGAGTCTTAGTCTCCCATTCTGTTACTTTATATTCCACAAATGAGTGCAAGATTTCTATGTCTACCCCACTTTTCTGGACTCATTTCACTTAATGTGATACTTTCCATGTTGATCCACCTATATGCAAATTTCATGTATTTCTCTGATTTTTATCTTCTCAGAAAGTTAGAAGATATTTCATTCGCTCTGGTCTTTCTGATTTTCAGAAACATACCAATCTATATATCCCCTAAATCCCATATTGAAAATCAAGACAATAAGTTTTATTTCACTTGTGGCAGTTACATTTACTTAGCATTGAGTACCACATAGAATTTCTTCTTAGTTCCTTCCTGTTACTTATATTATTCTATTTATTTTTTTTTTCATTTGGGTCACTCCTGGCCGTGCACAAGGGTTACTCCTGGCTCTTCACTCAGGAGTCACTCCTGGCAGTGCTCAGGGGACTATATGGGATACTGGGAATCGAACCTCATGCAAGGCAAACGCCCTACTTGCTGTGGTATCACTCCAGCCCTATTTAAATATTTTTATATTAAACTGTGGATAATTCAAGAATATTTTTCCTCAGTTATGCCTAGTGCTGTTTTTCCAAGTGAAACATTTTGTAAGAAGTTCAGACAGAGTAGTGAGTTAGTCACACTTCTCAGCATATTATCAAAACTGCTTCTAAAAGCCCTTTGGTTATTTCTTTTAATTATCTTTCCTATGGTTTCTCATCCTATTCCATCTTCCCAGTCTAGGATATCCAAAGAAAATCATAATTTTGGCTAAAGATATTCACTAGTTTGTAGATATTTTGGAAGGCATTCCAAAAATTAGGTAACATTGCATTATATCATTATATGCTTCAGGTGTGTATCATGAAAAATCACTGTGTATTCATATAGAATACATTAAGTTTACCACAAAAATACAATTCTATCCTTCATTATACAATTGATTCCTTTTGCCAAATGTATTCACATTCTTTCCTACTACTTCTGGTAAGAACTAATAGAATAAATATTATTTTTGTTTTACTTCATTCATTTTCATTGTTTCCTTAAGTAGCACACATGATTGTAATCATATAGTATTTATTTTTCCCATTGACTTATTTCACTACACATAAAAATCCCCAGCCCCATCCATATTGTTGCAAATTATAACATTTTATCTTTTGGGGCTGGAGCGATAGCACAGCAGGAAGGGCGTTTGCCTTGCACGCGGCCAACCCGGGCTCGATTCTCAGCATCCCATATGGTCCCCTGAGCACCACCAGGGGTAATTTCTGAGTGCAGAGCCAGGAGTGACCCCTGTGCACTGCTGGGCGTGACTCAAAATGAAAAAAAAGTCATCTTTTATTGTATTTCATTTTATTTGTTTTAATTTTGTTTTGGGGGGCCACATTTGTCAGTGCTCAGTGTTTACTCCTAGCTCTACATTTAGGGATCACTCCTGGTGGTCGTCTAGGAATCATGTAAGGTACCATGGATGGGAGTCATACAGCCAGGTACAAAGCAAATGTCTTATCCCTGTGTTATCTCTCCTACCCTCCAAATTTCTTCTTTTTATAGCTGAGTACCATTCAGTTATATGTGTATATGCATACATACACATGTATATAAATATACCACATTTGTGTCCAATGAGCTTGAATATATGCAACAACAGATAAATTGATGGGGGCAAATTTATATAGGCAAACGTACTATCTTTCAACACATGCTTCTCAGGTCATTTTTTAGCTGCTGTATAACAAATCTATAATCTCTATTTAAGAATTCCTTGAGATACATCTGCTTATATCATGGTACTAAAAATTATATCAGTGTCAAGCTGGTAGTAATGGCTGTCCAATAATTTGCTAGCTTGAGTGCTGGAACCTCCATGAAACAGAAGGGAAATAATCCAAAGAGCTGAGTTACAAAAAATTGCAAGACACTTACTTAGAGACCTCTTTTAATAAGATATTAAGATAATAACAATGATAATAGTAATGTTCTGTTCTATTTTATAACTTTTCTCATTGTTTTACCCATTTTACATCATATTTTCCTTGTAGTTTCCTGTCTGAATGTTTTTCAGAGGATGGAAATAGGATATGACTTGCCATAGATAGCAAATATAATCTTCACTTCTGTGAATATCCATGCAAATGGCATTGTTGAGCCCTTCATTAGGCTATTACAGATTTGGACTGTTGTGAGGCTACCTCTTGTTATACAGCACTCGTTATATCTGCTCTTCACTGTTTAAATCACTGAGGACAGCCTTCTGCAAGCTCCATGTGCAGTTATGAATTTGTTGTTTCATTTCCATTTTCTCATGAGAATTCTTTCAGTGTCTAGATTTTCTTTTCCAGAGTTGCACCTCTGTTGTGACCATCGCCCCTTTTACTACGTTAGTAGCAGCAATCCTAAGAACTTTATAAATATCTTTGACACTGCTTGCTCAAATTCAGTGACCCAACTTGATTTGGCAAGCCAAGGCTCCCATTCAATGTGAGTACATTTTACTGGTTGTCTCACATCATCCATATGTAAGTTCTTCCTCCATATTATGAATCTTACCTTTATTCCTGGGCCTACTTGTGCCAAACATGTAGTCAGTAATTGCCACTTGTAACTGCTCCTTCACTTTACAGAAACAGACAAACTTGGGATTATTACAAGTACATTTTGGAGTCTTTTTATTAAGGAGCTAGTAAAATAGCTTCAGATGCCACCAAGGAACATCACAGACACCCAATAAATATAATTTACTTGATTACTAAAACAGGTGTCACATACTACTTGGAAGGCAGCTATGCTAACCAATGTATCACCAACACAAACACATAGTACTTACAATTCAATGAATTTCTGTAAAATATGAGAGAATGAGAATGAGAAAACTCGTGATGTCTAAACTTTTCACTAAAAAAAAGTTTTGGAATAAAGTTAGCTGTTCTTAGGTGACACCTTGCTTCTATCTTCACTTTGCAATATATAGATGATTTTTATTCTTATTTTTTGCTCTTTAGGTCACACCCAGTGATGCTCAGGGGTTTCCTGGCATCGGGATATGAGATGCTGGGAATCAAACCTGAAGAAAGACAAAATAAATTTCTTGAGGATTGCTCATGGTAGGAAGGGAGCCGACAGGAGTCAAGCCTTCAAAAGAACACTAATAGAAATTTTTAAAAAATAAAATAAATAAATGGTGATGGGAGCAACAATGTGGTGGACGTATAAGAACCCACATTTTTCCCATTCTTGGATATTATCTTAATTATATTGCTCTACAAGTACAATATTTTAATTGTGAATATTTTGAACGAATTGAGAATGGACAAATTAGAGCAAAATAATTATAATGCCAACAATCCAAGGGAAAGAAACTAACAGTATGATCTCTAGAATGTTTTGAGATTGCTTCTGATAGCTAGGAGATTTTTATTATCTGACTCAGCTTGCACCTGGGTCCTGCCAAGACCAATGTTGATAAACAGCGAGCACACGTAGACCCCGTAAACCCACTGCTCTGTCACTTACTTCCCCTTGATACTCTCTTCCAGATGTACCCTTTTCCTTCCCATTCAGAGCCCTTGGCACACCTGCTGCTGCATTTTACTACTGTATTTTGTCTCTCTCTGTGACAATCCGCATTGTGCCTTTACCAATACTGGTTGGTTTCTATATTTATTCATGAAACATTGTCTGCATTCAGTTATCTTTTTAAATGATGTTTGTCCAATCATATCCAATTCAGTATTTCCTTAATTTGATGGTTTGTTTATTATGTGATTTTACTTAATAATCATGATAGCCTGAAAGCAGTTTCTTTCTATACAGAAATTACATTTTTATAGCCTTGTCATCAGCAAAACAACTCACATCATTCAGTGTTATTGAAATCTAGCCGGAACTGGAACAGTGGGGTGAATTCTTTATTCTTTTCTCCATGCATTCTTTGAATTGTCCCACCAACCCAAGGAAGCTTCTAGCAGCTTTCTGCTTTTATTTCCTGTGGAAATATGAAAAATATACAAACCATCTTGCATTATCTCTACCAATATGCTCCAATTACTGTAGTAATAATGTTTTCTGTAGCTGATTTAACCTTGTGCCATACACCCCTTCTAAGCACTTTATATTATTGTGTCATTGAGCTTAATAGTTAATTTGACAAAAATCATCATCATTTTTATCTCTTTGATTGTCAAATTTCTCGTGTGGTCTCAGTAACATCTCCATACATCCTAGACCTGAGATTTTAGAGGCCTCTCTTTACTTGTCCTTTCCAATGGCGCCACATTGGAGGCTCTTTCAGGGTCAGGGGATTGAGACCCATCATTGTTACTGGTGTTGGCATATGAGTATGCCATGGGGAGTTTGTGAGGCTCTCCCATGTGGGCAGGAAACTCTTGGTAACTTGCCAGGTTCTCCCAGAGGAAGAAGTAGGCTATAATATGTCCTTCTGGGAGCTTGGTTTTATAGTGTCTGGATGTTGGCCGTTGGTGGGATTACACAGTGCTGGGGGCAGACACTGGGTGTGACCGCTTAGCTACTAGAAAATTGGGGAATCTGGGTGGAAGAGGTCCAGTCCTGATCCAAGCAGGTTTCGAGGTCTCAGCCCCAGGTCTCACACACCTGGGTTCCTCTGCTGGTTCCTTCATGCATGAGGCTCATCCGAATGTGTGAAGAGGGGCCTTGAGCATAGCTGTGGCTAGGCTCTGGAGGTCTTTGTCTATGGGATCTCTGCTCTGGATGGGTAGGGAAACTGAAGCCCAGCCCCTCAGAGGGGCCCCGGGGAAGACAGCCAGGCATGGGGGCAAAAGACCCTCTTGACAAAAATGCATATTTTAATAACAATTAGAAAAACAAATAGTACTGGTTTATGGAGTTGGCATGTGCAGATGTTGCTCTCACTGTGAGTACCATTTCTGTGTTCTTAAAAAGAAATTGGTTTGTGGTTTTCTTCACTTCACAGATAAGTTTTATATGGTATTATTTGCAGTATAAAGAAATCTATACCTTTGTATTGAAAAATATATTAGCAATGATAGTCACAGGAACTTTGCATATTTATCATTGTAGTTTTATGTTTAACGGAAATCTTCAAGAGTAAAATGGTTGGGTTTGTTTGCACTATAAATACATGTAGATGTAGATCAAGATAAGTCAATCCATCAGCCTTCGGTGGAGTGAATATTCTTTTTTTTTTTTTTTTTTTTTTTGCTATTTGGGTCACACCCAGCAGTGCACAGGGGTTACTCCTGACTCTGCACTCAGGAATTACTCCTGGCAGTGCTGGGGGACCATATGGGATGCTGGGAATCGAACCCAGGTTGGCTGAGTGCAAGGCAAATGCCCTACCCACTGTGAGGAGTGAATATTCTTATGAAACTGATCTGAATCACGTGTCCATTAGTACACCTGTCTGGCAAGGGAATTTGAGATATATGTTTTCAAGTCTTTCAGTTCCTGAAGCTCATGGGAGAGGAGAGAAGAGGGTGACACTCATCTGAAGTTCTAATATTCACCAAAACTATTCTCCTTCTGATGCCCCATCAAAACTCTGAGCTCTGTGAGAGTCAAGATTCCATATTTCCCTCTGTTTCCCCCTCAGGGTCCATCCAAATAGGTATTGATAGACTAGCAAGGTCTTCCTTCTCAGACTTATTTGAGACATTATTATTTCTAAAATAAAAGTTTATTACAGCCAAAAGTGTGCCATAAGAATATAAAGCTTTCACACGGCTGTGGGGGAAAAAGGGAAGCTCTTTCACTGTTGGTGGAAATTCCGACTGGTCCAGCCTTTTTGGAAAACAATATGGACAGTCCTTCAATAACTAGAAATTGAGATTACATATGACCCTGAAATACCAATTCTGGGAATATATCCCAAGGCTGCAAAAAAGTACAGTAGAAATGACATCTGTACCTATATATTCTTTGCAGCACTGTTCACAGTAGCCAAAATTTGGAAACAACCCAAGTGCCCTAGAACAGATGACTGGTTAAAGAAACTTTTATACATCTACATAATGGAATACTATGCAGCTGTTAGGAGAGATGAAGTCATGAAATTTGCTTATAAGTGGATAGACATGGAGAGTATCATGCTATGTGAAATGAGTCAGAAAGAGAGGGACAGACATAGAAGGACTGCACTCATTTGTGGAGTATCACACTGTAACACACTGTCATCCCATTGCTCATCGATTTTCTCGAGCAGGCACCAGTAACGTCTCCATTGTGAAACTTGTTACTGTTTTTGGCATATCAAATATGCCACGGGGAGCTTGCCAGGCTCTGCGTTCAAGGCAAACACCCTACCCACCAGGGATTAAACCATGGCCAGCTATGGAATACCATATGCAATGCCAGGGATTAAGCCAGGGCCAGCCTTTGCAAGGCAAGTGCCTGTATCCACTTAATATTTCTGACCTTGGTTTTAAAAAAAATTCAAAGATATAAAATAGGGAAAAAAATCAGAAAGCAAAAATATAAGAAGGGGTTGCGGGGGAGAGAAAAGGAAAGTGCTTGCCATAGAAGGAAGCTGGGGGTAGGGGGGTTTGTGGAATATAAAATAACATAATACGAGACTGACATCCAAGGATAGTAGATATAAGGGTCAGGAAGATACCTCCATAGCTGGAAGCCTACCTCATGTGTGGGCAGGGAGAAGGCAGCTGGAATAGAGAAGGGATCACTAAGAAAATGATGGTTGGAGGAATCAGTCAGGATGGGAGTTGTGTGCTGAAAGTAGATAAAGGACCAAACACGATAACCTCTCAGTATCTGCATTGCAAACCATAATGCCTAAAAGTAGAGAGACAGTATGGGGAATATTGTCTGTCATGGAGGTAGTGGGAGAGTGGGAGAGGTGGGGTTATACTGGGGAAATTGGTGGTGGGGAATGTGCACTGGTGGAGGGATGAGTGTTTGATCATTGTGTGATTGTAACTCAAACATGAAAGCTTGTAACTATATCTCATGGTGAATCAATAAAATAAAATAAAAATAAATTAAAAAGTCAAAAAATATAAAGCTTTTTAGAATTTTTGTTATATTGATATTTTAATTCACTGTTATACAAAGATAATATGCTAAGGTGTTTTACCTGAGTGACTTCATTTAATCTTTAAAATTGCTTTTTAAAGTAGAGGCTATGGTTTTCTCACTTTTATAGATGGGTCAATTAAGTAGTTTATCCAAGTTTACAAAGTTTCACCATGCATATTGGCAATTGCCCTCTTAGTGACTTAAAGTCATTACACCCTATTAAAGAGTTGCCAGGTAAAATGGGGTATGACCTGTGCAATAAGAATTTCAAATATAAAGCAAGTATATTTTAGTATAAGCATCTTCCAAATATTACATGGAACATACTTATAATACACAAAACTTGATTATTTGAAATTCATTTTATTTGTGGCCATGTGTTTCATTTCCAATAAACTGAAATCTTACCTCATTAGAAGTGAAAGTTAGAAGTGTAACCCATTCTATTTTTTGGACTTCTAAACACTTTTGCTATCTTTGTCTTATTTAACATATACAAAACTATCATCTGAACCAAGTTTTTCACTCTATAAATCTTTTTAAGGACACTGGGATCAAAAGTGTTAAGAAATTTGCCCAGGCTCCATTTGCTGGAGCAAAATGGTGGAGCTAAAGTTTGAATTCAAATTAAACTTTAAAGTTCAAAGTCTTATACTCTGTATTGTTTTCTCTACTTTTAAAAAGTGTTGTCATTTTTGATTCAACACCGTGATTTTAAAAATAGTGTAAATGTTACTGTTTAAGCATGTACTGTCTCTCCTCCTCATCAACTTTCAAAATCCACTCAAGCATCTCCTTCTTTTGTTTAACCCAGTCAGACAACTCCTACCCAAAGGTAGATTTCTGGCTCCCTCTTATATTTTTTATGAGAATGTTTTTTTCAGACTTAATGCAGTCATATTTTACTTTTTTATTTTTTAAATTAATTTATTCTTTTATTAAATCACCATGTGGAAAGTTACAAAGCTTTCAGGTTTAAGTCTTAGTTATACAAAGCTCAAACACCCATCCCTTCACCAGTGCACATATTCCACCACCAAGAATCAGAGTATACCTGCCCCCTCCCCCCACTTCCCCAGCCCTCCACCCCACCTTTGTAGCTGATAAATTTCACTTTACTTTCACTTTACTTTGATTACACTGAATATTTCAACACAAAACTCACTATTATTGTTTGGAGTTTCTTCCCCCTAAAGTCAGACCTGCTGAAAAGGAAGCATTTGATAATTTGTTTTCCATTGCTGAGAATGAAGAGATATGAGGTCGAGTGGCCGCACTAGCAGCCGCACGGTTTTGGATTTCTGTATTTTAGCATTTTAGTAACTAAGTCCAGAGAAATGTCTGCCAGAAATTGCATCATTGCAAGCTTGTACCTCTCAGCTACTTTATATTCCACATAAATGCAATCTTGCTATGTCTGTCTCTTTCTTTCTGACTCATTTCACTCAGCATGATACTTTCCATGTTGATCCACTTATATGAAAATTTCATGACTTCATGTTTTCTGACAGCTATACATAGTATTTAATTGTGTAGATGTACCAGAGTTTCTTTAACCAGTCATATGTTTTGGGGCACTCTATTTTTTTCCAGATTGTGGCTATTGTAAACAGTGAGGCAATGAACATAGAAATGCATATGTCATCTCCACTATACCTTTTTGCCTCTCCAGGATATATTCCCAGGAGTGGTATTGCTGGGTCAAATGGAAGCTCAATTTCTAATTTTTTGAGAATCTTCCATATTGTTTTCCAAAAGGGCTGAACCAGTTGGCATTCTCACCAACAGTGAAGGAGAGTCCCTTTCTCCCCAAATCCATGCCAACACCGGTTGCTTTTGTTTTTTTGGGATATGTGCCAGTCTCTGGTGTGAGATAATATCTCATTGTTGTTTTTATCTGCATCTCTTTTTATGGGAATTTTAACATGTCATTACCATGGTCACTGTCACTATTACTGTCCTCTCATTGCTCATCGATTTGCTCGAGTGGGCACCAGTAATGTCTCCATTGTGAGACTTGTTGTTACTGTTTTTGGCATATTGAATGTGCCACGGGTAGCTTGCCAGGCTCTGCTGTGCGGGCGGGATACTCTCGATAGCTTGCCAGGCTCTCTGAGAGGGGTGGAGGATTTGAACCCAGGTTGGCCACGTGCAAGGCAAACACCCTACTTCTGTGCTATTGCTAAGCATTACATTTTTCATACTTGTATACATGTTTTTCTGTTTACCAGAAATTGATGTTCTTTGTGCTGTATGGAGGACCATATAGTCGCTCTCACAAAGATGTTCCCTTTCTAATCCTTAGAACAGGAAATATAACTGGGACTCTTCTTTCCAGTTGCAAAATCCTGAGTCTAGCCATGAGGGATTCTGATTCAGCATGTCAGAGATGGATTCTGGGTACTTCTGTGAACCAGGCCACACAGGATGGGATTTAACAGATATAGTATTAATATAGCGATATGTGAATATAATGTTAATATAAAATAAATTATTCAGGTATGTTTGTATAATACATATAGAGAAGTCAGGTTGACCAGTAAACATGACCTCCATATTCCAGTGGGTTTCTCGGGATTGAAATTACTGATCCTCGGGCTTGAGAGCTGGTCTGCTACAAAAGCTCATCTCTAAATAAGTGAGTGAGCAAAAGTGAAAAAGATTTGTCTATTCTTTTTTAAATACATTTGCACTTTGGAAGTATATTGAGGTCAAAGTAATCAAAGAAAAATGCATAATGACATTTCAGAAGATTCTCTATTACGTGAACAGGTCTCAGAACCATCAACTGCAAGAAAAATTGCTCCGATGGGTTCATTGTAACCTCTTCAAACCAGGAAGAAAAGGAAGACATTTATCTCTCTTTATCTATGCCCCTTTATTTCAGTCAGTTTCAGGCCAATGAAAAGAATGATTTCAATCTTTAGCCATTGGAAATAAAAGGTAATAATTATGGAGAAATGCTACCATTTACTGTACTTTAAAAAGGTGACCTTTTTTCCTCCTTTTCTCCTGCCTGTAAGTGCAGCAAATGCTCAACTACAAAAGACATTTTTAACTCCAGAAAGACACATAGGAGAAAATGTCATGATTTACCGTAATTTTGATTTCTAAAGACAAATCATGGTTAATACTTTCATTTGTAACCCTTTGGGATTTGACTCTGCTATTTGAAATACCTCCTTGAAAGCATTCTGTCCATACTATTAAATATCATGTATTTTACTTCACATAGAATATATAAGTGAGCCCCCAAATAACTTCCTGCTTTAAGTTTCCACATGTTATTCTCAAAGAGGAGCAATTATGTCTTTCTAGAAGCATTTAGTCACCTGCCACTGCTGATCACTAATCATATTAGACAAAAGTTAATTTTGAGGTACTTTGCCCTCTGACACTCACTGCACATACCTTGCAGTGCAGTGATTCTGTTATTTGCAGTGGAACCCAAGTGGGTAATGCCATGTTTCGAAAATAATGTGAATCCCAGGCCTCCCATCCTTGAATGATTGCAAAGCTTTCTTGGAAAGGACAGAGTTCTAGAATATTTGGGCCATGAATCACAGTGCTGGAATTAGTCTTTCTTTACCGGTTTATGCTTGTGGTGTAGTGCCATTTTTCTTCCGGACTTGAATTTGACTGAATTTCACTTGTCATCCCCAAGAAATATTTTATTTCCCATTTCAGTTCAATCATAAATTGCCAGAAGTATTCTCTAAGGAGGTAAATTATAGCCTCATAATAGCAAAGCTGGGTCTTGAAACTGAAAACTATTCCCTATACATTAAATATGCATGGGGATATTTTGAAGAAACATGATTGCATTTAAAATGTCAACATTGCATTCTCCTTGATGTCAGATTAAAATCTTCAAAGAATTGTCTTATCATTTGGGTTTTTTCCACTACTGGAAGTCTGTCCTTTCATCTGAGTTAGTCACGATAGTGAGCCTTGCGGAAATCCTGATATAGATGATTTCACTCTTCTAGCCTGATAACTTAAGTTGGACAATTAAAACTAGATCTTGTTGGTGAAAAGAGTATCCTCTTTAACTGTTAGTGGGGATGTCATCTGGTTCAGACTCTATGGGAAATTATATGGAGATTTTCCTGAAAACTTAGAAGAGAGTTCTCACACGATCCAGTGATCAAACTTCTTGTCATATATCTCAAACTACAAAAATAATAAGTCAAAAATATGTCCAAACCTTTATGTTCATTAGAGCATTAAATAAAATAGCGAGAATATGTGAAATGATATATATATATGTATTTAAAAAGTTATGGTGTATAAACATGTGTGTGTTTTTATGTGTACACAATAGGAAATAAACTGGATCAGGTTTCCAATTAAGCTAGTTATTCTGATAAAAAGGTCCACACTCAAAGATGGTATGAACCTGGGATATTGATAGTGGGGAATGTGCACTGGTGGAGGGATGGGTGTTTGATCATTGTGAGATTGTAACCCAAACATAAAAGCTTGTAACTATCTCATGGTGATTCAATAAAATTTTAAAAATTAAAAAAAGATGGTATGAACCTGTTTTTAGTAGTAAAATAATATATAATTATAAGCTAAAGTTGCATCATCTGTCTTTGCCATTCCTTGACCACAAAAATAATAATAAAATCAACAAGTGTACTAAAGATGGTAGAAGAATAGAAAAAAAGTTGCACAATCCCTGATCAATGAATTCCCAGTCTCCTGGCTGCCTTAAATATTGCTGTTTTGATTAAGTCACTGTATTTTGGTTTCTGCGACACACAGCTGAACCCAACTACAGTTGATACACTAGGATACAGAACTCTTAGTTTTTCAATTTGAATCACCATAAGATACAAATCTGATCATGGTGGGGTTTCACTCATACAGTGTTTCAAAACTCACTCCTCTACCAGTGTATGTTTCCCACCACCAATGTCCTCATTTTCCCTCCTGTTACCTCTCCACCACTACAGCCTGCCTCTATAGTGGACTTTCCTACTCTCTCTCTCTTCTCTGTCTCTCGTCTCTCTTTCTCTCCCCCCTTTCCTTTTGGTCATTATGGTTTGCAATACAGATACTGAGAGGTTATCATGTTTGTTCCTTTACCTATTTTCAATATGTAGTTCTTACGCAGACTGGTCCCTCCTCTATACCAACATACTAATTGCCTTCTCCCCTAGTACTTGAGGTGGAATACTATGCAGCTATTAGGGAAAATGAAGTTTTGAAATTTGCTTATAAAGAGATGGACATGGAGACGACCATGCTTAGTTATATGAGTCAGAAGGAGAGGGATGGGATAGACATAGAATAACTGCACTCATTTGTGAGATATTTAAAAAAGCACATAGGGGACTAATATCCATGGAAAATAGAAATACAGGTGAGGTGTGTTGGTCCACTGTTGATATAGACCTCTTGAGACTGCTCAGTAAATTTTCTGTAGAGGCCCGTAGTAACAACATCCTACTAATACTGTCTTTCATCTTGTTATAGCTCCTATCCTGCCCTTGATCTTGCTTATCAACTCTGAACGAACATAGCTCTTAGAACCCTGAATGTGTTCTCACCACCTATGATTTCAGGATTAGGGATTTGGGGGCCCAGAGAGTAGATGTGTAGTGATACAACAAGTAATAGTGCTAAAGAGTTTTGGTATTCAGCTTTATTCGCTAACCATTAGGACTACATGGAACAGACAGGGTCTAATTTTTATATGGCTCAAATACCCATGAAGGTACTGAGTAAAAGGGGTAGATACAAATTATTAGGAAGTAAAAGAAATATTTTTCTTTCTCATTTTTCTCTGAAAATTCTTGTTACTTGCTTTGCTCGCATGGCATATCTGTTTCCTCATCTGAAAAACTGGCATAACAGCAGTGTCTGTTATAGGGTAATTGTTAAGATCCAAAGACAATATATATATATATATACACTCACACACACATATATAGAAATATATGCATATATATTTATTATGTGTGTTATAGCAGTTTGGAACATAGCTAGCAAATAACAATAGACTTTACTTCCTAAGTTGGTATGCTATTTAGTCTGAAAAGTGAGTCTTTAAAATTTGTTATTCTAGAACTTTCCACAGAGATTAAAGTAAAAGGCTTGTGTTCAAACAAGTAAAGTCTAGACAAAGATTTTTCACCTCGAAATTGTGTTAATGTGGGAAAAACACTCTGATGCTTTAAGTCTTGATTTCTTCCTCTGTAAAAGAATGCATTTTCTATATAGCTACTTTAGGGTGTTATGAAGATTAACAGATATTTTATTGAGGCATCTGCTGTAGTGTAGGCATTCTTTTAAATATAGCTATTGTAATATTGACATTATGTAAAAATGTAAAGCTTTTGTTTTGATACTTTCTCTCTCACTCTATGTGTATGTGTGTGTGTGGGTAACTATACCTGATGGAGCTCAGGGGATACTCATAGCAATACTCAGGAGACTGTATGCAGTGCTAGGGATCTAACTCCAGTCAGCAATGGTCAGTCAGATGAAAGGATTTACCCCTTCTATGATAGTATTTCATTTATTCTATTTTCTCTTTTATTCCTCGTAGCTTTCTAAGCCAACTTACTTTTCCTTTTCTTTTTAATAAATTTTTAAAAATTTTTATTGACTCACTGCAAGATAGTTACAAGCTTTTATGTTTGGGTTACAATTACACAATGATCAAATATCCATTCCTCCACCAGTGAACATTCCCCACCACAAATATCCCTGCAATACTCTTCCTCCCCTTTTCCTATCACCTTCATTAACCTGACACAACCTATCCTTGTGTCAGTTACAATGAATAGTGTCTTGATATTTTTTTGTTGTTGTTGGATAGTTATATTTATGTGTCAATTTGATGAGGTTATGGTGTCCAGTTGATTGATCAATTATTGTCAGTGGTACTGCAAATGTAATTTGGTGTTATGATTAATTCACAAGCAAATGAGTTTAAGTAAATAATATCATCAGTAATATCAGTGGACCTCATGAAAATTGTTGAAAATTAAAAACCTGTTTCCTGGAGATGCCGGATTCCTTTTGTTTTACTTTTTAAAAATATATTTTAACTGTTTTTATTTAATTGAAGAACTATGATTTTCATAGTTATTGGTAGTTGAGTTTTAGGCATATAAAATTTCAACATCAAGTACACCATCACCATCGATGTCCCCAGACCAGTGTTCCCATATCCCATCTCCACCCCCAATTCCTGCCCTATCTCCCACCAGACAACTTGACAAGCACATTACAAAGTTCGTTCCGGTGGTCACAGCTTAGAACTCATGTGCTTAGCATGTGTTTTGGATCTATGGCTATATCACTCACCCTGATCAGTAGTATAACTGAAGCCCTGATGCCTGTTCATCCATTGCTTCTTTATTTTTATTGAATCACTGTGAGATACAATTATAAAGCTTTCATGTTTGAGTTATAGTCATATAATGATCAAACACCCATCCCTACACTGGACAGTGCACATTTTCCACCACCAATGTCCCCAGTATCCTCCCCGCCACACACACAGCCCATTCATCCCACCCTTTTCCCTGCCTCTATGGCAGACAATTTCTCCTATACTCTCTCTCTACTTTGAGGCATTATGGTTTGCAATGAAGATACTGAGAGGTTATCATGTTTGGTCCTTTATCTACTTTTGGCACACATCTCCCATCCTGACAGATTCATCCAACCAACATTTTCTTAGAGATCCCTTCTCTATTCCAGTTGTCCTTTCCCTGCCCACTCATGAGGCAGGCTTCCAACTATGGAGCAATCTTCCTGATCCTTCTATCTACTGTCCGTGGGTGTTGGTCTTGTGTTACATTATTTTATACGCCACAAATGAGTGCAGTCCTTCTATATCTGTCCCTCTCTTTCTCACTCATTTCACATAGCATGATACTCTCCATGTCTATACACTTATATGCAAATTTCATGACTATCTCTCTCCTAACAGCTGCATAGTATTCCACTGTGTAGATGTACAAAAGTTTCTTTAACCAATCGTCTGTTCTCAGGCACTTGGGTTGTTTCCAGATTCTGGCTATTGTGAGCAGTACTACAATGATTACATCTTTCCACCTTGATTTCTTTCCTACTCTGCCCTTCTCTGCTCTAAATACTAAAATTAAGGCTGATCTAGGCACCCCTGAAAGGTAATCCTACTTTAACATAGGAACATAGAAATCCTCCTAGAGTTTCTAGTCTGTGCTATGCCATACTTAGCATTTCATGCTTAGTTCCTTCAAATGTCTGAGTCAATTCTTTACAGCAAATTTCTTAGTAATTTGATAACTAAATTTCTTAGTAATATAGTCATCTACGTCATGTTTCTTCTGTTTATCTGCAGAATCCTGCTTATTCTTAATAGAATCCTCTTAACCTTAACACACATATGTGGGGTTTTAGAAAAAAATAGGACTCTTTTGTTATTTTAGAAATTCTGTTGAGGACCTCATCTTAACTTCTGACATTTCTTCAGACTAATGGGTGATGCACAGCTCTCTAGGACAACTGGCAGCATGCTTGAATTTCTTTTCCTTTTCAGTTCTGAAAACTAACCTTTCATTTTCCTTTCCCAGTTAATTTATAATTCCCTACAGCCTTTCACTTCAAATTCACCACTCATAGCCACAGACATCCTGAGATTTTCCAGTCCATGGTCTCTCTTTTCTTTCCCCATTCCTCCTTGTGGCTATCTTACCATAAATACTCCTTAATCAAGGAAATCATTTTACAGATCAGCTGGGAGGAACCTTCTGGCCGTGGTATATAACATAGTGAAAGCCCAATGTAAGATCATTGCACCACTCTTTTTGTATCACATATCATAACACCACAGATATTTTATCCCCTGGGAACTTTTACTGAATTCAATGATTTGTTAAAGATCAGCAGGTGTGTGGAGAGGTTCAAGAATTTTATGGTGGATCTTGGTAGTCCCCCAGTTTTGAAGAAAAACATGCTTATCCATTGATTACCAAAGAAGCTGATATCTGTTCTCTTCCTAGACATAGCGCATGACTGCTTTCCATGGATAATGGAGTCCTAAGAAATTTTCATCTACTCTGTGAGGTGCAGCTCAGGGAGGCCAATTAATTAGAGTAGTTTTCCAGCTGATAGATTGATGCATTACCACTGTTTGAGCGAAGCACAAATTAGAAGCATATTGTGTCTGATGGTCTGGTCATCTCTCAGGGTTGACTCTAATTTGCCAGAGAGAAGGAAACAAAACTAGCATTAAACCACAGAAAGAATTGTGGCGAGGGGTGTATAAATGTTTCAGGAGAGAAAGTGCCAGATTAAGTGTGCCACACAAGTTACTTCACTTGATTTATAGAAATTCAAAGGGGTATATTTTAATATTAGTCCAAATTCATGAATAAGTAAATAGGTCCAGAGAGGGTAAATAACTTTATTAATCACATTCAGCTATCTAGTGACAGAGATAGTAGGAAAAACTAAAGCAAGAGTTACATGCTTATCCTCCAGGTACTTCACTTAGAAGATTTAATGTCTGCCAATGCAGTGATTTTTCTTATGTCTTTTTTCTCATTCACTTTGCCCTACTTCTCTCCTCCATACTAAATCAGGGAGTTCTCTATTGCTGTGATAATGGATTGTACTCTGTTGATTATACTTTGATTCTTGTGTGGCAAATCCAACTGCTAAGCCATATAATCAAATCACAGTAATAGCAAACTGCGTGCATTTGCAACTTACCTGCAGTGAGTCAGGCAGATGCCATTAGGACGAAGGCATGAGAAAGAACTTCTCTTTTGTTTCTTGGTTGCAATTGCACATGATGAACCTTAACACTTTTGAGATCCAACGGCTTTGATTCCAGCTGCTCTGAAGCATTTTCTGCCAGGCATCTTTGAAGTGAATACATCACAGTTCTGCCTTTGTAGGATAGAAGACAGTGGAGAGTTCATGGGAACAGTTGCTAGAATCCACATGTGATATTTATGAGAGTTTGAACCAGAGCAGGACAAGTGCACATGAAAAGGGGGATATGACAGATTTGAAATGGTTAAAACCCACAGGTTATGGAAGTCTTTTGACAGTGGGAGGTGGGGAGGAAGTAGAGTTGGAGGATGGATCACTAATGTCTGGTGTGTTGAGACTTGTGATAATAGTTTTGGTCACAAACAGAAGACACAGTTATCGGAGTAGAGGCTTTTGCTTTGTCTTATAGAGCTCTGAAAATTCAGTTGTAGGATTGAATTGTGGAAAAGTTAACAAAGCAATTTATGCAGTGATAAAATAATTATGAAGGACTGCCTATAAGGTAGCAAACCTTGAGGGGAATATATAAGATGAGTTTTAATAAGTAGATAGGAGCTAAATCAAGATGGGTCACTAAAAACCCATGAAGGAATTTCATTCTTTGGTATGTCTCTGTATCTTGATAATCATTTCTTTTGAGATGCAGAAACTTCTAAGTTTAATGTTGTCCCATCTGTTTATCTTTGCTTCCACTTGCTTGGTCAGTAGTGTCTCACCTTTAAAGATGCCTTTAGCTTCAATGTCATGGAGGGTTCTGTCTACATTTTCCTCAATGTACCTTATAGATTTAGTCTGACATTGAGGTCTTAAATCCATTTTGATGTGACTTTTGTCTCTGGCACTAGAGAGAAGTCTAAGCTCATTTTTTTGCAAGTACTTCCCAGCACTGCTTGTTGGAGAGGCTTTTCTTGTTCCAATTCAAATGTTTTGCACCGTTAACAAAGAGTAAGTGATCATATATTTGAAGGTCTGTGTCAGGATATTAAACTCTCTTCCATCGGTCTATGGGTCTGTCTTTATTCCAAAACCATGCCATTTTAATTACTACTGCTTTGTAGTACAGTTCAAAGTTGGGGAAGGTGATGTCATCCATCTTCTTTCCCTCATGGATTCCTTTAGCTATTTGTGGAGGTTTATTGTTCTATATACATTTCAGGAGAATTTTGTATATTTCTTTGAAAGATGTCATGGGTATTCTTATAGGTACCACACAAAATCTGTATAATGCTTTGGATAGCATTTCCATTTACACATATTAAACCTTCTGATGCATAAGCAGGGGATGCATATCCGTTTCTTCGGTCCTCTTTTTTTTCTTTAAGTAGTGTTTTGTAGTTTTCTTTTTATAGGTGCTTTTCTTCTTTAGTTGAGCTGATTCTGAGGTACTTGATTTCCGAGGTACTTGATTTTGAACAGGATTTTTTTTAAATATCTTTCTTCTGTTTCATTATTTGCACCTAGGAAATCCATGGGCTTTTGTGTATTGATTTTGTGACCTGCTACTTTACTGCACAAACCTATTGCTTCTAGGAGATATTTTGTAGAACTTTAGGCTTTTCTTAGTATAGTATCATGTCATCGGCATATAGTGGAAGCTTGACCTCTTCCTTTCCTATGTAGATGGCTTTGATATCTTTTTCTTCCCAAAATGCTATGGAAAGTATATCCAGTACTATTTTCCCAATACCCTTCAGATAAAGCATTAATATCCAAGATATATAATGTACTTGTCTAACTTTACAAGAAACAAAACCTTTAACCCCATCAAATAATGGGTAAAAGAAATGAGCCGAAACTTCCTCAAAAAACAAAAAACAAATGGCTAAAAGGCACATAAAAAAGCTCTACATAGCTGATCATCAGGGAGATGAAAATCAAAACAATGATATATCATCTCACACCACAGAGACTAATGCACATTCAGATGAACAAAAACCAGTGCTGGCATGGACGAGGGAACAAAGGGACTATCATTCACTGTTGGTGGGAATGCTGACTGGTCCAACCTTTTTTTGAAAACAATGTGGCCATTACTCCAAAAACTAGAAATTGATCTTCAATACGACTCAGTAATAACAATTCTGAGAACATATCCCAGTAGTGCAAAAAAAATCAGAAATGGCATGTGCACTTATATGTTTATTGTAGTGCTGTTTATAACAGCCAGAATCTGGAAACAGCCTGAGTGATGGAGACCAGATGGCTGGTTAAAGAAAGCACGGTACATATACACAATGGAATACTATGCAGCTGTTAGGAAAAAATGAAGTCATGAAATTAGTTTATACATGGATGGACATGGAGAATATCATACTGAATGAAATGAGTCAGAAGGAGAGAGACCGGCATAGAATAACTTCACTGATATGTGGGATATAAAGTAGCGTAATATGAGACTAACACCGAAAGACAGTAGAAACAAGGGTGGGTAAGTTTGGCCCATGTTTGAAAGCTGCCTCAAGTTCTAGGGAGAGGATTGTTGGGATAGAGAAGTAACTATTATGACGACTATTGCTCCATGGTTCAGTTGAGATGGGAGATGTGTGCTGAAAGTGGTTAAAGGACCAAACATGATAGCCTGTCATATATTTACTTCAAGCCATAATGCTCCAAAGTAGAGAGCAAGTAGAAGAAAAGTGCCTGCCATAGAGGTAGGTGGTGTGGTGTGGGATAGGGGTCGTGGAAGGGATACTGGGGACATTGGTGGTGTTAAATGTATAACGGTTAAGGGATGGGTGTTGGAACATTGTATGTCTGAACCCCCATTATGAAAACTTTGTAATTGTGTATTGTACAACATTGGTTTATCCTTGTTCCTCCCCCAGGGAGCTTTGGTTTATTGAGTTACACCCATCACAGTGCTGCCAAGGCACACCCAATTTCACCAGGCACTCCTAAATCTATATTGATTTTCTCTCTCCTTTTTGTACTCTGCATTGTTTAGCAATACCACTTTTGTATAGACACAGGAAGACAGTAGATACTATATTTTTGTAACATGGGAGTTAATTGACTCCAAATATTTACTCCTAGGCATTCATCATATTTGTTTGACTTAAGTAAGTCTCAGTTGCCCTTACTTCCAAATACCCCCAAAAGCAGGGTTCCAGTGAAGGACTTGAATGAGCCCCAGGGCAAGCTGTAAGCTGCCTTGGCATCAAAAATTAAGAACACAGTCATTGAACAAACTCTGTCATGACCCAAAATTGAGTAACTAAATAAGGACCCTGTTAGGGTTAGGAAAGACTAGCCTGGTCTGAAGACTTTAGTCTGATATATACAGCGAGATGTCACCAGGAAAATCCACACTTTAAGATTAATATATCTCTTAGTGTGTTCATACAAGATGAGTAGAAATATTAGTAAGAAATAAATTTAAGATGATTGCTAAAACTAGCTAAGGAAAGGGGAAAGCAATATTCCCTTAGATGGAATCTCCCCTTGAGTGGACTTCCTAGTAATCTAGAGTGCTGAACCCTCAGATGAGATTTTGTCCCTGAGGTGATCTCTAGAACTTCTTCTGAAGGAGGGGCTTTACATCTGTTTATTGTTGTGATAATGTTCAACTACACTTATGTGTACCCCCATCCTTCGTGATTTCTATATAACTATGTTGTGAGACTACATATACATGTTCAATAAATGTCACTGATTACCAACCAGCCTGTGGCCCTCATTACCCATTCCTGTGTTCATCTGTTGCTGTCAGCCAACTGGGGGGACAGTTCTCATCTACTAAACACACCCATGCTTTGAACTCATAACTGTGTATGTCACAGTGATTCAATTAAAAATCATTCTTAGGTAAATGAGAAAACTACAGACTAATTTGAAGAGTGGGCATATTTGATTTTGAAGACATCCCTTTTAGAGAAATATATTGTGCAGAGAAGTCATAGAAATGTGGAAATGACACAATTTGGAGACTTGATACAGGACATTTGAAGTGGCCCACTAAGAAATGGTGGTGATTGGTACTGGTGCAGTGATGAGAAGCCTTGAGAAAAGTACATGGCATGAAAAACATTTTAAAGTTATAATAGGTGAGATTTGATTATTGCCTTGGAGGTGGCAGAAAAGTTGGTAATTAAGATGAATTACTACCTATTTACCTGGACAACTAGGTTGGCATGCCACCTTTTTATATTATTTTTTCCTTCTGATAAACACTATATGGATTATATCTATAATGGCAAATGAAATATGACCTGGGGACAAGAGTGGTAAGAGTTATTATACATGTGTGTCATCACCATTTTCTTATCCACCATTCAGAGGACTCTTGGATATCTACCTTTTCCTTGTTGCCCTTAAGCAATCACTAATTTTATTTCTTAACAAGTATACAGATACTTATTATCTGCATATGGTGTCCCAAATTTAGGTAGGTTCAACTACACACTTTTGGCATTAGAGAAATATGTATTTTCAGCACTGCTGATATCTGATGCCTTATTTTCTCTACTATAGTAATTACTATAGTATAGTATAGGGCAAATAAATACTGCAGTTACGCAGGAAAACATAGCCATAATGTTTCCCTACCCCTAGCCCAATAAATACTACTATAGTACAGGGCAAATAAATACTGCAGTTACGCAGGAAAACATAGCCATAAGACTAAAATAATTTGACTCAGGTAGAGTAATTATTGATTTGGTCTGATAAAATATTCCCCAAAGCCCAAGCAACCTTTATAATTTTCTTTACAAAAATATGCTTCATTCCAAAACAAATTAAAAAAAACATCATACTCCATTTATTCTATCTATTCTTTATAGATAAAGCCTCCATTTATGTTATTGATTTATAGAAAATGTCCTTTTCTTTCCAGCTCCCACGGTCTTAGCTTTAGGGTTGGTAAGGGAAACATGCAATTATTCCTATTACCACAAATATTATTTATCAGTACCACACTAAATTTGATATCTAGGGACAATTGAAGGACTTCCAATAAGAAATGATCTTGGGGTTGGAGTAATAATACAGTGAATAGGGCATTTGCCTTGCAGGCAGCCAACCTGTGTTTGATTCTTGGCATCCCATATTGTAGGATGACATTACTTTGTCCTCTCCCCCTTGCCATGAGTAGCTTGTCCTGGTTTTTCCCAGAGTTTAGGCTTACCCCAGTCACACCCATCAAGGTGTTCCCAAATCTCTCCCATCCCTTTGTTTAGCTATAATCACTTCTCTATGCTCTCTTCCCCAAAACAGTTAATCCACTACTTTCCCTTAATCTGACTCTGCTAATTTGTAAGGTCAGACCTTCCTAGGATACTGAATTTATGTTATATAAGTTAATATTGCCTTTCTCCTCTTCTTGTGCCTTTGAATAATTTACTTTAAAGCAATGTCCTTTTTGTATGGACACGAGAAGACAATATTATGCTTTTGTAACTTGGGATTTAATTGGTCTTGAATATTATTCCCTCCTGGGCATCTGCTTTCTCCACTTAAGCCTCAGTTTCCCTCAGTTCCTAGCACCCCAAAAGCAGGGTCCCGACAAGGGACGGGACAGATCTAGGGCAAGCGGTGAGTTATGTGCTACCCTGGCATCGAGATGGGCCTGGCCAAAGTGCCTAATTCTTAACTATAAGTTAAGAGCTTGATCATAGACAAATGCTGTCATGATCCAATAGTAATTATGAGACTAGGACCCTGCTAGGGATAGGAAAGACTGATCCGGCCTGAGCACTGTAGTCTGAGATTGAGATGGCCCCAGGAGAGCAATTCCATAAGCTTTAATGCATCTCTTATTGTGTCCATACAAAATGATTAATATTATGAATTCTTATATGTTTGCTGGATGAGGAGAAGAGAAACACATTCATGGGACTCCGCCCTTGGTGGATCCTCCTGCTGAAAGAGAATTATGTCCTAGGAGAAGCATCCCCTAAGGGAAAGGAACCTTACCCTATTGATGGTGACCACGCCTATGTGGACACCCCAACCCCCTCGTGCTGGGGAGATTTAACTAGGCTGTAAGAGTGGGTTGGGGGGCCAGATCCAGAGATCCAGAGAGAGATCCAGAGCCGGGAGAGAAGCAGGGAGAGAGAATGAAATAAACTGATAGAGCAACCAGTCTGGCCTTCTTCCTTCCATTGCCTGCCGTTGACCTACAGCACATGCAGCGGTTCCAGGGCACCGAACGCAGGCGGTGAGACAGAGCCGCCCGGAGAGCCTGAGAGTGCTCGTGCCCCTCAGCGAGTCTTAGTTTTTTACATCATATGGCCTCCTGAACACTGCAAGGAATAATTCCTCAATGAAAAGCCAGCAGTAACTCCTGAGCATCACTAGTTGCTGCCCCCAATCCAAGGAGGAAAAAAAACTTCATCCTATAGTGATTTTCTTAAATACCTTTGACAGCATTTATCTCAATGTTGTCTTTGCGTGTGTGGGAGGGTATTTACTGTATTAGTTTGGGAGCTAATAGAGGTAACTGTCAAGTCAGTTTGTGCATTTCAAAACTAGCCCTTTGGTACCACCTGGAATCTGATTAAGTATTGAAAAACTTAAATGACATGCTCCCAAATGACCTTGTGTTTTAAAGGCACACATTAAGTCCTCATTTTTTAAAACAGTAAAATTTAATTTTGTCTTTATTACCCAAACAAATGTATTATTTTAATTTTTTATGAAAACACAATATTGATTATCTCTATATGATTGCAAATGAATTGAAAATTTCCCTTGGATGTTTAAACTCATCATAGTAAATACTGATGAGTTTAAGTATGTGTGTTAAAAAAGAATAAAATAATACTTCTTAGAATAAAGTCATAATGTGTTTCAGTATCTAAAAACAGAAAAAAGACACTCAGAGAAGAATAAACTATATGAGTTCTTTATACATTTAATCTCTCAGAATCTATATATTTGATTCGTCCTTGGTAAAGACCAAACAAAAAAGTGTTCGTGTCTGTGTGTTTGTGTGTGTTTTGCTGGCACAAAAACAGAATAAAACTCTAAGTTCACTCTGTCATTCACATGCTACTTCAGTTTTATAGAACACAGGGTTCTGACTTTTGTCTTACGTTAAGATCTGCTTTGTGAAATAAACAAATCCAATAACATTAGACCTGTGAGGTACAATTATTCACTACTAATTTTGTCATTTTTGTATCTAAGATACAAAGACAACACATGAATGGTAAAATTATTTACCCAATATACATTTGATAAGAGGTTAATACCAAAAATATATAAGGCATTTGTAGAACTTTAGAAGAAACACCCAACCCATCAAAAAATAGGATGAAGAGGTGAACAGAAACTCACTCAAAGAATAATTACAAATGGTCAAAAGAGACATACAAAATTGTTCCACATTACTCATAATCAGGCATATACCAATCAAATGAACAATGAGATATCATCTCACACCACAGAACCTGGCACACCTCCAAAAGAACAAGAACAACCAATGTTGGGACAGATGAGGGAAGAGTCTCTCCTTTATTGTTGGTTGAAATAAAGAATGGTCCAGACATTTGGGAAGACTATATAGATATTCCTCAGAAAAACTAGAAATTGAGCTTTTATTTGATCCAGAAATATCATTTCTGGGAATATACTCTGGGAATAAAAAACACAGTAGACATCTGCACTTCTATGTTTATTGAAACACTGTTCACAATAGCCAGAATCTGGAAACAACCAGAATTCCTGAGAACAGACAAATAAATAAAGAAACCCTGGTACACCTACACAATGGAATATTATACAGCTCTTAGGAAGAATGAAGTATAAAATTTTCTTATAAATGGACAGACAAAGAGAAATATGCTTAGTGCATATTGAGTCAGATGGAGAGGGACAGATATATAATGACTGAATTCAGTTGTGGTATATAAAAACATAGTCGTCGTCATCATCATCATCATCATCATCCCGTTGATCGTGGAATTTCTCGAGTGGTCTCAGCAACGTCTCCATTTGTCCTAGCCCTGAGATTTTAGAAGCCTCTCTTCTCTTATAAAAACCTCATAGAAGCCTCTTTCATAAGAACATAATATGAGACTAATATTCAAGGCCAGGGATTACAGGGGCCAGGAGGACTGGTCAATGGTTGGAAGCTTGCCACAAGTGTGTGTGTGTGTGTGTGTGTGTGTGTTGGAAGGGGGCAGATGGCAGCAAGGATAGAAAAAGGATCAATATGGCAATAATAGTTGGAAATTATCATTATGGAATAGAACTGAGTATTGAATACAGGTAAAGGGAAGTGCATTATAACCTTTCAATAAATGCATTACAAATCATAATGCCCAAAAAGGAAAGACTGAGTGAGACAGTGAGAGACAGACAAAGTCAGAGATAGACAGAGACATAAACTGAGAAAGAGAGAAACAGAGAGAAGAAAAGTGCCTGTCACAGAGTTGGGAGGGGTAGGGAAACTGGATATATCGGTGTTGGAAAATGTACACTAGTGAAGGGACAGGTATTAGAACATTACATGACTGAAACCCAAACACAAACAACTTTGTAACTGTATATCAAACAGTGATTAAATTAAGAAAAAGGAAAAATATCATTTCCCCACTATTTATCTCTTCTATTCATATATATCCACATCTAATTTCTTATTGGCAATAAATAGTAAAACACTTGGGTTGAATACATGATGTTATTTTAATCTTTTTGGAAAGTTAAGAGCACAAATACAGTGATGTTAGCTTGAAATGATGCATTAGTTATGATTTTCTCTCATTTTTGCCCTAAGTCCAACCATTTATTTTTTCTTACTCTTTCATCCTGCAATATTAGTCTTAAGTAGGGTTTGAGAGAGAGCATCACTGACTGAGTACGTGCTTTGTATGCAGGAGACACAGGTTTGGTCTCCAGTACTGTATAATTTCCCCCAAGTGTGACCAAGAGCAACCTCCACGAATTAATCTGGGAGTATCCCCTGAGTACTGTTTAGATGGTCCAGAATTTTTATTTTTAAATTAAGATTTCTAAAAGTGCTATATGGAGGAATTGAATTACTTTAAGAAGCTCATCTGATTGTTTCCATGGCTTGGAGGCTGGTCTCTCATTCTGGGTAACTCAGGGAAGGGACCACCAAGTAAAATGTGGTTGGAGGTCATGTGGGGGAAGGGTGAGGCAGGCGGAATACAGACTAGAGACTGAACACAATGGCCACTCAACACCTTTATTGCAAACCACAACACCTAATCAGAGAGAGAGAACAAAAGGGAATTCCCTGCCATAGTGGCAGGGTGGGGTAGGGGGAGACGGGACTGGGGAGGGGGGGAGGGATGTTGGGTTTACGGGTGGTGGAGAATGGGCACTGGTGAAGGGATGGGTTATTGAACTTTGTATGGGGGAAGCATGAGCACAAAGATGTATGGATCTGTAACTGTACCCTCACGATGACTCTCTAATTAAAAATAAACTAATATAAAAAAAAGAAGCTCATCTGAATAGCAAAGAACTTTCCTTATCTACTATCCAGGAACTTCTGAAAATAGGTAATTTACACTTGTCTACAAAGCAAAGGCTGTTTGAACTGTACTTCACATGGCTTTATGTGTTAATGACTTAATTCCACTGCAGTAGGCAAACAAAAATAAGCTATTCAGTTCTTACAAATTGAGCAGCCAGCATATTTTGATAAATCACCACCATCAAGTTCCATGGAAATAGTAAATGATAAATATGTTTAAGCCACTCCTTAAATAATTTACTTAAATACGTTTTGTATGTTAATATTGATGTGAATTTTGATCTAGATATGACCAGGGAATGATTATTTGTTGTTTTCTCTTTTACAAATTGTTTCCATGAGATGTTTTATTGCCAAATTGAACCAAATAAATTTAAACAGAATAGAAGAATGACAGTTTTTAAAGTAAGGGAATAGTTGGTGTCATATGATAATGAACCCTTAGCAAGGATTAAGGAACTAATAAAGCCTATGAATGAGGGAGAAGAGACAAATAATTAGATTGGAAGTTAAATAACGATGTTGGTGGAGGGTGTTTGGTACATTTGTGATGGTGATTTGTAGTAACTGTGCACATTAAAATCATAATTTTTGACATTATTGTAAACATGTGACTGAAACATGTGACCAAAACTCACAATAAATAAAATAGAATACATTGTTTTAAGGAATACCAATTTTCTTAAGTTTAAGAAACAAAATTATTTTGAAAATAACTTTAAGCACATGACTCTAACTAAATCAAAGCTCTGTCAAGTAACTAAGCACCACTTAGACCTGCATCTAGGAGCAAATATCTTCAACATTTTGGTCCTAAGTTCATGATAACAATGTAGGAAAGATAAAGTTTGCAGGAACCATCTTTGCCAAGTATTTGAGAGAGCAAATCTGGCAGTAAAGAGTTGACATTAATATTTCAAAATAAAATTTTAAATATAAACATTATTTAAAACATTTGATGTCAAAAAAGTTCTGTCACAGAAATTGATCAAAAAACTGATGGAAAATATCAGATGAATAATTGGTATTGATATTGTTCAAATTCATCTGAAAATAAAATGAACAGCTTGACATATAGGGAAGTGCATATTTTTACTTCAAGAAAGCTGCAGGTTTTGGTTTGAATACATAAATGAAAACCAAATTGAGCACCTCTACTTAAATAGTTGTAGAATCAAGAAACTCTTTATCCATTATTTTCAGGATAGATACTTAAAATGCTATGTATAGAATATAGCTTTGGTGACTAAGTAAAATACTAGGAAGATCAATTTCTCTGAAGCATTTTGGACACATTCACTTCCCTGTTTGATAAGTACTATGAGGTAAGGCAGAGAAATAGATGATTTGTCACACAGCCCAAGGATAAGTCAGACCCTCCATTTTGATGTTATTCTGTACCTAGTGAAAAGATCCCTCGTTTTCTCTATTATTCTGTAACTTCTTTTCACATGGCCGTTAATGACTTTGCATTCCATCTTGCAGAAGTGGTTCTGTTTGAAGACTCTCTCCTCTCTCTCTCTCTCTCTCTCTCACTCTCTCTCGCTCGCTCGCTTGCTCTCAGCATATCACTTGTGGTATCTTATCTCTGCATTGGAGCATCTCAAATATGGAATTGAGTCCTGAAATTTTCACAAAAAGCTTTTGTGTTTCTGTTTATATTGTAAGAGAGGAAATGACTTTTAAATGCTATATTTAAATATTCATATTCTTAAATTTCTTTGGCCAGAGCGTTTTAAAGTATAATGCAGGTGACTTTTCATTAACTTTCTGCAGCACAGTAAAAAAGAGACAAGTCGGCACATTTATTTATCTTCTAGGTAAATAACAGTTACTGTTCCACACCAGGGAGGCAGAGCTGGGCAGAACTGTGTGAAGAGAAGAATAAGCAAATAAAAAAAAAACCTTTCTGGATGGATATCTCCATGCCTGTCACCATTACCTCAGAATGGAAAGTCACTTTGACATACATACAGAGACTATAGACCAAGTTGCTTTTTGTTAACCCTAAAAGAATGAGTAGCCTATGTAATCATAAAACTGGTACTGTTACTGTAAATTATGCTTTAACTGTTGCCTGACCACTGATGTTACCCTGGACACTTGTGAAAACACGATTGTTTGGAAACTAAGTAAGATTCTTTTCTGAAACAATAAGGGATGTATTATTTAAACTGACATCCAAAGACTATAGAACCAAGCTCCCAGAAGCCTAGACATCTTATATCTTAATTCTCCCCTTTGGAAAACCTGGCAAGGTACTGAGTTTCCTGCCCGCATGGGAGAGCCTGGCAAGTTGCCCATGGTGTATTCATATGCCAAAACCAGTAACAATGATGGGTCTCATTCCCTTGATCCTGAAAGAGCCTCCGATGCAGCACTGTGGGGAAGGATGAGTAAAGAAAAGACACTAAAATCCCAGGTCTGGGACGAATGGAGATGTTACTGAGACCGCTTGAGAAAATCAATGATCAATGGGATGATGATGATGATGATGATTTTAAATTAGTATATATTGGAGGAAACTTTCATGTCTTTTGTTCAAAGATGCAAGCTCTTTATGTCACCATATGCATGTGTGTTTATAGGTTTAGAAAACACAATTTAGTGAAATTGAAGGAAAGAAGCATAATTAACTAATTCAAATGAAATTTAAGATCAGAAATATATTCTTCTTTCTTTCGTCATTTTTTTGTAGGGTAGTGTCCCTGTGGGTAATCAGGGGGTAATTCCTGGCTCTGTTGAGGAGTGATCTTTAGTGATGCTTGGGGAACCATATATGGTGTTGCACATTTGAATCGGGGTCAGTAGGATACAAGGCAAGAGCCTTACCCTACACAATCTCTAGTGCTTAATCTATTTTTTATGCCATACCTATAGTGTGCAGAGACTACTTTGGGCTCTGCTCAGAGGTGACTCTGGGCACTGTTTGGTAGAATGCATCCCACTAGAGACCACAGCCAAAAAACAGATTTCCTTTTTTTTTTAATTATCAGATAGGATAAAGTACTTTTCTCTTCTACTGTTATTTCAGTAAATAGATCTTGCATTTATTTATTAGTCAAATTTCAGCTCTGTTAAATTTATTTTATCACATTTTAGCTCATTTTTAATGCTGCCTCCTTTTATTTTCTACCCACAGTTAATAATATGTACTTTCATTTCCTCTTCTTCTTAATTAATAGAAACATTAAGTCGTCACGGTTTCTTTTACATATTATTTCAAAATATTACATGTATGTAAATTTCATTAAAAAGATTCACTTCACTGTAGTAACAAACAGCAAGTAAGACATTTGCCTCGCATGTACCCAAACCGGATTCGATCCTTGAGCACACAAGTGTGTGGCCCAAAAAAACAAAACACAAGCCACCAACCTTGATAAAAGCTACAATTTTGTTCATTTTTGGAAACACTGTATTTTGAAAATAATATTAAAAACACAAACTTTACATATTTTACCTTTATGTTTATTTGGTTTAATTTTTATTTATATTGGAATCTGGTCATAGAATATGACCAATAGAAATTTTCTGAATTAAGTGGATAGTGAAGTGAGGCATGTTTTCTCAAATATAAAATACGTTTTTCTAAAATATATGATTAAAAGGTGTAATATTCTAAGATGTTTTTATCCTGACTAAACTATGCCAATGGTTTCATCAGTAATTAATATTTTTGTCTTGTGAAAAAAAATACTGAGAAAAATATTAGGTTTTTTGTCAAATTCTCCTTATGTTTTAATATAATCTTACCTTATGTACTAAGTAAAATATGTTCTATATTTTAGTAGGGACCTTATTTTTGATCACTTCTGGGAGAAGCAGCAGTGATTTCTGGATGGTGGCCAATGAGGAGATTATCTGAGGCCCCCATAACCATGCCACTGGACTCCGAACCAGGCTGTTTTCACTAAGGGCGTGCCAGAGGGGAGTGGGTAAGAGCACTCCCTGCCCCAGGGGACCCAGCTCTGACAGCCGACCTCCATAACTCAACCACTGACATGCTCCAGGCCGCTTCCCACACGCTCGGGCTGAGCCTCACATATGAGTGAAGTCCCACAGAACCAGGGTAATATGGAACTCTGTGACCTTGTACTCTGGGCTCAACGGGACCCAGGAGCACAGATCCTCTGCCTGCCTCCCCCAGTCTCCGGCCACCTATGGGTCACGCCCATAAGCCACCTCCTTCTGGTGCCAAATAATCTCCCCATTGGCCACCATCCAGAACTCACGGCTGATTCTCTGGGAAGGGAGCATAAAATGAGGCCCCATAACCATGCAACTGGACTTCGTGCCAGGCTGTTTTCACTTGGGGAGCATCAAGGTGGGGGCGGGTGAAAGCGCTCCCCAGCCCCGGCAGCCAACCTCCACAACCCAACCGCCACCATGCTCCAGGCCACTTTCCACATGCTCCAGCTCTACCTCACACATGAGTAAACATATTTCTGGACCGCGTGGCCGAGACACATCATAAGACATCCCCTACTCATTTTCCATACCTCTCAGAGAACCTACCAAGCTACTAAGAAGATCCCACCTGCATGGCAGATTGGCAAGCTACCCATGACATATTCAATATGCTAAAAAGAGTAACAATAACAAACTCTTTATGTTCCTGGAGCAAGCAGATGCCATTGGGCTATACTAGCATGCAACAGGGATGAATGGAGAAATTACTGGTCCCTGCTCGAGTAATTGATGTGCAACGGGATAACAGTGATGATGATGATATTTCAGTGAAATTTTATACACCCAAATAAAGATGCATGATTTATCATTTCATTGCCACAGCTATTCAAATAATACTGTGCAGTGATTTTTTTTTACAATAATGATGTGACTCCTACTGGTTTAATGTCTGTGCAGAAAAGGTAGTGGCAGACCTGAATAATCCACCCTTTTGAACCAGGTAAGGGTATATAGGGTATATAGGATTTACTTATTTATTGACATTGAAATACTGCCACTTATACCCAGGGAACTTCTACCAGGTTCCTGGCATTGAAAACCCTTGGGAATTAGGGGTTAATGAGTGGGATTAGAAATCTCAATAGAAAAGGTAACATAAAGGAAAGAAGCCACGGTATTTGTGAGTGAGTCAACAAATGTTTATGTCAAAATAGAAAACTTAGATATATTAAAATTTTCAATAGAAAGAAAAACAATACTGATATAGCTATATAAATGTAGATTTATTAATTTTATATCCTGTGATTCTCATGGTTATAGAGGATGACAAGATCTGAGATCTTCAGCATGAGTTGACCATCTGGAGACCCAAGAAAATGAATATCGTAGATAGAGTTCTAAGTCAGAAAGCTTTCAAAATAGCAGAGCTGATTTGATATAATTTCAGTCCGAAAGCTTGTAGGTTTGAGACAGAGAAAGATCCAGTGTTTCAGTTTATGTTCAAACGGAGGAAAAAGTAGATGTTTCATTTCAAAGTCGGCCATGCGAGAAGAATTCGCTCTTACTTAGGAGACCATGTCTGTCTCTTTGGTCTACCCAGGACATTAACTCTAATTGGATGAGACCTACCTACATAGGGAGGACAATCTGCTTTAGTCAGTTTGCCACTTTAAATATTATCCTTATCCAAAGGACACACAGAAACACACTTCAATGTACTGTTTGATCAAAAATCTGGGCAGCGTATTACTCACTCAAGTTGATATGTGCAATTAATGATCACAACAGGTATATTCAGAATAGCAATAACTTCTAGGGGAACCCCATCTGTTTCCCATAGAACAGCAACATTGTAGGATGAAACTTCAAAAGGAAATAAAAATTCATTCATCAGTCTAACCAGTCATTCAGCTGCTTAAGCATATTTCAAAGAATTAAGCCACAACATGGAGCTGTATAGATGAAGGCAATCACGTATCGTTCTCACAGTGTTTATACTTTATCACTGTTCTTTATTACAGCTTGGGGACTCAAAGCAGAGTTTGTTTTTACTTGAGATTGTTGCAAGAAAAGCCATTTTCTAACAATTGTATTATAATTTTACTAGGAAGGGAAAATCCCATTTTTTTTTTTCAGGAAGGAGAATTTCCCTTAGTTTTGTGGGAACTAAAAGTCATATTTGATGACTGACAACTGCCACATGAAAAGGATGCTGACCATTTTCTGGGTAAATGTGATGAAGAAGTCACATGTTATCCAAAAATGGGAATGAACTGAGAATAAAATTTGCCAAAATATGAATCCTCTGATCTTGTTTCCTGGGAGAGCACTGGTGGAAGATGTCCTGATTCATAGTATAGAAAGTACCTGGATTAGGCAAGGAAAAGACATTTCCAAAATGGACAGCTTCTAACTTTACAATGATGCAGTTCTTGTTGGAAAATTGTGGATAAGGAAATCAAGAGATTTATTGATAAGAGATAGAGCATAAAGGGTTGTTAGTTGAAGAAAAAAGGGATTTAGATATTGCAGGATAGTATCTTAAAATAAAAAAGTCAATTACTTCTTTAGATGCCAACAGCAGATTAGTTTGGATTTGCCATTTATATTAACGTACAAGGGCTGGAGCGATAGCATAGTAGGTTGGGTGCTTGCCTTGCATGCAGCCAACCTGGGTTTGATTCCTCCGTCCCTCTCAGAGAGCCCAGCAAACTACTGAGAATATCTAGTCCACACGGCAGAGCCTGGCAAGCTACCCGTGGCATATTGGATATGCCAATACCAGTAACAATAAGTCTCACAATGGAGATGTTACTGGTGCCCTCTCAAGCAAATTGATGAGCAATGGGATGACAGTGACAGATTAACATACAAAATATGGAATCTATGGAAATATTTAACTATGTGCGGAAAGCATAAATATTTGATGAAATAAATAATTATATGCATAGAAATATATTTTTCCACATTCAAGAATCAAAAGACTCAATAATGTTAGATGTCAGTTTTTTTTAACTTGAGCTATATATTCAAAACAGCCCCAGTCACAGCCCTAGCAAATTATGTTGTAGATGTTAGCCAAGTGATTCTAACGTTTATAAAGAATGACAAAGTTACAGGATAATCAGCACAATACACATCACATTTGATTTTCAATGTGGGTGCAGGCCCCTAAATCAGTCATACACTGAAAATATTATGTCAAAGATACTTTTAATATATCTAACACATCAAATATAGTAATTTTGACTGGCCTACTTAAAATGTACTCAGAATAAGCATATTAGCCAATGCCTGGGCAAAAATCACCTGATAAAATTTATTTTAAATAAAAATTTAATATCTAATGAAAATTTTTAACATTGTACTGAAAATGATGAACAAAATGATTATATATGTTCAAGCCATTACTTTATGCAACTGCAAGCACCATAGTAAAGTTAGAAAAAACAAAGTAAAACAAACTTTACTTAATCAATCTTGAATCAGGGACATTATGTATTTTTTTTAAAGTGAGATGACTTATTCTACTCTATTGCAAGACATCCTGTAAACCTATAATTACCAAAGCAGTGTGGTATAAGAGAAACTACAGACTGATAGATGAATGTAAAATAATTGCCCATAAATAGATTTATATCAATATAATTTAATATGTTTTTGACAAAGGAGAAAAGATAAAATATAGGAAAAAGTCTTGATAATGTTGAGTTTGGTGATGACCTATTTGATACCACTGAAAAGTTATGATCTATAAAAGGAAGAACTGATAAACTGAATTTTATTAAACTAAAACATTTTTTCTGTGTGAAAGATACTGACAAGATATTGAGAAGACAAGTCACAGAGTGCAATGAAATATTTTCTAAAGACGTAACTCAAAAGGGACCTTTATTCAAAATACACAAAGAATTCTTAAAACTAAATACCAAGGAAACAGAATTTCTTTAGTGAGTTCTCAGCATGTCTGTATTTTTCTCTAACTACATGTCTTTCTGTATCTGTGAATTTAAAGGTTATTTTCATGAGGTAATTTACAGCAATTTTCCTTCTTTTCTAAAAGTGAGAACAGTATTTGTTCAATGTTCATTTATTAAATAAATATTATCATTCAAGATGCTGAGAAAACAAAAATAAATTGTATCATTATCAGCGGGTGACTCAGTCTTGTAAAAATTCAAATTTGCTTCCAGTATTGATTCGGAAAGCTGGAATTTGTTTTTCACATTGGCTTCACCAAAATCATATTTTTCAGATTCTTATGAAGAAGTTTCTGATGCTAATGAAATCAAACATAACCATGGGAATCCTTAAATGTTGAACATTTCAGAGAAAATTTCTTTCCAAAACATGACTTGGCATTTTATCAACTGGAAGGCAGGAGATAATTTATAATGTGAACTTTAGGTGCTTAAAGTTTCAATTTTTACAAACCAAAGTGTTTCACCCAATATTGTACTTACTAAGCCTTTGATATTTTTCTTCTGAAATGTTAGCAATTTAATTGTGAACTCTATTGAAATGTTAGAAATGTTGCTTTTTATGTGTTAGAAATTCACTTTGGATTGGTAAATGAAAAGAGAAATGGTTATATAAATCTGAAAATCCAGAATTACTGTTCATTTAATTTAAAGCACATGCATAGTATAGCGATAAGTTTAATAATAATAGTTTCCAGATTTGTACTATATGCCCAAACTATACTGGGTGTATATCTATTTATTTTCTCAGGAAACCTGAAAAAATCTCATAGTTTTACTAATTAGATAGTTGTAAAGCAAATTTCTTCAAGTAGATTCAATTTTCACTAGAAACATTATTTTACTCTGCATTTTTCCTTATAAGTGATGATCACATTATTGATACTGGTCTGTATTTGACTTGATGTGAAGTGTTATTAGACAGATGGAAAATGCTATTTGGATATCATTAGACTGTTTTTTGTTTTTTTAGCCTTCTGGTGAATAAAAATTCTAATGAGGAATCTATGGGATCACTAGTCCTGAAATATCTAAGTGCAGTAAAAAGTAAAAAAAAAATATTTTATAGAGAATTATAAATTTTGTTCAGTGAATCACATAAAACAGTTCTGTTACCTGGTCTAAATCCAAACAATTAAAATGAATGTCCCAAAGCCTTAAGTGGTATTATATGTTTATGATTTCTGTTGGTGACAAATTCACAGAAGCTACTAATATTGCTGATTTTCATTCATAAGGGAAAGCATGACTAAATTTAAATTACAGTTTAGTGAATTTAAGTCTGGAGTTATTCTAGCACAGTCTTGGGGTATGGGTGAACTGCCACAGACATAAACAGACAAAAACATATGGCATTTTGACATTTAGCTGATGCATTAAAAATATACATTTTTCCAGTTCTGGGGTGATTTCTCAAGTGATAGAGCATTGCAGAGCATGTCTGTGACTCTGGGTTCAATACCTGCTACCGCATCACCCCCATAGTGGCCATTGAAGAATAAGTTCTCACACTTCAAGCATCAGAAACAAACAAAAAAGAAAGTACACGTCATTTTTCCAAAATACAAATGGAATCTACATTTGAAAAATGTTGTGGGTTTGCAGGTATTGAGATATTTGTAGATTGCTTAAATTCTCTTTTTTTCCAGTTCCCAGACCAGCATTATCAGTCACTTCAACAACTTTTATAGGCATGTGCTGATTTATATTATTCTCAGAAACCGGAAATACTAAACTGAATGATACAAATTTATTTTATGCAGTTTGAAATTAGAGAAATTTTACACATTTCTTTTTTCATGTCTACATTTAGATCTGGAAATGGAAGAGATTGCAAATAATTGACCATTTCACATACCTTCCCCATAAGTTCCCAGCCACATATTTAACATGCCGAGCAGTCGTGTAACCGGTGAAACTGAAAATTGGCAACAGTTTATTTTTGTTCCAGGCACACAACTTCCGCCTTGCTTGATAGACACTCTTTTGTAAACTTGCCATCTGTATGTTGTGATGCCCGTGATTTTATTTTTTCACTTAACCACATTTCACAGTGGCATTATTTATTTTAGTTGTATTTCATAAAGTTAAATTTTAGTTCCTTTTTCCAATTCACTTAGTTTCCACCCCCTGGATCTTTACTGTACAACAGTCAACTATTTCTTAGTGCTTTGTTTCAGAAAAATTCCTCTTTCAACAGAGATAATACTTTATTTGCACAGTAAATATGCATGTCCCTACTCCTTGGAGCATATTATTCTGCTACTTTTAACATGAAGTTTACATCTTCTCATCTATAATTATTGCTTCTCATCTTTATTTATCTCCTAGGGCTTTCATAATAAATTACAACAAAGTGGGTTGTTTAACTTACAGATGTTTTCCTCTCAGTGTTCCAGAGACTAACGCCTTGAATCAAGGTGTCTGCAGTATTGTTTAGCCTCTGAAGACTAACGAAATAACTTTTCTTTCCACTTCTTGTCTTCTTCTAATTTGATATTCCTTCTTTGCAGCCATGTCCACTCCAATATCTACCTCAGTCACGTCATGGTCTTTTGTATTAATGCTAGTCCAATCTAGTACTATCTGCATGCTAATATGTTTGTGGAATATACCTAGTGGTTTTGGAGGTTTACTCCTAGTTCTGCATTCTAGGATCACTTCCGGAAGTGCTCAAGAGGAAACCCTAGGTGGTACCTGGGATTGAACCAGCGTCTGCCTTATGCAATACAAGCAATTTATCTGCTGCACTCGCTCTCCGGGACCTACCTCATTTTCAAAGAGTTTGTTAAGTATGAAAGAAATTTTTCTATGCCTTTCAATTGGAATAACATCAAATATCTGATAGCTTGCCTAGTTCATTGTGAAGCATTAAGCTTTAGCTTGCACCAAATAACCAGGTTTTTCTCTAAAATAATATTTTTATCCCTAGAGTAAAATGGTAAATAGTGACCTTTGGTTAATGACTTATTGGTTTGGGATAATACTTTATCCCAATAATTACAGATGGCATTTATTATGTCTCTTATGTCTCATATTTTTCTTGATTTTTGACTTTCTGTTTACTATTGGTGATAATTAATTCTGAATTTCTATTATTCTCTGCTTTTCTTCTTCAACACACCTCCCAGCCAAGAACTCCTCCCAGGTTTTACACACTGCTGTTAGAGGCTGAATGGTACAGACTTGGGACTTTTTAAGAAATAAAATTATTAAGTATATTCTTTTACCTATGTTCAACATGCAGATTTAGTCCATAGTGATCATTCCAACTATGTATTGCAATATTGTCATACATGATAAACTTAGTATCTGTATTGCAAACCATAATACTCAAAAGTAAAGGGGAAGAGAGAGAGAGAGAGAGAGAGAGAGAGAGAGAGAGAGAGAGAGAGAGAGAAAATCCAAAAAGTACCTGCCACAGATGCAGGGGAAGGGAAACGGGGGATATTGTTAGTGGGAAATGAATAATGCTTAAGGGATGGGTGCTGGAAGATTATATGACTGAAAGCCAATCATGAGCAATGTTGTAACTCTATCTCACTGTGATTCAATTAAAAATAAATAAAAATTAAAAGAATAAGAGTATCCATTGGAAAAAGAAAAAAAAGAAATAGAATGATCTCCTTTCTCCAGGTTTCCTTATGACTCCATCTCTTCAGCTACATTCCACTTGCTGGGAGCTTGTGAACCTGTTAGGATTTCATTTTCTCCTTACTTCTCTTAAAGAGGGTCATATAGAAATATGTGGGTTTTCACAAAACTAAGTAGAGTGGATTTGTAAATGATGTAATATTTTCTTTAGATCCATCTTCATCCCTTAGATTTGTTTGATGAGCAAATGGTGGAAGGAATCAAGTGCCTCACAGTAGATTTTAGATTAGGAGGAGATTGTGAATAGTTTTGGGGTAAATGACAGTTAATATCATCTAAGATCTAAAGCTAACATGTCCCTAAATTTCAAAGTAATCTGCATAGCTGCACAATAGCATCTTATTTTTGCTATCATCATGTCTCTTAAAAGTTTAAAGAACTTAGTGAAATATTTAAACGGAAACGTTTTTCTCCTATCAGAAAAGAATGATTAAAGAATACAAAGAATACCCCATACCAGCCAGGATATGAAACACAAAATAAGCGGCTTCTTCATGCAAATTAGTTGGGAGTGCAATTTTAGACAAAACTTTCTGGAAGTAAACTTGGCAAGACATATCAAAAACCTTTTTCAATTGTGCAACCACTTTGTTTTTTTTTTAATTTTTAAAAAAAAATTTATTGAATCACCATGAGATAGTTACAAGCTTTTGTTACAGTCTCACAATGATCAAACACCCACCCCTCCACCAGTGTGTTTGAATTAAACATTTTGCTCGCAGATATTTCTCTTTTTTAATCCTTTAATTATTAAGTTCACAGGTTTGATCATTTCATTGCAAAGTTTGAGTTCTTAGTGCCAGTTGCTGGCAGAGTGGTTCTCTAGCCCCAATGGGGCTGGACACAGAGAATGAGACAAACACACGGGACTGTCCAAGTTTTGGGGACATTGAGTAGCTATGAGTGCACTCACAGGCTGGATATTTATTCAGTACAATACTGTTCCCCTACCCTGCTTCCCAGCATGTGTGCTATTGTTTAAGTTGACAGAAACATTCAGCAGAGTTGGTACACAAATCAAAATTTAATGAGAACATTAAGAGCAAAGGATGGGATATTCACACAGCCAATCAGCAGGCACCCTTAAAGTAAAGTCCAGGCAATTGCCTGTTCTATTCTTGCCTTGGCTCACATTTGCAGCCCTTTTTAATTTGAAAAGACCCTGAATGGATTCTACTGTTTCCTGGGCCTTGCTCATTGCTGCCTTCCAGTTTAAACTGGCTATCTTCCTTTACACAGGAACTTTCCCAACCTTAGGGGTTTGTTTTGTTAGGGGCATGATTGCCCAAAGGTTCTGGGTTTCTCTGCACCACAGTTTCCTTCGGGTGCCTGCAGTACTGGCTCAAGGAGCTCAGCTGTTTTGCCTTAGTGAATCTCAGCCCCCAAAACCCAACCTACCCACGCAGTCACTATACACATACAGAGCATAAAGAGAGAAACCAGGGAAACATTCAGTGAAGGAGAAGAGACAGGGAAACTGCATCTGGCAAAGATGGAAGTCAGTAGGTTTCATCCTGAGCTGGTCTAGTCTCAATGTGTTGTTTGAATGAGAATTTCAACTCCTAAGAAGCCGGAAAGGAGAGCTAGAGCTAGAGGCTTAGCACTCTCCCCCTAATTAAGTCCAGGACTATGGGTTCCCAAGCGGCGAAATGGACAGTGACACAAACACGACAATGCAAAAGCATTAGGAGTTTTATTCCAGTATACTGGGGTCAACTATCTCACCCACACAGTGGTTTCTTGATAATGACCCCAACTTCAGGAAGCAAGCAGTTTATATAGGATTTGATTACATAAGCAGTCATCATCATCATCATCATCATCATCATCATCATCCCGTTGACTATTGATTTTCTCGTGCTTTCTCAGTAACGTCTCCGTTCGTCCTAGCCCTGAGATTTTAGAAGCTTCTCTTTACTTGTCCTTCCCAATGGTCCACATTGGAGGCTCTTTCAGGGTTAGGGGAATGAGACCCATCATTGTTACAGGTTTTGGCATATGAATACACCACGGGGAGCTTGTCAGACTCTCCCATGCGGGCAGGAAACTCTTGGTAGCTTGCCAGGTTCTCTGAGAGGGAGAACTAGGCTATAAGATGGCTAGGTTTCTGGGAGCTTGGTTTTATATTCTTTGGATAACAGTTTAAATAATACATCCTTTATTGTTTCAGATAATAATCTTATTTAGTCACCAAATTATGGCATTTTGGCAAGTCTAGGGTAACAGTGGTCAGGCAACAGTTAAAGCATAATTTCCAGTAACAATACCAGTTTTATGATTACATAGGCTACTCATTCTTTTAGGGTTAACAAAAAGCAACTTCTGGGGCGTTGTGAGATTTGATTGATTGGGCCCACTTGCTAAGCCCAGGAAGTTTCCCAGGTGGGTTCGGGTTCAGGTTGGCCAGTTACACATTGTTTCATTGTTGGGAAACCGAGACTGTTTCAGTTCCAGGAACTGAACCTGAGGCCTACCTGATTTTTCTCATTCCTGCCGCCTCTCATGGCATCAGTTTTGCCCTTACACCCTGAAGAGCAGAGTGTGAGAGAATCCAGAAGCCAATGGCAGCAGATGCCAGAGGATACACATGTCTTCCGGGCCAAACCGGAAATGCTCCCCACTGCCCAGGAGCATGTCCTGTTAGTGGCAATTTTCTGTGGCCTCCATCGCAATGGCCTTCTTCTAACCAAAAAGTGCTATGTCATGACGCCTCCACCCCCACCACAGCAACAGTCAGGTAGGCATTGTAGGTCATGAAGGTCAGCAATGAGCACACAGCTGAGGACCACCTGGAGGAGGTGCAGCGCAGTCTGTAGGAAGTAAGGTGCTGGTTGGTGGCTGTGCTGTGGCCGCTGCAAACAAGATCCTCTTAAGCCACCTTAGGCCTTCGTAGCCCAGGGCCAGGCTAAATACAGCCGGGAAAGCTGCTGGCATTGCTGCCAGCACTGTTGATCACCAAGCCCACAAACAGCTGCTCCGCACTATTAGAGTTCATGGTGGTGGACAATATCATCAGAACTATCGTTCCCAGGTGTTCTACACTATGGGAGTATTTGACCTTGGTGGGCATGGGATAGTGAGCAGGTGATGGCCAATGTTGAAGGGAGCCAAGGAGTTAGCCCCTGGATGGCCATGCACATGGCCCGTGGTGCTAGCTAAGGGGGAGTAACCAGCTGTCAAATTCCCAATCTGGACCTTCCTCTCAGCATCTTCAGCAGTCGCCATATATATTTGTCTAATGAGGATGATTGAGCATATGTGAAACATTAAATATGCAAAGGAAGTCATTGATTTTTTAAATTTATTGCTAAATAAGTGAAAATGAATAGCCAGGGTAGCTTAAAACCGGATTGGTGCTCATTTTCAAGGTGATTTTATTCATTTTTACCCAACGCAATGCAGATACTAACATTATTTTTATTAACAAGCATTGGTTAAGTGAGTTACATGTATTATTTCAGCTACTTCTTTGATGACCCTTCCCAGTAGGTAATGTCAATGCTTCCAATTTTATAAATGAGAACTAGAGATCTTCACTTGCCTGAAAATAGGCAGAGAGTTAAGTGATCAAAGCAAGACTTCACTAAAAAGTCAATTTTGAAACCTATATTTTAGATAAAAAGCTGTCCTTGAGGGTCTACATTTCTTATAATTTTTATCATGTGAATGCATAGATTAAACTGGGGAGAGTTGACATATTAATGGTATTGAATTATTCCATCTATGCATGTACTTTTCCATTTATTTAAATCATCTTTAATAAATCCCACCATTGTAGTGCAATGAATAGAACTTCATATCTTTTCTTAGATTTATCATTAGGTACAAATGATTTTTGTTTTTTAAAAATTTATTTTATTTTTTTTTAAATTCAGTTTGTCATTTCTTATTGGTATATACAGACAAGACAATTCTGCAAAGCCAGCAGGTAATATATTTGTTTTGTATTTGCCTTACCTGGGTTTGATAACTGTATTATATTCCCCTGGCACCACTAAGCAATAATCTCTAAACAAAGAGCCAAGAGAAAACCCTGAACACCATCAGATGTGTCCTCCTTCCGCCCCCCAAAAACTCCCACAATTTTGTGTATTCACATTTGTTCTGTATCCCTGATAAGCTCACTTAATAGTTTCGGTAGCTTTTTTGGTTATTTGTTTATGTAGACTTTCCACATAGATTGCTATGTCTTCAATGAACAAAGAGCGTTTTAGTCCTTGGTTTCTAAAATCAATGCCATTTATTTTCTTTTCTTGTCTTTTTCAACTGGCTTAGACACATAAGTTGTAATGCTCTCAACCCAGATCTTTGAGAGCTTGTACATAGTGATTCCCAATTAAAGAACTCACTAGAAGGGCCAGTGGTTAGAGACATGGATTTTATGTTGTGTGCTTACAGAAGCAGCAAGCGAAAATTGGTTGGGTAAGCCAAAGCAGTCAAAAAATTAGAACCCACTGAGTACACCTAATCAGCAGTAACAGGTTGGTTTTGGTAGCTTAACTGTACTGGTTCCACTACACTGTGGTTCATGTACTGGACTAAATGCTACAATATATATGTGTTTGGTTTTAACATACTTGCTTGTGTTTTTTAATATACATTCTTCATCCCTCTCGGAGAGCTTGGCAAGCCACCAAGAGTATACCACCCACACGGAAGAGTCTGGCAGGCTCCCCATGGCTTATTCGATATGCCAAATACAGTAACAGCTACAGGTATCATTCCCTTGATCCTGAAATAGCCTCCAATTGTTGGAAAAGACAAGTAAGGAGAGACTGCTAAAATCTCAGGGCTGGGATGAATGGAGACATTACTGGTGCCCGCTTGAGCAAATCAATGAACAACAGGATGACAGTGCTACAGTGCTATATATATATATATATATGTATATATACATATATGTGTGTATATATATCAGTGCTATATATATATCAGTGTTATATATATATCAGACAGAGTGAAGGTGGAACAATCAAACAATGTGGGCATAGCAAATGGGCAGATAGAGATTAGAGATGAGGGTGGGAACCGCCCGATGATCTACTGGGCACAGAAGATTGAGTAGTACCTCTCGTTAATGTTTCCATTTGAGCCCTGAGGACTGATGAATATATTTCCATTCTCCCCCTGGGAACTGCCCAGTATATTTCCAGGCTCACTCTTGGAATTGTCAATGCAGTACAATATCCAAGATGCACTCTAGATTCCCACCAACAAGGCTCAGGGGAAGGGTTAGTGTCTGCATTCTCTTTTCCCACACTAGTGCCACATTGACTAGAAGTAGAGATAATGTTGAAGGGAAAGAAGTCCATTAGTTCCATTAAGATTATAATATTAGCTACAGGTTTCTCATAGGTACCTCTTGCACATTGAGAATATTATCTCCTTTTCTTATTTTGACTAATGTTTATGTTGGGAAAGAGTATGACTTTTAGCCAAATACAGTTTTGTATGTATTGTCTATGATTAACATAATTAACATGTGAAAAATATCTTAATGTGATATATTGCATTGGTAATATTTGATTGTCTAATTAGACCCATATTACCTGGGAAAATCCTTATTGGTCATGGTGCACTTTCGATTCTATCTGATTCTTCTCTCTGTCTTATTCTGCGATGATTCTTTTATTGCATCTCTAGAAACATGAGCCTTTATCATTGTCTATTCAAACGTGTCATTAAACCCACTCTGAATTTGTAATCTCATGTCAGATGCTGTAGTACTCCTCATTTAAGTATTTATATGATCATTTATGATTCTTTAAGGTTTTCCAGCTTGTACTGAACATTTAGAACATATTAGACAGAGTTATTAGAGATTTGTGAATGTCCTTGATGATTAACTCAATTATCTGTGGCAGCTCTCAAACAGACTATATATCTCAGAGTTATTTAAATTTCAATCTCTAACTTTAATAAGCCTACATTGTTCAGATTGTTAAGGTTCAGTACAGCATCTTTCTTGTAAATTCTCTGTTTATTTTCCCATCAGACTTGATGTATTTTGCCCCATATTTTTGACGTCTTTATGGCTCACCGTTGGTCTATGATACATTGAAAGTTTTTCTCTGTGTTTTTTATCTGCTTTAATTTTATGGTAGGTCTTATTATGTCTTTTAAATATTCAAGTTCTTATACAAACACACATTGGCTTAGTAAACAACCAATAATATCTAGGAAGTGATTAGTCCATAGGAATTTCAGGATGTGGTATAGACCCACACGTGCTCAGGGGAGTATGCAATTAGAAACATGCACCCTGTAGCTAATCTTACTACTTGTATCTTCTAAATCCAAAATCCTGAAAGAGAGACTAAATTCAGATAATGTAGTGAGCTAAATGGACATGGGGTGCTTATTCAATGTCTTTTTTCTAAGTTAGAAGCTTATTATATAGCTACTTAAAATATGCATTCCTCTAGCAGATATTCTCAGAAGCAGGCTAAGTTCTGTTTCTCTAGAAGATCATAGGAAAATAAAGTAGGTCGGATCATAACATTAGGAGTGATAAAATTAACAACATTATCTGATAGTTGAGGATATATGTTGAGATGTTATTTGTACATAAATAACAGATATGACTGGTTAAGTCAAGATCCTCCCTGGTTACAGTTTTTGGTCTTAAATCAGGGTTTCTAGAATGTGCATATTTGACCTTTGTTACCAGTACTGGCATAATCCAAGTTTATTATACTTATTGAGATGAAATCCATCTGAATTTCAAACCAGATTAGAGTAGAACATTTCTCAGTAGAAAATATTTATTTGCTAAAATGGAAATCCCAAGGAAAGTAATTGCTTCTGAGACAGAAAACTGAGGATAGTCATGTGGACAGTGGGGAGGAGGAGTTTTCATTTAAAAATTGCCTTGGCATTAGTTGAGATATGAAAGCTCCTCATGGCACACAAGAGGAATTTTCAAAGGAGGTGTGTTGAGATCCTATCTAAGTCTCACATTCACCAGTGACTTAAATATGGTTACCTTGCATTGAAGAAGTTTCAGGTAAGATAGTCAAAAGAGTAAGCAATGGTAAAGGTGGGAGAAAAGATGAACACCTTCGTTGACATGGACATTTGGAACGGCATAGAGGAGTAGCTTTGAGCATCACCAGGTGTGACCCTCCCCTCCAACTGCCCAATATGCAAGTGAACAACCTTAACATTGTCTCCCAAAATCTTTGTTGGATTGGTAGTGGAGGGATTTTAATATAGAGCGTATAGGGTTGAAGTAATTATGTTTCTGAGGTTCATTTATCAGAACTGTTACTTATTCACTCACTTTACTCTATTTCCACTACCTGCCCTTTCCCCTCTGTTTTACTACTCAGTGATTCTAATGGATTTTATTCATATATTTTCCTGTAAGGATTAAGAAAAACAGACGTGTATATATTGCTTTGGAACATTCATTCAAAATTTAATACAGATGTGCTTGTATGTATCATTTGGGGGGCACACCTAAGGTTACTCTTGGCAGGGCTGAGGGGACCCTATAGGGTGCTGGACATTAACACAGGTCAGCCCTCTGCAAGGCAAATGCCCTACCTTCTGTACTGAGGCTCTGGCCCTATTGTGTAAATTTTTGAGAGAAATTTTGGTATTTAATATTGCACTAAGTATCTTACAGTGTTCACTGTACTGAATCATCTGCCATGTGATATTTTCGTTTTTAAGTGAAGTTCACTCAGTCTATGCCAAATAATTCTTTATAATGAATTAAAATAGCACAATTGGAACATGATTTCCCCATATTTGACTTAATTAGACTAGAATGAGATGGTTCTATTGAAGAGTTACTATGCCTTAACTAGCACTTTCTGGAAAAAAAAAGAGAAATCAAATCACTGAAGCTAGAGGTAGTTATTGAGCCTCATTAGTCTGAAAGGCTATCTGGTGGTTCATTCAAATTTTATGATGGAGCTATTTAATTTATAAATTTCACTCCTTATCTATGGAAAATCAAGAGGGATTTGTCCCTCAAGGAAGGACAAAACTAACATTTAGTTTTACAGATCCGAGGTAGGAAAAATAGTGCTTTACCTACAATGCCATTAGTTCTCTCTGAGACTAACTTTGAAGTGTTTGCATTAGTGCCTGGTGACGTACATAGGTCAGAAGTCTGATTCCAGCGGAGAAAGAGCACTGAAGAGCACTTCATTCCTACTGGACATGTTCCTGCTCTGTTTCATGAGACAGACAGTCATTATGTGGGTGAGAGGCTTGCCATAGTCCTGTCAAGAGGCACTTAGGCTTCTTGGAACACCACTTTTATCTTATTTACAGATAGCAGTGTCTTAAAATTCTTTCTTTGCTTCTTGCTCAGGAAAAAGCACCTCAGAAAACAAACAATAACAACAGTAAAAATATGCCCACAGTGGTTAGGGCATTTGCCTTGCATGCGGTCGACCTAGGTTTGATTCCCAGCATCCCATAAGGTCCCTCAGGCACTGGCAGGAGTAATTCCTGAGTGCAGAGCTAGGAGGAAACCCTGAGCATTGCTGGGTGTGACCCAAAAAGCAAAAAAAAAAAAAATGCCCACCAGTACATGCACACGTGATTTTCTAAATATGTGGAGAGAAAGAAAAGCATACGTGTGGGAAGGTATTTCCTGAGTGTCTGAGGGGATTTGAAGATGAAAGCATAGTCTTGAGGTGAACAAACACTTATACGTTTGCAGAAGTTGGAAGTAATTTTTTCAACCATAGAGATAATCGCTTGCTAGTTTGAATGATCCATATGTTTAGAAAGTGAAGAACTTTTACATTGTATAGAAGGGTGGAAAGAGCATCTGAACAGAGAATATTACTAAGCCAAAGCTGCATGCATATTTTCAGTACCTGTCTTAGGTCTTTTATGTTCCATTTCCATCCTCCCCATACAAGCATATGCACATGCGGATTTAACCATAAATTACTATCAGTTATCCCATTGTTCATCGATTTACTTTCGCGGGCGCCAGTAAAGTCTCCATTCGTCCCAGCCCTGAGATTTTAGCAGCCTCTCCTTACTCGTTTTTTCCAAGGATTGGAGGGCTCTTTTCAGAGTCAGGGGAATGTGACCTGTTATTGTTACTGTACTTGGCATATTGAATATGCCACGGGGAGCTTGCCAGGCTCTGCTGTGCGGGTTAACCATAGATAACTAATGCAAATATTTAAATGCCTATGTCCAAACGCTTTATTGTTTGAGTTTCAGAAACAATTAATTTGCATTAATTTTGGAACGGAGACAATGCAAACCCATTAGTATAAATCCTAACAAAGCCCCTGGCACACCAGGGACCATGGCTGTTTGTTGGAGTGAAAAATGACCCTGGCTGTCCTAAAGCCTTCATATGAATTCCAGGAGAGATTGATGCTTCTTTGAAACTTTGCAAATCCCTATCTCCCTGCATTTGACATGGGCTGGAACACATTCACATAAATTAGTTCATGTTAAAACTAATTGTATTAGGGATGTAAGAAACTTCAGGGATTGTCACAAATAAGTCGTTACTTTTAGATACAATCATCTCATAATATATACATAGACTGGTACCATCTGCCTTTTAAATTCGGTGTATTTTTTATTCAGTGGGGGTGTTTCGGCCACATTGGTGATGCTCAAGATTTACTACTAGTTCTGCACAGAGATCATCCCTGAGTGCTCAGGGACACCAGGGGGTGCCTGAGATTGAACTCAGGTGAGTTACATACAAAGCAAGTTCCCTATGAACTATTGTATTGCTCTGTCCCCAAATTTCAATACATCGGTTTTATTTTAGTGAGTAGATATTTTTTCATATTTATTTTATTTTACTTCTATTGAGATTCTTAGTTTACATGGTATATATAATGGTTTCTCATATACATAATTCCAATACGACACCCATCACCAGTGTACCTCTCCCTTTTGCAAGGACCCCAATAACCCTTCCTCCCAGCCTCACCCCACAATTCAGTTTCATGGATCAAATTTCTCATTAAGTTACTTTTGGACCTTTGTTTCTACCTTCATGTGTATCTTAGAGTCCCGCATATGAGAGAGATCATTCTGTGTCTATCCCTTCTCTTCTGATTGACTTAACATGATGCCCTCTGGTTCAGCCTTTGCAGAAAGTCATATGGAGCTCTGTTAAAAAAAAAAAAAAAAACTAGCAATTTTGGGCTGTAGTGATAGCACAACTGGTAGGGCATTTGCCACATACCCAGCCAACCCAGATTCAATTCCCAGCATCCCATAGGGTCCCCCGAACACTGCCAGGAGTAATTCATGAGTGTAGAGCCAGGAATAAGCCCTGGGCATCGCTGGCTGTGACACAAAAAGCAGAGTCAGAGTGGGGTGGGGGGTATGGGGTGGGGGGGGTGAGAGGGATACTGGGATCATTGCTGGAGGTGAATGGGCACTGGTGGAGGGATGGGTAAATGATCACTGTATGAGTGAAATGCAAACACAAAACTTCATAAGTTTGTAACTGTACATCACAGTGATTCTCTAATAATTTTTTTTTTAAAAAAAGCAAAAAAATAGCAATATTCCTTATGTCTGTTTTCAGATGCTCAGGTTGTATCCAGATTCTGGCTATGGTGAATAGTGCTGCAATTTACCTAGAAGTGCAGATAGTGTTTCTGCTGCTTGTTTTTGGCCCCCAGGTTATATTCCCAGAGTGGTATGGCTGGGTCAAATGGAAGCTCAATTTCTTGTTTTTCTGCGGAATACCCATATTGTTTTCCAAAGTCTGGAGCAGTCGGCATTCCCAGGAACAATGAATAAGAGTCCCTTTCTCTCCACGTTTGTACCAGTACTGGTTTTTTTTGGTTTTGTTTTTGGATGTGTGCCAGTCTCTGTGTGGTTGGAATCATACACAGATATGTGTGGAGGAGATGTTAGGTAAGATAGAGAAGAGACCAGTATGACAACAATAGCTAGGAATGATCATGCTGGACAGAAACTGAGTATTAAAAGTAGGTAAAGGAATATTCCTGATAACCTTTCAGTATCTGTATTGCAAATCACAATGCCCAAAAGGTGTGGAGAGAGAGGCAGGCTGGGGGTGGTGTACGGGGGGCGGTGCATGGGAGGAAAACTGGGAACTGGAGACACTGGTTCTGGGAAATGTACACTGGTTGAGGGATGTGTGTTGGAATACTGTGTGACTGAACCCTAATCATGAATTCTTTTGTAAGTATCCATCTCACATTGACTCAATATATATATATATATATATGTATATATATATATTTAATTAGCAATAGAACTACTGTACTACCTAGTTACACTACTTCTTGGTATCTACCTGCAAAACACAAAAACATTAATACAAAAGGATATATGCACATCTGTGTTTATCACCACTCTTAGTGCAGTAGTCAAAATATGGAAACAACCCAACTACCCAACTACAGATGAATGGATCAAGAAGTTTTTATATATGTGTGTGTGAATGTATATATACACACTGGAATACTATGCAGCTCTAAGTAAAAACAAATTCTAATATGTCTTAAACATAGTTCCAGTAAACATTGCACCATTATTTATAAAGGCATTGTAGTTTAACACACAAGGGCTATACCATTCTCCACAGAACACTGTTAGATTGTTATTTTCTGTGGCATATCATAAGCATTATAATAAATAGCATTTTCAAACATTTGTGTACAATTATCAGGTTAGTAAATTGTGTTTTCTTTGGTATAAATTATTAGGAGGAGAAATTTTCAAATGAACTGAATAAAAGGCTTTGGAAATATATTGATTTACAATTCACATGTGTTACATCAAATCATATATGACATCAATTTTTGCCCCAAATTAAAAGTGAATATTTGAGTATATTAATTTTTACATGACCTCATGATTTCTTCAGTCCCTGCTTCATATTCAAAAGACAAAATAACCTCATGCATATTTAAATAAGCATTTCTTTGATTAGCAGTTAGGTGAAAAACATTTTCCTAAATATATTGGCCATTGTAGTTCCTCCACAGCCTTAGCAATTTCCTATGTTACATTTGCATTTTCCTATTATCTTTTGCTCATCTAACATTGATTGCATCAACGCTAGGAAATCACCACAGTGCCAAACCTTTTATTATCTAATTTAAAATCAAAAGAAGAGTAGGGGTTAGGTATTATTGTCATACACAGTTTTATAAACAACAAACATGAGCTTAGGTGATTTGTACGAGTTCAGGCAGTCGGGAAGTGACAGACACATGGTGCCAAATCATATGTTTGGGCTGTATTTGGCCTTGCAACTAACTACTTCAGCAGCTTCCAGCTACTTTCCATTCTGGTCTTCAGGCACAGGTGGTGTTCTCAGAGAAGCCTTTCTTTGCCCTGGAGCAGGAAAGGGCAACATCTGCTTAGAGAGAAAGGGCAGGTAATGAAGAGGTTGGACGAGAGTGGAAGAGATTTGAAACAGTTGCTGTGGATACTGTGAGACTCAGACCAAGCCACAGTGCAGCCATGACAGGCGGCAGAAATCAGCAAAATCAGCTAGGCCTCAGGTTCAGTTCCGGGAACAAATACAGATTCAGTTTCCCAGCAATGAAACAATATGCAACTGGTCAACCTGAACCCACCTGGGAAAGTTCCTGGGCTCACCAAGTGGGCTCAATCAATCAATTCTCACAATGCCCCAGAAGTCGCTTTTCCTTAACCTTAAAAGAATGAGCAGCCTATGTAATCATAAAACTTGGACTGTTACTAAAATTATTGTTTAACTGTTGCCTGTCCACTCTTACCCTAGACACTTGACAAAACACCTTTGTTTGGTAATTAAGTCATATTTTTCTGAAAAAATAAGGGATGGACTGCTTATGTAATCAAACCCTGTAGAAACTGCTTGCTGCCTGAAGTCGGGGTCGCTATCAAGAGACCACTCTGTGGGTGAGATGTTGACCCCAGTATACTGGAAGGAAACTCTTACTGCTTTTGCATTATTGAGTTAGTGTCTCTGTCCTTCTCACCACCTGGGAACCCTTTGTCCCAGGCTTAACAATACTCTCTTCTTTTTGGCTGCACCACCTCTGCCTACAGGGCTGAAGAACCTCATTTACATTCGCACCCCTCCCCCCAATGCTGCAGGTCCATTGAATCGCTTCTGGGTTCTTCCATTAGATTCGCTCAATTATCTCTCACCTTGGGGGAGGAAAAATAAAAGCAATTCTTGAAGCATCAAGTTGCTTCCTTGTGCCTTCCTCCCTTGAGAAGGAAACTGTTTCCAGCTTGAGAGCTCTTCCCAGCTGCCTCTCAGCCTAATCATTGTGCAACCTACTCCTTCCTGGCTCATTTTTTTGTCAGTATACGCTGTGGATGGTTTCTCCAGAGCTGAGCCAAATTGCAAATCTACTCCTCAGTCCTCGCGCCTCAGAAAGCTGAAGCTCTAGCTTCTTCAAATCCTTCAAATCTTCCTTTCCTCGCGTTCTGTAACTGCACGCTTGCTTGCATTTCTTCCTATTACACAATGTTCTAAATTTGCCTTTTCTCTGTTTCTACTTGCGTATTTCTTTATATGTTAGCTTCTGTTACTGCGATATATATTGCTACCTGGACGATAATCAACACAACTAGTGCTCAAAATAGTTAGAATTCCCTGCGCCTCTATTTTCCCTCCCTCCCTCCCTCCTCCCTCCCTCCTTTCCTCCCTCCCTCCCTTCCTCCCTTCCTCCCTTCCTTCCTTCCTTCCTTCCTTCCTTCCTTCCTTCCTTCCTTCCTTCCTTCCTTCCTTCCTTCCTTCCTTCCTTCCTTCCTTCCTTCCTTCCTTCCTCACTCTCTCCCGCTCTCCTTTCCCTTCCTTTCCATCTTCCTTCCTTCCTCCCTTCCTTCCTTCTTTCCTTCCTTCTACCCTCCTTACTTCCTTCCCTTCCTTCTTTTTTCCCTCCATCCTACCTTTCCCTCCTTTCCCTCCCTCTTTCCCTTCCTTCCTTCCTTCCTTCCTTCCTTCCTTCCTTCCTTCCTTCCTTCCTTCCTTCCTTCCTTCCTTCCTTCCTTCCTTCCTTCTTTCTTTCTTTCTTTCTTTCTTTCTTTCTTTCTTTCTTTCTTTCTTTCTTTCTTTCTTTCTTTCTTTCTTTCTTTCTTTCTTTCTTCTTTATCTCTTTCTTTCTCTGTTCCTTTCTTTCTCTCTCTCTTTCCTTCTTTCTTTCTTTCTTTCTTTCTTTCTTTCTTTCTTTCTTTCTTTCTTTCTTTCTTTCTTTCTTTCTTTCTTTCTTTCTTTCCTTCTTTCTCTCTTTGTGTTGTCACACTCAGCATCACTCAGGTATTATTACTGGCTTTGCATTCATTGGTCACTCCTGATGATGTTCAAGGGACCATTTGGGTTGCAAGGGGTGGACTGTGTGTCTGCTGCATGCAAATCAGCTGTTCTTCCTGCTGTACAGTCACTACAAACCCTAATTCAATTTGTCTTAATTACCAGATTGTATTTCCAATACAGATCAACACTAGAAACTTAAAGTAACATACAGAATTACATACAAATATTTCTATTCATATATTATTAATATGCCGGTGTCAGTATATTTAAAATAAGCACAATAATACCTTCAAGTTCTTTTCACTTACATCTACCAACTTCTTTGAGGTAAAATTTGGGGATAATATTTTACTTCATTTCCTTTCTTCTAAATTTTTTATATCGATAAAAATCTATATTCTCTCCATTTTTACTTTATTGCCTGTATCACTTGTTATCCCGTTGATCTTCTATTTGCTCAAGCGGGTGCCAGTAACGTCTCCATTCATGCCTGTTGCATGTTAGTGTAGCCCAATGATATCTACTCACTGCAGGAAAAGGAAGAGCCTCAAACCGTTTATTCAGGGTTTTGATGAAGAAGTCTGACCATCTCATTGGTGGGCGGCCACACGGTATTTTGATGTCCTGTGGAATTCAGTCGATAACAGCTCAACTCTAAATCTAGTCCAGCGGTCGTCCCTAAATCGCATTATGTGACCGGCCCATCTGATTTTTGATGCCTTTGCAAACGTGACAGAGTCCCTGATTCTTGACCATCAACGGAGGTTGGAACTCCGGATTCCTTCTCTCACTTCAGTGAAATGTGATACTCCAAACATAGATCTTTTGATTCCTCTTTGAGATACCTGAATAGCCTTCTCATACTGTTTGCATAGGGCCCAAGTCTCTGAGGAATATGTTAGTGCAGGAGGAACAGTGGAATCAAAAAGATGTGTCCGGAGCCGGAGGTTCATTGTCCTTAACCACTTCTTCGAAGCCCTTGAAAGCATTCCACACTGGTCTCTTCCTCCTGCGCAGTTCTGGCACCAAGTCATTCCTCATGTTGAGATCTCGATCCAGATACACATAGCTGCTGCATTCAGAGATGTTCGTTCCATTGAGAGCAAATGGAATGTCAGAGACTAGATCGTTTTTCATGAACATTGTTTTGCTGAGATTCAGCTGAAGTCTGACCTTTCCACACTGTAGGATTTTGGAAGGGAGGACGTTGGGAACGACATATCCATCCTTCATAATTTGGTATGTGGGCAGATGGACATGGCTGTTGAAGTGATCCGAGCAGAAGTCATGAATTATCCTCTCCATTGCACTTCTTGAAGATGTGATAGATCCATCAGGAGGTAGGAGGGCGGTCATCTTGTTCTTGTAGTTGGCGAAGGAGAGGCAAGCTTTGTGAATACTTTTCCCAGCTTCTGCCGCATCAGCCAACTCTGTTGTTCTTCTCTCTCTGAGGTCTTCCTTTTTCCATTGTCTGCACAGCTTTGAGAGCTCAGACGTTAGCTTGTAATTGCCTGAGCTCGTGCCAAACCATGTTGGCAAATGAGCTCGAGAGTTTCCGAAGACAGGCATCTGTTTGTGGCTTTCCGATTCTCGGCATTCTTTGTGACGTCATGGAGGTGCTGAACCAGTCGATCATATTCTTCATCTATGTTGTCAAAGACGGCATCTTCCCATGTTGCCACAATAGTGCCAAAGAGGTCCCAGTTGGTGGTGCTTCTGGGAGTTGTCTTCTTAAACTTAAACTTTGCATACCTTTCTACACACTCTGTGAAGTAGAATTTTGCACAAAGGAGACGGTGGTCCAATCCCGTTCGGAATTTTGGAACAACTATATCAGTCAGACAAAACCTTCAATTGAATGTGATGTGGTCAATTTCGTTGTGGAACTGTCCTCCACCGGGAGACTTCCATGTACAACGTTTATATTCAGCCTTCTGGAACTGTGAGTTACCATGGATGGTCTTGGTCAACATGATGAACTCAGACAGTCTCTCACCCTGTTTGATCCATTCTAGGGCATGGGACCCAATGTGGAGTTCTTCAGGTGACCTTCTTGGTCCTATCTTGGCATTAAAATCACCAACAATGATCTTGTAGAAGGTGTCATCTTCTTTATAGAACTTCTCCAGCTCCATGTCGAACTTCTAAATTTCTTCTTCATCGTAGTTGGATGTTGGTGCATAGATGACAAAGAGAAACTGCTGGCAGTGAGCCACATCTATTCAAGCATAATCATCTGATTAGGGTTGTTATGAATTCGAATGAATCAATGCTCATGGCAAAGTTTGTGTTGACAAGGACACCGATGTCACCAATGTCCACGTTATTGCCTCAGTTTTATTCATTTTTTATTTAAATTTGTTTGCTAATTGAATAATAGTGAGATATACAATTACAATGTTGATCATGATTGATTATGATTGGGTTTCAACTATACAGTGTTCCAACACCTGTTCCTTCACCAGTGTACATTTCCCACCACCAATGTCCTCAATTTTCCTCTTGCCCACTCCCACCTCTAAGGCAGGCACTTGTCCTCTCTCTTTCTCTCTTTCTCCCTCGTCCTTCTCCACTCTATTTCTTATTTATTTGTTGTAGGATGACATTGCTGTGTCTTTTCCCCCTTGCCACATGTAGCTTATGTTTGTCCCATCATACCCATTAAGGAGCTCCTGAGTCACTCCCATTCCTTTGTTTATCTGTAACCACTTCTCTGTGCTCTCTTCCCCAAATAGTTAATCAGCTTTTCTCCCTAATCAGACTCTGTTAATTTGTAAGGTCAGATCTTTCTAGGACACTGAACTTATATTGTAAGTTTATATTGTCTTTCTACTCTCTTTATGTCTTTTGAATAGTTTACTTTAAAGAAATGTCCCTTTTGTGTAGACACAAGAAGACAATATTATGCTTTTGTAACTTGGGATTTAATTGGCTTCAAATATTATTCATTAACAGGAATCTGCTTTCTCAATTAAGCTTCAGTTACCCTCATTTCCTCCTACCCCAAAAGTAGGGTGCCAACGAGGGACTGGATGGACCCAGGGCAAGAATTGAGTTATGTGCTACTCTGGCATTGAGATAGGCCTGGCCAGAGTGCCTAATTCTTAACTATAAGTTAAGAGCTTGATCATGGACAAATGCTGTCATGATCCAAAAGTAACAACAAGATTAGGACCCTGCTAGGGATAGGAAAGACTAATCTGGCCTGAACACTGTAGTCTGAGATTGAGATGGCCCCAGGAAAGCAATTTTATAAACTTAATGCATCTCTTCTTGTGTCTATACCAAAGGGACATTGCTTTAAAGTAAAGTATTCAAAAGACATAAGGAGAGGAGAAAGGCAATATTAACTTACAATATAAGTTCAGTGTCCTAGAAAGATCTGACCTTACAAATTAACAGTCTGATTAGGGAGAAAAGCTGATTAACTGTTTGGGTAAGAGAGTATAGAGAAGTGGTTACAGATACACAAAGAAATGGGAGTGATTTGGTAGCACCTTAATGGGTGTGACCGGAATAAACCTAAGCGCCTTGTGACAAGGGGGAAAGGACACAGAAATGTCATCCTACACTTTGGTATTGCTTCTGTTTCAATGTTGATCTCTACAATTTTATTTACCAAGGCACAGTCTTCTAGCTTTTGTTGCATTTATTTGTTCCTCCCTCAAAGCATTTTAACATGACAGGAAGAGTTAATGTTCTACAATTAAAGTTTGATCATGTCACTGTCTGTTAGCATCATAAAAAAATATTACCTCCTTTACAAAACGACTGTGGAATTTCCAGAAATTCTACATTGTTAGCAAATACTTCAGCAGTTATAGGAAAGGATTAGAACCATGTGCTCAGAATTTGGGGTTGGAGAGCACATCTCAAAATTACTTTTGCATACCACTTTGCAAGACTTTGAAAAAATAAATTTTCATATGGGGAGGTGACAGTAAACAAAGACTGTTTTAGTGTTAATCACGAATCATGAAATCCTTGTTAATCGTCAATTTCTTGAGCGGGCTCAGTAACCTCTCCATTTGTCCTTTCCCTGAGATCTTAGAAGTCTCTCTCGACTCGGCCCTCCCAACGATGTTGCACTGGAGACTCTTTCAGAGTCAGGAGAATGAGATTCAGCTTGTTACTGGATTTAGCATAGGAATACACCATGGGAAGTTAGGTTCCGGTGGTCTTCGGCCGCTGGGAGCTCTACTCAGGGTAGGGAGGGAAGCTGGAGCCCATCCTCTCTTAGGGGCCCTGGGAAGACAGCCAGGCGTGCTGTCTCATTAATAACACAATTATATGTGCCAGTAAAAATTGACCTTTGGAGCATAGTAGAATCTAATTCAGCTTTCATCAGCTTGGGGCCATGTGACCCATCTGGGCCCAGACTACTCTAAATATACAAAAGAAGCACAAGTGAAAATCATATAAATAAGGGAACCAGCTAGTGGGACAGGGGGCAACAAGAAAGAAAGTCAGAGAGTTGTTGATGAACACTGATATTGCCCCAAGGTTTTCTCCATGGTCATCTTGTTATTTGTTGGGATATGGATGGGGAAAGGCAGATTTGTACATTGTTGGATACTTAACAGAATATCCAGCCTTTAGTTACTAGCACCGCTGCTCCATTTACGACAACCAAAATTTCTCAACATTGTGAGTTTCTCTGGATGTTATTGATGACCCTCTGGTATAAATAATATACACATGCGAGGATGATGTGTGTGTTTGCAGGCTCTTCGGGAAGTTCTCTCTCGCTGCCCATGTTCAGTGCTCTAAAGCCACTGTGTATGGAATGGATAGGGATGGCTGTTGGGTGATGGGCAGGCGAAGGAAGAACGAGGACCAAGCTGGTTACTGATTAGTTGTCATTTATTCAATTTCTCATCTCTCCCATCTTACACACTCTTCCTTCCTAGCCCCTCATGCCTAGATCCCAGATCCTGGATTCTGACTCTGAGCCTCCCTGCTCTTACAGTCTTAGTTTATATATCAATCACGTAGGGTGATAATACAAAATTGGGGCTGAACATTAACAAAGGGAGGTAAGGCCACTCCTCCAGGAGACTAACTCAAGGACAAACATCTCATGTAAAGAGATTACTCCAGATTACTAGGAGATCTGCTAAGGGCAGGATCCCATCCACGGTGTGTCGCTCTCTTCTTTCCTCAGCTAGTAATCCACTTAAATAGTTGTAGTAAATTTTCTTCTATTTCTAGTAATGACGTTCTGTATGAGCACAGTAAGAGATATATCAAACTTAAAGTTTGATTCTTCCTGAGGACATCTCACTATATAATCCAGACAAGAGTCCTCAGGCCAGGTTAGTCTTCCTAACCCCAGCAGGGTCCTAATCTCCTCATTGCATTTGGATCATGACAACATTTGTCCATGGCCATGCTTTCCACTTATAGTTGAGTATTGTGGCGCTTTGGCCTGCCCCATTTCGGTGCCAGAGTAGCTCACAGCTTGACCTGGGTCCATTCAATCCCTCATCAGGACCCTGCTTTTGGGGTGCTAAGAACAAAGGACAACTGAGTCTAGAAAGCACATGCCCAGAAGTAAATATTATTCAGAGTCAATCAACTCTCAAGTCATAAAAGCATAATATTAGCTGTCTTCCTATGTCCATACAGAAAGGACATTGCTTTAAGGTAAACTATGTAAAAAACATAATTTACAATACAAGTTCAGTGTCCTTAGAAGGATATGAATTTATAAGCTAAAATAATCTGATTAGGGAAAAAAGGTGATTAACTGGTTGAGGAGGAGAGCACTGAGAAGATTTTACAGATATACAAAGGAATGGGAGTGACTTGGGAGCACTGTGATGGGCATAACTCGATAAATCTAAGTTCCCTGAGGCAAGGCTGAAAGGACAAATCCAATGTTATCCTACACTCAGGGAGGTAACATTACCCCCTCTTGGCCATCATATACACTAATTTATTGATTTCGCCTTTAGCTATCTTTAATTTCTTCAAGCTTGCCAGCCTCTCTTTTTGAAATCAAAACTGTTATATAAATTGTTTCCTTTACTTAGAAAATTAATCAATTGGATTAAACCACCCCGACATATTCCACTTCAGCTCACTCCCCTGGGACCTCCAAACACGGAGACCATTTCCCATCTGACACAAATCACATTTTCTAATTTTCTGCTTAATTTTTTGTTATTTCATTTGGATCTAATCTTCATCAGAATAACACCTGTGTTGTTCCTTATTGAACCCAAAATTTTTGATTTTTTTTTATTTTAAAGGAATGTATATGGTAAAATAAAATCTATTTGTAGAATTGATAACTGAGTGAAGTGAATGGATGAAAGAATGTTTTGGTTCAGACAGTAGGGACAAATGGGCTCTATCAGAACTAATGGCAACTATCAATCATCCTGATTTGTCACCGGCCTTTAGGTGGGATGCCAAATGTCACTGTATAAAATCATCTTCTGTTTCTTAGAAGGGGTCCACAAACAGCTTTCTTTGTCCCTTAGAGCTCTTTACTCTATTTCATTCTCAATTTCTGATTTACTGCATCCTTGTTACTTACCTGGGTGTGAAGGCAGAGCACAGAACTAGAATGAGAACCTGGTCTACCTTAGCTGCTTTGCAGACAATTTAGCAATGTGGAAAGCTAGTGTCTGTACAGCTGTGCCAACACGCTTTCATATGAATGATCTAAGGCAAAGCAGTGGAGCTTTGGAAGTTGGCGCTTCCGCAAGGATCTCAGGCCAGCAGATCCTTGGGGCGAAGTGTGCAATCTAGACCCATAAAGTGGCTGCTGCTTTTCCAGTGGGCCTGGAAGGCGGAACATCATGCCAAGGAGAATGATTCTCAGAACTGAAGATGTAATGAATTTTTCTTGCTAGGTTTGAGACGAGTTACTCCTTTCTTCCTTCAGGCTTTGCTGTTTTGTAATGAGAAGTGTTGCCCTCTTCTTGTTCAACCATTGCATAAGAAACATAAAGAACTGTTTGGGGGCCTGTGACATAGCCCAAATTGCCGGAGCATATGTCTTCCTCCAAGTGCAATACTGAATAACTCTGAGTGTCACCCTGCTTGCCTTGAGCACAGCTGGATTTGAACAGCACTGTCTCACTGGAGTACTACTGGCAGAAGCTGCCATTCCCCCTCCCCCCAAAAAAACCATGAAAATAGAAAAGCTCTCTGTTTTTCACACAGTCACAGCTAGAGAGAAATTATGAAATTCTCAGGATGACTACCCTGATTATTACCCATACATTACTTAGATTACTTTTGTATAAGACTTTGAACTTTAAGGGTTTATCCAAGAGCAAGGTAATACATTGGAGCTATTGGAATAAAATAAATTTATTTTGTGTGTGAAGACTGGCTGGAGCAATAGCACAGTGGGTGGGATGTTTGCCTTGCACATGGACGACCCAGGTTTGATTCCTCTGCCCCTCTTGGAGAGCCCGGCAAGCTATGGAGAGTATCTCACCTGCATAGCAGAGCCTGGCATGCTACACGTGGTGTATCCGATATATCAAAAATAGTAACAACAAGTCTCACAAGGGAGGCATTACTGGTGCCCGTTCGAGCAAATTGATGAGCAATGGGATGACAGTGACATGTGAAGACATGAGTTTGGAAGCCCAGGGACTGAATAGTGTCCCCTTAAAAGTTCATATGTTAAAACCCTGACCTTTATTGTGATGGCATTTCACTTTTGGAAGTGATTCTATTTTGAGGATATCTTGAGGGTAGAATCTTAACCTGTTAGAACCAGAGTCTCCTTTAAAGGAAAATATCTGTCTATGTCTGTGTCTCTCTGTCTGTCTTGTCCCCACTCTCCCTCCATACACATGTACCAAAGAAAGGGCATGTGAACACATAGTATACCTGTATTAGGAAGGGAGCTCATACCCACAGTCCAAAACCATTGACACTTGATCTTGCACTTCTGGAAGTACGGGTCTAGAACATCAAGAAAATAAATATGTTTTGAAACATCTCTTGGTGAAGGATTGGAGTGTTTTGGAGCCACATCTGACTGTGGTCAGACCATGTTCCTTATTCTATGTTTAGATATCACTTCGAACATTGCACAGCGGAACTAGAAAACTAACTGGGGACCGAAGCCACATTAGCTGCATGCAAGCCAAGTGTGCTACCTGCTGTGCTACTTCTCTGACCTTATCTATGATATCTCCTTATAACAGCCTAAACTTGCTGAAAACAATCCACACAAGGACACTGACTTGTTCTCAAATTTACTTCAGGTCTCTGGGTGTAGAAATGTTTTCTAATTTAAGTCATGATGCTTTGACTCCAAGTATCCAGTAGACATTTGTATACATAGAATTATCTTCTCTGCCAACCAATTCAAGCCTTAATTCTGCCAAACTATTATTTTCCTAGGTATCATAACTTCATGTATGTCTCATGTCTCAGAATGACCCACAATTAATTTTTCTCCTCCAAATTCAATGTAGTTTACCTTTTTAGTACTGCTAAACATAGAGGTACAAAATATGTCATTGTATTTTATTAATTATAAGAGTCATTATTATTATATGTGCTGAATAGTAAAACACTATCCAAGATATAGAAATTATTCACAAAGTTCAACAACACAAAAGAACCCCATCAAAAAATAAGGAGGTGAAGTAGCAGGAGTAAGTAAGGCCCTAGTCTGGCATGCTGATGACCTGAGTTTCATCCCATAATGTCCCCCAAGCTTCACCAGTAGTGAAACCTGAGGACAGGTCCAGGAGTAAGCCCTAAACACAGTATGGTGTGGCCGAAAACCAGACCAAAAAATAGGAAGGTGGAAAATATAGTATATAGTAAGGAGAAATCCTTGTCCTTTAGTTATAAAACTGAACTTACCAAGCAGTAGGGGATTTGGCAATTGGTAAAAGGAAGATGTTGACAAGAAATAACATCTGGACAGGGGTAGAAGGTACGCATGCTTTAAAGGTACAGTAGCTTTGTATAGCAAAACTATAAGCAATAGCCAGGTGTAGCAATGTCTAAATCACTGTAAGAATTAAAACCAAAAACCCAAAGTAAACACAGAGAATGAGAATATTCAAGACATAGAAATTGTTAGCTGTAACTGTATTTGCAATTGTAATTATATTACAATTGTTAACTTTAAAATGTATTTTAATTACAGAATTGTTCAAATGTAAAAATTCGCATCGCTGAATCAGAAAAATGATGCAAGGGGATAGAGTAAGGATGCAATCTTGTGTGGAGCCTTATACTTATATCAATCAGATCCCAGGTAGAAATTGATGAACCCTCCATCCTCAGGATAATGTGAAGAGGAATTGTGTATTAAGGAGTTAATAAAAATAGTATTGGGAATAGAATAACACAACAATATAGCATAGGAACCTACTACATATGGAAAAGGTGAGTTGCTTTCTTTCCTAGAACCAAAGTGATCAGAAAAGGAAAAAGTTAACAGGTTTGGCAAGAAAAGTTCATGCATATGTGATTGTACAGAGATAAATTTATTCAGTTGAGGGACAGAGGAAATGTTGATTATGCCATAGAGAAGGGAGCAGGAGATATCTATTCTTATATAACTTTTGTCTTCCTCCAGAAATGAAGCAGTGAAGGATATTGCATTCCTTCAGGCAGAAACTCCCATAGTAGAACCTAACAACAGGTTGATAGAGGTGTGGTATGAGTATATGTCTAAACCACAAAGCTAACAATGAAAGAGGGCTAGCGACATTGAGTGATCACATATTTTCATCTACTTTGGAAAGAGTAGGGTTGAGGAGGATGAAAATAATTATGAAGGGCAACATCAATATCTGATAAATTATCTCTCTATATAATTTAAAATATCTTGCTTAGAAAAAGCAATTTGAAGGTGTCAAGAGTTTTTTTATACTAAAATTTTCATTTTTTGTTCTTGACTGGAAATAGAACTGTTAATGATTACAGAAGTTCAGGGATTTAGTGGGTGAGGATTGAGAGCTTTCACTTTTTATATTTTATATATATGGTTCTTTTAAATTTCATGGGTTGGACCGATAGCACAGTGGTTGGGCTTTTGCCTTTCATGCAGCCGACCCATGTTCGATTCCTCCACCCCTCTCGGAGAGCCCGGCAAGCTACTGAGAGTATGGAGCCCGCATGGCAGAGCTTGCCAAGCTCCCCGTGCGTATTGGATATGCGAAAAACAGTAACAATAGGTCTCTCACTGAGAGACATTAATGGTGCCCCCTCAAATAAATCGATGAGCAACGGGATGGCAGTGACAGTGATAAATTTCATAGAATATGTGTATAACCTTTCTACCCAAATCACAAAAGAAACCTATATGGAGATTTCCCTAACCAAGACACATGTAGAACTTAAGTCCCTCATACCACAATTATTTATCCTCTCTCTTATTTGACACCATCATATTGCTATTTTTCTAAAGAAAATTACTCATCTTCCAGTTTGATTAATCTTTTTAAAACTTTATTTTTTTCATTAAGGCTCCATGCTTTACTAAGGTTTTCGTTATAGAGTTTCAGTCATACCAAGTCCAACATCAATCGCACATCAGTGTCAGCTTCTCTCTGCCAATGTCCCCAGATTCCCTCCCAACCCTCAGCCCACTGCCTTTGCATCTGTACTTTGGTTGTTGTTGTTAGGATCTCCTGCTTACAGTGTTGTTGGCTCTGTGAACATATATATATATATATATATATATATGTATATATATATATATATGTATATATATACATATATATATGAGTGAAGATTTATATATTTATTTTTATGAATATGCATATTTATATATAAATACCCAGACCACACCTCTATAATATCAATGTGTCCAAGGCCTCTGCCACCTTCCCCTATTACTTCTCCACCTCTTCTTACTTCTTTACTTCTCTCTTCTATTTCATTGTGCTGTGTGAATATTCTTTCGGTCGGAGGCGTAGAGACAAGACACACAAGAGGAATGTAGAGAGCATGGAGGGCCAAGGCACTGATCTGGGTCAAGGCAAAGAGCAGCTCCCAGAGACCTTCATTTATTCTATTTTCTATAAGTTATATCCTGATGACTTTATCACAGAGAAAAAAATCACTAACGAGAGTACAAACAGTTATCAAAAAAAGAAAACATTTGTCAAAAGAACATCAGGGTACACACTGTCCTGTCAAAACTATGCTGTCAAAGCTATGTTGTAATGATTTGAAACATAGAGGAAGATGTGAAGCTGGACACCTAGGTTCTACAGATGACGTCCCCTTCATTCTTGTGGTCGGTTACATATAGGGCAAAGAGAAGGCTCATACTGATACTTGTAGGTCAATGCAGATTAAGAATGTGTAAGAGAGGAGGAAACTGCTTCTTTGTGCTGCCAAGATAATGTATGACCAGGAGGGCATATGAGAGCATGCTGTACTTCTCCTGATCATCAGACTCATGAGTTTTAGCTTGCCCACTTAATGTGAAAGTGGGGCCTCAGTTCTGCTTCCTGCTTGCAGGACAGTGTCCTCATGTCCTGGCTTAGCACCAACATCATTCCTTCCCAGTCTTTCTCACTTCTGCATCAGAGGATCAAGAATAATGTAGTTTTTCCATGCCTTTGGTATCTTGAATTCCTTTGTCCTGTTATACTATATTATAGAGGTAAGTGAGATCATCGACTATTTGCCTTCCTCCTTCAAACTTCACTCATAATTTCCTTCTAATAAATTAATTGTGAGTATTATAGCCAGAATAATTTTTTTATAATTCACTTAGTGAAATATTATCGTGTTCACCTGGTTCTTGCTTGGTGTTTGTCTGGGAGAAGGAGATTGTCTGGTGAGTACAAAGAGTGGCAAATTTAGTTTCTCAGTCTGATCAGAAAGCTTGTTAGTATTTGCTTTCAAATCTTATGAAAAAAATGTAGTTTCACACTTGATGGTGACAATTGATAAATTCCAAATGAGTGAATATGAAGCTAAATTTTAACAGCTATTGCAGTATGTTTGTACAGATATCTCAAACATTTTCTTTTTAGATTCAGGCACTTGTTCCAGAATTATTGCCTATGTGGTCTATACAGATTACTTTGTTTCTCTACCAATATCTATTTCAAATGATTCCTTGAGAAAAGTAAAATTCATTTGTTTCGCATTCAATACGAGGCTAAGTACTAAATGATCAGTTACTCTAGGTCTCAGGGATGATTGACATAAACTCTACAGTCTTCACATATTACTCATTCCAAAATATAGTCTTAATGCATCAAGATTTTTCATACAAACCCAGGTCTCTGTACATTTCCTGATTTTATTTATTTGTTCTCCTGTTTTAAATGTATATGTTATACTCATATTCATAAAATGTCAACTAGGTGTGATGCAAAAAATTGACATCACAAATTATGTATAAATGTTGAAGGCTTTTTAAAATTTAAAGAAGGTAAAGTATAAAATATGTTATGTCATGAATATCTGTTACTTTAGAAAGACATACTACTTTTCGCATTTGGCATATTTTCTCATCATCCTTTGAATTGCATTCAGATTACCAGTGCCTATGCCTCTGTTCATAAATGTCATTAACATTTCTGCATATTTAGGTTTTGGTACTGAAAGTATAACTGACTCTGTGTCTTCCTAAACATATTCCCACTGTATTGACCTGTCTCTGACATCTTGATAATCAACAGCTCTTTGTCTTTATATGAAGTGTTCTATTTGAGATATGAACAGATATTGATAATTTGATTAACATGAATGTCCACATACAGAATGAAACACAGATCCCTTTCTTCATAATGGAAAATCAGGAAATGACTATGAAATCAAAGTCTATTTTATTGACCATTTAGTGATAAATGACTAGGAAATTGAACCACAATACTGTGTAATCTCAAATAAAAAGCAGCCTAGTTGATTATATGTGAGTATATAATATAAACTCATTCAATTTAAAACCCGTCTCACTTTTTTAACATTTATATTTAATATAATTTACTGGGTTTGATAAATCTTGAAACCAGCATCTATTAACTCTTAATATTCTAAATTTTCAAATTTAAATAAAATATAAAAAGTTTTGTAGTAATGAATTCCCATGTATTGATTATCTAGTTTCAATAATTTCAAATATTTTATCTTGCTGGAATCTCATAATATCCTGACAATTTGGTTGAAATATTTTTATTGAATCTTACACATAATTTGACTTAGTTTATAAATAATTATGTACCTCTAACCGAAATGGATATTTTTATCATGTTTGTAATATCCGTATCACATCTAAGTTTACAATTATTTAAAATACTCTAATGCCTAGCCCATATTTAGATTCATATGACTATTTCAAAATGTTTATCCAATGTTGTTTTGAATTTTAGTGTTGTGTCATTTTATCTTAACTTATTCTAAAAGGGACTCCAAATTACTCTTCATCATGTAATTTACTTAGTAGAAATGGGTCCTTTGTTCTGTAGAGTTACTCATAGTCTGGTTTTCACTGATGTTTTGTGGACATTCAGTTTGTATTTTCTCCTAACTATGACTGAGATTTTTAAACATGGTTAGATTCGAGCTAAATTTTATTTTCTGTAAAACATTTATAATTTTATGTATTTTTGCAATTAATATTAAGGCGTACTATTGATTTGTACCAGTTTTTGTAATGATAGATCGACAGCCTCATCCCTGAAGTAAAGTTTCCATAAACATTTCATCCAATTGTCTTACAAACACAATGCTAGTGACTAAACTCCATTGTACTAATTTTGGTATGTAAAAGTATTTTTTACCAGCATATACTTCTGCTTTGAACATTGGAATCATTCTATGAAAAATGATGTTTCCTGTTCAACCATTTGGAAACTTCACGGTAGAGTTTTATAAAATGAGGCAAGGTGTTTCTTTCTTTATCAATTTTCATAGATATGTGCTGTTATCTATAACATTCAGTGGTATCCATTGACATTTTTTAATGTTCTTATTATCTTGAAGCTATTATCTTTAGTGTTGTTATTATCTACTTGAATTATATCAATTCAAAGCACATGTAATTTACTTTTGATAATCAAGTTACCCCGTCATGCATAGGTGGAAACTCATTTGCACTGGCTCCTGTGGTCAGTGGAATTAAATATAATAACAAAATAGTCTGCAAAGGGTAGATATTAATATATAATAACACTTGTTTTATTAAGAGTCAGAATGTTATCAACATTGCTGAAGTATCAGTTGAGAGTAATACTTTAAGCTAATGCCATCTTCAAAAGTTAGAAACATAAGAAATAGACCGGGTTCTCATTTTTATTCCCTAGATCTTCCTCAGTAAGGCATTGTTAATAATCCTTAAACAGTATGGCCAAGGAAAATGCTTTGGTTTCATATAGATACCAGGTTCTGTGCCCTAGTCTTTATTTTCACTAACACTAATGAAAATTTCATGAATTTCATTGCTAAGTCTGAATTCATGTTTATATACTGGCTCATAATTTCTAAAACACGAGTTCTCAATGATATGGAAGGCTTAATTCCACCAATAGAACTATACTACCATAGCTCATTGTTTAGAACTAAGATATTAAGTAACTGTAGTGCATTATGTAATGCTTGTACTTTTTGGAGTTCTAAGTATCTATGTGACCAGAGAAGATTTTGTCATGTGGCTGCAGGTAATTGTATAACCTATAGTGGGAAGTCTTTTTCCAATATGAGCTTACCTATCCACAGAAATTCTATGGTTTTGTTAGTAATGCAATTCAGTAAAAATTGTTTAACATCTATTTATTTTTTTATTTTTTATTTTTTTTAAATTTTTATTTATTTATTTATTTATTTATTTATTTATTTATTTATTTTTTCTTTTTTGGGTCACACCCAGCGATGCACAGGGATTACTCCTGGCTCTGCACTCAGGAATTATCCCTGGTGATGCTCAGGGGACCATATGGGATGCTGGGAATCAAACCCGGGTCGGCCGCCTGAAAGGCAAATGCCTTACCCTCTGTGCTATCGCTCCAGCCCCTAACATCTATTTATTAATTAAGCAAATTATGAGAGGTAAATATATGGGTGCCAAACACACATTCTATTGAATAAATTTGTTTACATTATCTATGCATATCCAATTTGACTTTTAAATTCCCTAAGTTGATAAGAAAGAATATCCATTTCTAATAAATTTCTAAAAATATTTAAACCTGAAAAAATTGTTAAGACCATGAGTGAAAACAATGGGACCGGCTCAATAGTCAAAACGACCTAATTTTGTAAGCTAAATTATATTGGAACACAATCATGTTCATCCCCTTCCATGTTGCTCATGACTGCTTTTGTGCCTCAAGGGCTAAGTCAGCTCTTTCACTGAGAATAAATGTTCTGCAAAAGTGGGAATGCTTACTAGCAGCAGGTAACGTTTTGTAGCCCCTCTTCTAAGCTAATTAAATTTTCTCTGTGTGTATTCATAATGACACTTTTATCAGGAAGCTGTTATGGAAATAGCCCTCATTAATAGGAAAACAGTTTCCTCAAATGATTATTGCAGTGTTGCATAAAAATAGAAGAGACTTTTGGTTGTTTGCTGACCCTAGTCCATCTCTAGAGATTATTGTTTAATCTTTCAACAAGTAACCAAAAACAAGAAACCTATGGTAGATCCATATCACTGCATGACTGACAGGAAGACTACACAACTGAAGCAAAACTTTGGAAGCCAATATATACTAACATTTTACATAGTTATTTTCAGTAACACTTTGAAAATACTTGCTTATAATAAAGTTTTGAAGCTAAGTACCTATTGTTTTTTGTTTGTGATTCTAGTGGAGAAAGGACATTTCTGATTTTTTGTTTCTTTGTTGTAAGGGAGTAGTGCCTAGGGCTTATGCCTGGAACTATACTCAGGGGTTACTCCTGGCAGACTCAGGGGACCCTAGGGGGTGTTGGAAATTGAACCCAGGTTTACTGCATGCAAAGAAAAGTACACACTGCACTATTGCTATGGCCCCACATTTCTGAAAAATATTACTTGTGCCACTCATAATGAAGGACAAGATCTTTGTCTACCTTCTGTAATCCATTTTTACTGTGAATTCTAGAGTTAATGAATTTATTCTAATTAAATATGCCATAAATATTTCAATTAATAAAGTTTGTGGTTCCAATCTCTAAGATATATATGTATGTATATCTATACATGTATACATATATACATCATAAATATATACATCTATGTATATGCATGTATATACATATATGTATGAATATAATACATATTAATACATACATATTAGAAGCATTAAGAACAATTGGATATTTTTCTTTGACAGTTTAGAAGTTCAGAGAATTCAGACTAACTCAAGGATAGAAGTCCTAGAACTTGAATAACATATCATAAAAAAGCATTTCTGAGTTTTTCTTAGGATTCTTTCTACAAAGTTACTATCAAGGGGATAGTTTCATTTTCTGTGAAGTTGTCCTTAAGGGAATAGCTACATTTTCCTGTGAAGCTGTCTTTTTATCTCCTCAATAAAAGATTCTTTAAAACATATTTTTCAGATACTTTGTCCAATTAACCTTTATCTCAGTATAGTCATACATTTTAATACTTTCTGTGAGAATTTATCAGTTTATTTTCACTAAAATATAAAATATATAGTGAGTACTCTCTTACTTGCCTGATTGAAGTCGCCTGTGAGTTTACCATCTTGACCCAAATGTGCCTTGGGTACATCTTCCATTGGTGCATCTTCAGTAACATTTGCATATGTTTCACAGTTATCACTCAATTCTTATTTTATAGGTAGTATGTGATTGGCTTGTTTTGGAAAGCTTTTGTTCAGATGTTGAAAATTTGTCCATTTCTTATTTAGTCTATCTTCTCCAAGATATGGTTTTTTTTAACTCTTTTCAGTAATTATCAGGTTTAAACAGGTATTGCCATGGACCTCAATATTTACCAACAATAAGGCAACTAATATGTCTATAAGGAAAATGTAGATATTAGATTGTGGAGATTTGTGACAATAAACCAGTGATCTAGCTCCTTAAGTCACTTCATCACTTGTAATATAGGTATAAAAAAGGCTAAAAAAAAGCATGATAGGTGAGAGAATTAAATAAACTAATACATTTTGATAGCCCTTAGCACATAGAAAGCATTTGGTAAGTGTTGTTATTGATGATGGTGACAATGTGGATGATGATAAGGATGATGGTGATGATGATATCCGATTATGTGTTGGGTCAATTGTCTACCCAATACACTAACAATACTTTCATTTTCCTTTCTAAATTGAAACTTGAATGTTTTACTTTGAATTTGTTAATAGCGGTGTTTCACTTATAATCAAACCAAATCAGATTCTGACAAATGCAGTAACTATTTGGCGTCAATCTTGATCTTGTTTCCTTGTTCTCTACTTGTGCACATGTACTATTAGAAAAGTCTCCAAGTGAGACCCCACGAGATGGAGTTCTGGGTACTTCTCATGCCACCTCCTTACATGGGCATATCTAAGTCTATAATAATGAAACTCCCAAAAAAAGAAATCCACAAGGCGCCCGGTATTTGTGGGATTGATGGTAAGTACTCTGTGGCAGGAAAACAAATGTGTCTTATAGTTTTGTCCTACGTAACTTGGAAGAATTCTGATTGTGTCTAGATTCTCACAAATTGCCTTTGAAATTATTACTTTATTAGTTTATGACTTTAAATTATTCTTTTCAGAAATGGTGAAATGAGTGTCTTTCTGCAAGTTATACACTCTCTCTTTTGGATATGCTAAAGTCTTTCAATGAAATTTTATATACCCATTTAGCATCTTGTTCATGATTTATAGAAATGATCCATTGGAAGGCAATATCTGTTTCATTGGAGCAGGGGGGGTGGTAATGAGAACGGGGATTATATTACTTTGGAGGATATTTAGCTATTTGAGAATATCTGGATGAGGTATTTTACCCTAGGGTTACTAGGCCAAAATAGCATATGGACAAAGCGTATCTTTTTAACGCACATAAATGGTAGATAAATCCCAAAAGAAACAGGAACTAAAAATTTGCCTTCAGTAGAATGTGTACCATAGGGAAGATTGGGGGTGAGGGACACTTGAACAGCGGTGAATGGAGGTAGACACCTGAATGGAAAGTGGTGCTGGAGTGTTTCATGTATGGAACCATACACATAACAGTTTGTAAACCATGGTTCCCAAAATTTAAAAATTAAATAAGAATAAAGAATTAGCCTTTACATGTGATTCCAGCTCTAGAACAATGATGACATGAACTCAGCCTGAAGAGACATGCCTATTGAGTTTAAAATAACAACTGCTAACAACTAATAGATCTTCCTGTCCCACTCTCGGTGTCTCGCTCACCTATGGACATACTGCTGACTTTGAAAGTTCCATAGTTTGACACAGAAAAACACAAAGGAACTTGTTCCACCTGACTATGCAAGTAGGTTGGGTTGTTAATGCCATAAGTTAAGAAGCAATTCATTCACTTTTTTCTTGTTGTTGGGTTGTTTTTTGGGACACACCTGACAGTGTTCAGAATTACTCCTGCAGTAAAGCTACCAAGAGTATCCCGCCCAGATGGCAGAGCCTGGCAAGCTACCCGTGGCTTATTGGAGATGCCATAAAGATTAATATCAAGTCTCACAATGGGGACATTATTGGTGCCCGCTGGAGCAAATCAATGAACAACGAGATAACAGTGTTACAGTGCTACAGTAAAGTATATGAAAGTTGAATAAGGGCTGATTTTTCACATTGACACAGCAGTGAGAAACAGCATAGTGAAAGAAATAGCATTTAGCCACATACCAATGAGATTTCTTTTGATCTTTAAAACTAAGAAAAACATGATCAAAACAATAAATAAATTATGAGGTATTTCAAAATTAAGAAAAACTGTGGAAACTAAGATGACCTTGTATGTACTCACCATCTATATTAAGCAAACATTAACAATTTGCAAAGCTTTACATATATATATTAAGCTGAGACAATAATTTAAGATTCCTCTAATCATCACACTTCTCTCTCCATATTCAAACTTGAGTTCATATCTGAGAGTTTATTGTTTAATTTTTTAATATTAACTTGGTAGGGACTAAAAATAAGAGTATCATTTCACATTGTTAAAATTAATGAAAAGAAACATACAACACAACTTGTCTTGCTTTTATTTAAACAATGTTTAGTATTCATCAAGGTAAAGTATCACTTCATCACTGTCATCCCGTTGTTCATCAATATACTAGAGCAGGCAGCAGTAATGTCTCTACTCGTCCCAGCCCTGAGATTTTAGCAGCCTCTCCTTTCTCGTCTTTCCCAAGGATTGGAGGCTCTTTCAGGGTCAGGGGAATGAGGCCTATTGTTACTGTTTTGGGCATATTGAATGTGCCACGGGTAGCTTGCCAGGCTCTGCCCGTGCAGGTGAGATACTCTCTGTAGTTTGCCAGGCTAGCTAGCTATATTACTCCCTATGATTTGTTGCCTACTGTCTGAACTCATCAAATGTGGTGTGGTAATTATGGAAAATGGGTAGGAAGTGCCTTATAATGTGTCTAGCAGCCTGGCGCTGAGTCCCAGGTAAAGTATAGATTTAAAAAAATGAGTGTTGTAACAGAAGTTGGAGAGTCAGACACCCCAGTATATTCAATATGAATGAATATTTTAGAGTTTATCTGTTTGGTCACTATATAGGCAATATGTTTGCTGTAGGGCCAAACTGATCGGTTGTTTTAGAGCTGATTTGATACATAATTTTATAATCAATTAAGATTGATTGTTTTTTTCTATCCTTAATTTCCATAGGGTGAAACCAGATAATGGAAATAGCTAAGGGATGTGGATACATAAATTGAATAAATTCAAGTCATTAGTTTCTGGAGTTGAGTTTCTGGGATTGCTAACCAGGATATGTTATTTGCTGTTGAATTTTTGTGAGTTGTAAACCATGGTTAAGCTCACAAAAGTGACAAGACAAGGGAATGAAGTACATTAAATGATGGCAAACCTCTCGTTGCAGAAATAAGAAATTCAAAAAAAAGGAATGTGTGTATGTGTATGTGTGTGTATGTCTATGTGTGTGTAGGATATTATAAAGTGGAATGGTGGTGACATAAGTGTCAAGGGACTTGGAAATTTCTGTGTGATAGAGTTCAGATAAATGTGTATAACAAACCATAAGAGGCATGTAAGCATGTGTCCCAAAAGTAGTAATTCATTTTAAAATATTGTTTGCTAACATGTTCTGTCAGTCATGGAAGAGAATCTTGGGGCATTTCTGGAGGGGTGAGGATAATTTTGGTTGGTTTGGAGTCCGAAGATGTCTGAAAGTCTATTATTAACATACTGTAAATAACAGTATCTAAATAAAAGTGAGAAATAGGCTAAAAATCTTGGGAGGAAGGAAGCCGGGAAGGAGGGAAAGAGGGAAAGAAGAAAGGAAGGGCTCTTTAACAAATAAGTTTTTTAAAACTGCAAAGTCATATGCAGAGCAATGAAATTGAACAACTTTCCATCACCAAGCACAAGAGATATCTCAAAATGTATCAAAGATTTAAATATTAAAATGCATGGCAGAAAACATGGACAAAACACCCTATATAAACCCTGAAGTGATGTCTTCAATATTTTAACTCCATTGTGAAGGAAATTAAAGTAAATATACAAAATGGGTTTGCATAACACCATAAGGTTCTTCACTGCATAAAACACAGTTGGCGAAACAAAAAGACATCTAAATTTGGAGTGTAAACATTGAAGAACAATAAAAAAATGGAAAGATGATCTAAACAGACACTACTCTAAAAAAATCATTGATGAAGAGAGCCAACAAGCTCATGAGGAAAAAGGCTCATCAACCCTTATTCTCATGAAAATGCAAATGGAAATGAGATATTACTTTACAGCAATTAGTCTTTTACTAAAAAATGTCAGAAAATCAAGTGCTAGTGGTGATGTGGCTAAAATGGAACCCTCATTCGCTTTTGGATGGAATTTAGATATAAACAATTATGTAAAAGTGTGTATGTGTGCTTCTTTGCTACCTCAGCTCAATCCATACTGTCTATTCCTTTGAAAACTCACTTTTGCGAGCTCAAACATTTACACAAAATAGCCATTAGCTTAGGCTGACAGTATAAAAGCTATCAGTGAACAAGGGAAGTTCAGCACAATCGGAGCCCCTTCTTCCCACAAAAAGAAAGAGGAATAAATAACTACAAGGTTCCAACTCTGCACTTCCCTGACAATATGAAGAAACAGCGAAAATCCCCTCCACTAAGAGAGGGAGAAGAAAAGATACTAGAAACCTCAAAAGAGTCTCCCAACATCTATGACCTCTCAGATAAACAATTCAGACAGGAAATATGGAGGAGAGTCGACCTACTCCAAGCAACTATGGAACAGACATCCAATAAATTAAGGGAGGAGATGAATCAAGCGCTGGAACGCTCTACCAAGAAAATACAGGAAGAAATGAGAGCAGAAATGAGAGCAGAAATTTCAAACCTTCGAACCGAAGTCTCACAAATAAAGCAATTGGTAGATGAAATAAAAATCTCACTAGATGCCCTCAACAGCAGAATGACTACAGCCGAAGACAGAATCAGCGAGCTTGAGGATGAGCTGCAGAAAGCTTACAGACAGCAACAAATCATGGCCAAAGACCTCAAAATGGCTATAGAGAGAATCAGAGCCCTGGGGGATGACTTCAAGAGGAACAACATAAGAATCATTGGAGTACCAGAACCACAGGGAAGTAACCCCAATGAAAAAAACATAGTCAAAGACATCATCGCTAAGAAATTCCCAGAGCTGGAGAAGGCAGGCGTCCAGATACAAGAAGTCCGAAGAGTGCCAGCAAAAAGAGACCCAAACAAAAAGACTCCAAGGCATATCATAGTCAGAATGGCGGATGCTGTAGATAGAGACACAATTCTACAAGTAGCAAGGTCAAAGAGGGAAATCACATACAAAGGAGCACCCCTCAGATTTACGGCCGATCTGTCAGAAGAAACCCTCCGAGCCCGAAGACAATGGTGGGACATAGTGAAAAAACTCAACGAAATGAATGCCTCACCAAGAATACTTTATCCAGCTAAACTCTCACTCAAACTTGAAGGAACCATACACTATTTCTCGGATAAACAACAGCTCAGGAACTTCATAGACTCAAAACCAATCTTGAAAGAAGGTCTAAAGGGGCTACTGTAAGACAAGGAGGAGCCCCATAAGAACAACAAATCCCACAGAAAGATGACACAAAACCACATCACAATAATCTCTCTCAATGTCAATGGCCTAAATGCACCTATCAAGAGACACAGAGTGGCTAAATGGATCAGGAAATTAAACCCAACATTCTGTTGCCTGCAAGAAACACACCTGAACAAACAGAGTAAACATAGACTCAAAGTCAAAGGATGGAAAACAATCCTCCAAGCAAACAACCCCCTTAAAAAAGCTGGAGTGGCCATCCTGGTATCCGACAACATAGATTTCAGGATGAAAAAGATCAAAAGGGACAGCGAAGGTCATTTTCTGTTTATCAAGGGATATGTACAACAGGAAGAAATCACACTCTTAAACGTATATGCTCCTAACAAACGACCGGCTAAATATTTAAAACGACTCCTAACAGACTTCAAAGAGGACATCACTAACAGCACAATTGTAGTCGGAGACTTCAATACGGCCTTATCACCTCTAGATAGATCCACAAGAACAAAACTCAACAAGGAAACACTGACCCTGAATGAAGAAATTGAAGAGAGAGGCCTTATAGACCTATACAGGGCCTTACACCCCAAAAAGAAAGAATACACATTCTTTTCCAGTGCACATGGAACATTTTCAAAAATAGACCATGTACTGGGCCCCAGAACATACCTCAATCGAATCGGAAAAATAGAAATTGTATCAACCATCTTTTCAGACCACGATGCGCTGAAGATAGAAGCTAACCACCCACAAATACGGAAAATCAAATCAAACACCTGGAAATTAAACAATTCCATGTTGAACAATGAGTGGGTCAAGAAGGAAATCAAGGAAGAAATCAAAAGATACTTAGAAACAAATGAGAATGAAGACACGAGCTACCAAAACCTATGGGACGCAGCTAAAGCCGTGTTAAGGGGAAAATTTATAGCTCTCCAAGCATTCCTCAGGAAGGAAGAAAGGACCCACATAGATAGCTTGACTTCACGACTCAAGACCCTAGAAAAGGACCAGAAAAAGGACCCCAAACCAGACCGAAGGAAAGAAATAATAAAAATTAGAGCAGAAATTAATGACATCGAAACCAAAAAAACAATCCGAAAGATCAATGAAACAAAGAGTTGGTTCTTTGAGAAAATAAATAAGATTGATAAACCGCTAACAAGTCTCACAAAGAAAGAAAGAGAGAAAACTCTAATAAATCGAATCAGAAATGAAAAGGGGGACATCATAACAGAAACTAGTGAGATTCAAAAGATCATTAGAGACTACTTTGAAAGTCTTTACGCCACAAAAAAGGAGAACCTAAAAGAAATGGATGGATTCCTTGATTCCTACAATCTCCCAAGACTGAAGAAAGAAGACCTGGAATACCTGAATAGACCCATCAATGTTAAGGAAATTGAAATGGTAATCAAAAACCTCCCCAAAAACAAAAGCCCAGGCCCAGATGGATTCACTGGCGAATTCTTCCAAACATTTAAAGAAGACCTATTGCCTGTTTTCCTCAAACTTTTCCAGGAAATTGAAAAAACAGGAACTCTCCCAAACAGTTTCTATGAAGCACATATCTCCCTAATACCAAAAGCAAACAAAGACACCACTAAGAAAGAAAATTACAGACCAATTTCCCTGATGAACACCGATGCGAAGATCCTCAACAAAATACTAGCAAATAGGATCCAACAACTCATCAAAAAGATCATACATCACGACCAAGTGGGATTCATCCCAGGGATGCAAGGATGGTTTAACATTCGGAAATCAATCAACATAATCCAGCATATCAACAAAAGTAAAGATAAAAACCATATGATCATATCAATAGATGCGGAGAAAGCATTTGACAAGATCCAACATCCTTTCATGATGAAAACCCTCGCCAAAATGGGGTTTGGAGGAACTTTCCTCAAGATAGTCGAAGCCATCTATCACAAGCCTACGGCAAGCATTATCCTCAACGGGGAAAAACTAAGGGCCTTTCCTCTGAGATCAGGCACAAGACAAGGATGCCCACTCTCACCACTCCTCTTCAATATAGTACTGGAAGTACTTGCGATAGCTATTAGACAAGAAAAAGAGATTAAGGGCATCCAGATAGGAAAGGAAGAAATCAAACTCTCACTATTTGCAGACGACATGATACTATATCTAGAGAAGCCTAAAACCTCTACTAAGAAACTCTTAGAAACAATAGACTTATACAGTAAAGTTGCAGGCTACAAAATCAATACCCAAAAATCCATGGCCTTCATATATGCAAACAATGAGGCACAGGAAAGGGACATGAAAAAAGCAATCCCATTCACAATCGTGCCCCAGAAAATCAGGTACCTCGGAATCAGCTTAACCAAGGAAGTAAAAGACCTTTACAAAGAAAACTACATAACGCTACTCCATGAAATCAAAGAGGACATGAGGAAATGGAAACATATACCCTGCTCGTGGATAGGGAGAATCAATGTTGTCAAAATGGCAATACTCCCTAAAGCATTATACAGATTCAATGCGATCCCTATAAATATACCCATGACATTCTTCAAAGAAATGGATCAAGCAATCCTAAAGTTCATATGGAATAACAAACGTCCAAGGATAGCTAAAACAATTCTTGGGAAAAAGATGATGGGAGGCATCACCATCCCCAACCTCAAACTTTACTACAAAGCAGTAACAATTAAAACAGCATGGTACTGGAACAAAGGCAGAGCCGTAGACCAATGGAACAGGGTGGAATATCCCTACACACAACCCCAAATGTATGATCATCTAATCTTTGATAAGGGAGCAAGAGATGTGAAGTGGAGCAAGGAAAGCCTCTTTAACAAATGGTGCTGGCACAACTGGACAACCACATGCAAAAAAATGGGTTTAGACCTTGACCTGACACCTTGCACAAAAGTCAGATCAAAATGGATTAAAGACCTCAACATTAGACCACAAACCATAAGGTACATTGAAGACAAGGTCGGCGAAACCCTCCACGATATTGAAGATAAACGTATCTTCAAAGGTGACACGGAACTAAGCAATCTAGTAAAAACAGAGATCAACAAATGGGACTACATGAAACTAAAAAGCTTCTGCACCGCAAGAGATACAGTGACCAGAATACAAAGACTATCCACAGAATGGGAAAGGATATTTACACAATACCCATCAGATAAGGGGTTGATATCAATGGTATATAAAGCACTGGTTGAACTCTACAAGAAGAAAACATCCAACCCCATCAAAAAATGGGGCGAAGAAATGAACAGAAACTTTACCAAGGAAGAAATACGAATGGCCAAAAGGCACATGAAAAAGTGCTCTACATCACTAATCATCAGAGAGATGCAGATCAAAACAACCATGAGATACCACCTCACACCACAGAGACTAGCACACATCCAAAAGAACAAAAGCAACCGCTGTTGGAGAGGATGTGGGGAGAAAGGGACCCTTCTTCACTGCTGGTGGGAATGCCGACTGGTTCAGCCCTTCTGGAAAACAATTTGGACGACTCTCAAAAAATTAGATATTGAATTCCCATTTGACCCAGCAATACCACTGCTGGGAATATATCCCAGAGAGGCAAAAAAGTGCAATCGAAACAACATCTGCACATGTATGTTCATCGCAGCACTGTTTACAATAGCCAGAATCTGGAAAAAACCCGAATGCCCCAGAACGGATGACTGGTTGAGGAAACTTTGGTACATCTATACAATGGAATACTATGCAGCTATTAGAAAAAAGGAGGTCAAGAATTTTGTAGTTAAGTGGATGGGCATGAAAAGTTTCATGCTGAGTGAAATGAGTCAGAAAGAGAGAGACAGACATAGAAAGATTGCACTCATCTATGGTATATAGAATAACAGAGTGGGAGACTAACACCCAAGAACTGTAGAAATAAGTACCAGGAGGTTGACTCCATGGCTTCGAGGCTGGCCTCACATTCCGGGGAAAGGTCAACTCAGAGAAGCGATCACCAACTACATTGTAGTCGAAGGCCATGTGGGGGAATGGAGTTGCGGGCTGAATGAGGGCTAGAGACTGAACACAGCGGCCACTCAACACCTTTATTGCAAACCACAACAGCTAATTAGAGAGAGAAAACAGAAGGGAATGCCTTGCCACAGTGGCAGGGCGGGGTGTGGGGGAGATGGGATTGGGGAGGGTGGGAGGGACACCGGGTTTACGGGTGGTGGAGAATGGGCACTGGTGAAGGGATGGGTTCCCAAACTTTGTATGAGGGAAGTATAAGCACAAAAGTGTATAAATCTGTAACTGTACCCTCACGGTGATTCTCTAATTAAAAATAAATAAATTAAAAAAAAAAAAAAAACACAGGCCTCCCACATACAGAGAACACACTTCAGCCTTTTGAACTATTTCTTGGTCCATGAATTCCTTTCAAATTCTATTTGAACTCTCTTGGAACGAGCTGCAGGCTTCCTTTTAGGTGTTTCAAGAGATATCCTGACTTTTCTCCCCAGCGACTCAAAAAAAAAAAAAAAAAGAAAAAGAAAAAAAAAAAAAAGTGTGTATGTGTAGGGGATGTGTGTGTGCAATTAAGGAAACTTTTTATATATTAAAAGAAACTAAGTCCCAAATATAATTTGAATCTGTGGAGTTTAAATTGTTGTGTAAGTCAAAAGCAAAATTGTCTGTTTGAGTGTGGCTCTTTGAAGTTGGGTTTAATCCGAGGAATTTCAAATTATTAGTCATAGCCTAATGAGATTAATCCCCTGAGATTAAAGGCAATCAGAAAGGATCAGAAATTCAGTACTCACTGTAGTGTTATAGTTTTTTTGTCATTCAAGAGGAACTTGACTGAAAGAAAATCAGGAAAGAATGAAGACTAGATAAGCTTGGTACAAGAAACAAAAAGGACACACTTCTCAAAATTATAGTGTTTTCTCTGGACATATTAGATTGTGGCCTATGATGATAAAAATTATAAATTTTGGCTGCTACTTAGGGGTAGGTTCTTAGTGTTTTCCATCTTAGATTATTGATTTTAAGATAGCATCAGATAGAGTGTCTGGCAAAGGCACCTAATTCAAACTAATTTTTATAATGTGATATTGGTTTGATTGTGAAATGTGATATTTGGCTAGAGCTTTTAGTTTTCATGTAGGAGGTACTATACTACATGTTCCACTGAGCAGCTACTCTCAGCACTGCTGGATGTGCTCAGAAACAAAAACAGTTAAAATTTTCAAATAGAATTTTAGTCAAAAAACAAGAATGAAAAATGCACATATCATGCATACATACATACATACATACATACATACATACATACATACATACATATAGTTTGAGCAGGGCAAAGGAGAGAACTAGATACTGAAAATCTAATGATGACTAACTCTATGATCTACTTCTTTAGTGAAAAGCAACAGTAGAACAACATTGAATCAAACCAATTTTTTATGTTTGGAGACAGACATAGTGCAAGGGTTGTGGAATTTGCTTTGCACAAGGCTAGCCTGGGTCTGATCCCAGAACTGCTAGAATTGTTCCCTAAGCATGATTGCTGGGTTCGGTCTACAAACCAAGAGACTAAGAATAAATAAATCACACACACATACTTGTGTAGGAAAATTTTATTTTCACTATGCCAGGTTTTTATTCAGTTACTACTATGTATAGTTAGCTATGAAATACCACCACTCAGTCTAGGTGTGTTAACTATGTATGTGCTAGTCCACACTACCACTCTATTTTGTAGTTAGAAAAAAATTAAAGCAAGATAATTTTATATTGAAAAGTAATAATCTTAACAACTAACCAATTCACAAGGTTATTATAGTTTATCATTACCTCCATTTGTAAGGATTTTAAGTACATTTATACATCACGTGGTTTCAGTCTTGGATTAACTCAAGTTCTAAGTATTTCCAATAACTTGCATATGAGAAAACACTAAAATTCACTAGTATTTAAATAGAAAACAAAATATTAAAACAATAATTTCATTATTCTTTTTATTTCTCTTTATCCTATTGTTTTACCCCAACTCATTGGCTTTTATACTTAGTAACAATAGTGAGCACTTGGACGATAAAAACTACCAGGTTAAAGGAATATAGTATAGCTCAAAATGTAAGATGCAACAAAATTTACATTCCTCATTTATAAATTTCTGGATGCAGGCTTGTCACCTTGATGCTCTGTAAAAGATGTCTACAATTGAGATAGAAGTTGGATTACTTCAACTTTTGCACTGGTATGCAGCTCACACATGTAGCTACAATTGACTATAGATACTGAATAAAGAAATTCATTTCTGTACTTGCCCTTCAACTATGTACTTCTGACTGAATTCTAGAGCAATAAAAACTTTGGAAGGGATAACAGTTTTAATTTAAATATCCTTAGACTTTTAATTTAATTTGAAGGCATTTTGTTTTGCTCTTTAATTTCTCCCTGGGAAAGACATAATTGAGGGAGGATTCAGAATATTTGTATTTGGAGCATTCTTCATGTGTAATTATTTGGGCTAATTGCATAATATCTGATGAACAATATTAAACAATGCAGATGAGTATAATTTGAGATAGAAAATGGAATAAAGATAAACTACTGTGCCTAAGGTACAATAGAGCCTTGCAGTAAATTTTATTAATGTCTTATTATGACCCACTTTGTAGTCTTCCAAGGACAAAAAATTTGAACTGTCTTTACAGCTGGTCTCAGGAAAATAGATACTATAGAAGCAGTCAACATTTCTATTTACAAGGTAGATTGCTTCATCATGGTTGGAAAAATACTGCCCTGATAGATTAACATTTTACTCTCCCAAGGGAGTGGCCATACCATATGGTTCATTAATAAGTTTAATGGATCACAACAATACGTTTTTCTTAAATCTTTAACTACACATTTGAATTATCTGGGGAATGTTTAAATTGTTTAGGTTTTACCCTATGCCAATTAAATCAAAATCTCTGGGGTTAAAGTCTAGTGTTATTAGAAATCTCCTGGGTATTTCCAGTGTAATTTGCCTTGGGTTAAGTTCCACAGAAAACAGATTATGTTACTGGTATTTGCATATAGGAAAATTATTTGAAAGTACTAGTAAGTATAAGACACTATAGGAAGTAAGAAGGGGCAGAAGTTGAACTTCTTAGACAAAATAGATTCCTCTTATAGCCAATGACACAGGGATATCTAGAGTTGGGGAATTCCTACATATTTGTCCCAAATAGAGGTCAGTTTTATGTTCTTATACCCAGTTTTGGATTTGGGGTGCCATTAAGAAATGATAACTCCTTTTGCATTGAATGGGGTTTTCAGGAGGTTCTCAGCTATAAGGTGTCAAGATGCCAGCATTTTATACATTCTGAATCCAGAACTCATAGCACTTTCCACAAAAATTTTATTATTTTTCTAAGTCTTTAATCATGCTTGCTGCTCTGTCATTCCAGGTGAGGCTTGCATCTGGTTGACTTCATTGGGGCTACTCTAGAATGGGAAGCAAAGCCTGTCCCTTCTGATTCAGCCCAAGCAGACTCCATATCTGACCTGCACCACAATAAAAAGCTCACAGCATAGTTCCTGAAACACAAGGATCCTGAGTCTACAAGGCAGATATATTCAGAAAATTACATGCTGTGCACAGTTATAATTCTAGTCATCCAGTGAAGACAATCAAAGAAATAAGAGAGCAACCCTCAGCCTAATCCCTTAGCATCTTCTATGGGGATCTCACTACAAAGTTTCTCCTCAAGCACAGAAAGAACACTAGCAAACCCAGTGGAGAAAATAAATAGAAGTCACCAAAATCATTGAGTGAAAACAATATCATCAAAGGCACAAACAACATCAACAAGCTCTGTAAATCCTCAGACAATGCCTTCATTTATTTTTTAAATTTATTTATCTTTTTCACCCAAATTCTCTCTAATACTTTATATAAACATTGTGGTTTATGAAGTTGTTCATGATGATTTGTTACATGCTTTCAGTATTCCAACACCAAATTCAACCACCATTACACCTTCCTTCCACCATTGTCTCCAATTTCCCCTTAAACCTGCTCCCATGTGAGATCCTAAATGATTTATTTAATATTTCTTGTTATCAATGATTTGCTAAGAAAATGATCAAAAAGTCTTTCCTCAGAAGAAAGTGAAGATTGTTTTATCTCACCTTGAAGAAATTAAGTCTGTATAGAAGAGAATACTAAGATGTTGTTACAGGTTAAGCCCTTTGTGTTTATATTTTGTTCATCAACAGTAGTTGCCTTCTAAATTACATCCCATCCAATCTGTGTTTTGGTACTGGTTTATCAGTGTGTTAGAGTTTGAGATTTTGCTCCAGGTAGTCTGGAATTTTTTAATGAGGTGATACAGATGTACTTAAAATTTTAATTGGGTGGTAGTGTTGGGGTGTGTATGTATGACTGCCAGAAGTGCAGAGAGATGGGGGGAGGTAGCCCTTCCCAACTGCATGAAAGCCCAGAAATTTCAGTCACAAAACCCCACACATCTGACTTTTTCAGCAGATTAATTTTTTAGATGAGGATTGTCCAGAACAGTGGGGGCTGGCTGGAAGCATGACAGCAATTGTGTAGTGTGGGAGATTTCAGCTGCTGGGGCTCTGTTTGGGTATACCCTGGACTCACACACCCCCTCTGGGGTGTTCTAGACAACTTAGCCTTGCATGGGTTTCTGGGATAGTCTTCTCCAGACAGTGACTTTGGTGATACCAAAATGAAAATGTTTAATGAACTCAAAGAAACAATGGCACAGGTAGTCAGTACAGCACATGAAAATTTAAGTAAGAATGGGAAAGCTATTGCAATCAGAAATGACTCAATGAAGAGCATGGCAGTAGATAAAAAATTAATGAAAGCTCTGTACAGCATAACAACAGCAATTGAACAAAAGATCAAGGAGATCCACAGTGAAAAGGAGGAAACTGCATGGAAATACCAAAAGGTAGAAAATAGTCCAAAAAGAACAGCAAGCTAGAAAACTATGGATTGAGTTTGAGATGAACAATATAAGAATCACTGGAGTCCCAGAAGAACAGAAAGGCATATTTGTTGAATAAACAATAGTTAAAGAAATCATTGATAAGAATTTCCCACAGTTGAAAATCATAGGCACTGAGGTCAAAGAGATCTGAAGGGTCTCAGTGTAAATAGACTCAACTAGGAAAACTCCAAGACCCATTGTACTTAAAATGACTAATTAAAAGAGAGAATTTTGAAAGCAGCCACATCAAAAAAGGAGCTTACATACAAAAGAAAGCCCATAAAATTTACAGCAGATCTATAAAATTAGATTATTCGAGCCAGAAGAGAATGGAGGGATACAGTACAAAAATCCCAATAAAATGAACACCTCACCAAGAATATGCTATACCTCTACACTAATATTCAGATTTGATGGAAGTTCACAGAGCTTTTCAGAAAGACAACATTTTATGGAATTTATAGCCTTGAAACCAGTTTTGCAAGAAGTATTAAAATAGTTTCTTTAAAGACAGGACAAACTTCCGAGCATGTGGTATTTAGTATGGTTCTCAGTAATGGTGCATATGGTTGCACTCTCCTAGATAATGGAAGGGATGTTTATTCCAAGCTTGGTAAGGGATCTTCTCCATTTTCCACAATGGATTTATGTTTCATTTATATTGATTTTTCTGTTTGATAATTTTTTTTTTACATTCAGAGATTTTAATTGCAATCCTCTACTTATCAATGGAGACACTTAAGCAGTGCCTACAATATTATATTTTCTGATATAAAATCAATATTTACTTTCTTAGGATAAAACACTTTGTATATTTATAGTACTATTCATATTGCCCCATTTAAATTTTACTAATTTTCTTTATTCTTAATGGATTTTACATTTGTAGATTTTGCCTATTTCATGGAAACTGTAAAATATATCAAAATATTTTATATGTATGTCTTTTATATGTAAGACTTTATTATTACAATAAAAATCAAGCCCAAAATAAAATTTAATACAGCATGTTTTTTTGTGTTTTTGGGCGATGCCTGGTGGTACTCAGGGTTTACTCCTGGCTCTGTACTTAGGATTACTCCTGGCATGCCAAGGAGACCATATTGGGTTGACCAAATGTGGAATCAAATGCGCGTCAACCCCATCCAAGTCAAGCACCCTACTCACTATACTATCAATCTGGCCCTTTAATTAAGTCTATTTTAGATTCCAGAAGTTGTGAATGAAAATAGTCAGTAGAGTATATTGTATTAAATGTCTGGAATGTATTTCTTTTCACAGGCAAAATTATATAGTAATTAGTCATCACAAATTGGCTATTATTGATGGATTTTTCAATAATTTATTTTGCAATTCCTTAAAGTTTTAGTTGGAGTAAGTAATATGAAATAAATTTTCTGTATGCCTGCCAAAGGGGCAGATTGGGAAATGTGAAGGAACCTAGGGACATTGGTGGAGGGAAAGAAGGGAACATAGGTTGTGACATTATGTTACAACATTGTATGCCTGAAGTGACTCTATTATGGATTACTTTGTAAGTCACGGTGTCCTAATCAATGAATAAATATATAAAGTCTGTAGTCCAGGCCACTCTGCAAGAAAAAGTATTCAATTTATTAGTTAATACAGACTGGTCCTAATACTCCAGGATTGTTAATTATTGATAGTATCACAGGAGTAAATTGAAGTATTATGGGTATGTCTACCACATTTCATTCTCATAAATGGCTTTCCTTAAAAAGTGCTCTGTTCTTCTATATCATGTAATAGCACTGTAGCATTGTTGTCCCATTGTTCAACAATTTGCTTGAGTGGCGTCTCCATTGTGAGACTTGTTGTTATTGTTTTTGGCATATCAAATACGCCACTGGTAGCTTGCCAAGCTCTGCGTGCAGGCGGGATACTCTCAGTAGCTTGCTGGGTCCTCCAAGAGGGACGGAAGAATCAAACCCAGGATGGTTTCGTGGAAGGCAAACTCCCAACCCATTGTGCTATTGCTCCAGTCCATCATGTAATAATGAAATCTTAATATTGGTACTTTTCCATTGTCTGCAGCTCTATCGTACATGTGTACGCATGATTGGTCATGCAATATCTTATCAGGAAAATAACTGGATTATGTTCATTATACAATATGATTCTAACCATTCAAGTTACTTTAGTGTGATTCTGTCCATATTTCTATTTTTTGACAAATGTGTCTCAGTCACATAAAAGCTAGAGAGGTATAAAGTATAAGCTAGCACTCCACCAAAAATTTCCACAAAACTTTGGGATATATACATATAATTATGAAAAATATATAAATAAATGCAGAGAATCTCTTGTCCCTGCCCCTGGCTGTCTTCACCTTGGACCCTCGGAGGGGGTGAGTTTCAGTTTCCCTCCCTGCCCTGAGCAGAGACCCCATAGCCGAAGACCTCCAGAGCCCAGCTACAGCCATACTCAAGGCCCTCTCTACACGTTTAACGAGCCTCACCCATGAAGGAACCACAGAAGAACTCAAGTGTGTGGGACCCGGTGCTGAAACCTCCAAGCCTGCTCAGATTGGGACTGGGCCTTTCCACCCAGATTCTCCATTTTCCAGTAGCTAGGCAGTCACACCCAGAGACTGTCCCCGGCACTGTGTAATCGCACCAACATCCAGAGACTAAAACCAAGCTCCCGGAAGCAACATTTTATAGCTTAGTTCTCCCTCTAGGAGAACCTGGCAAGCTATTGAGAGTTTCCTGCCCACAAAGGAGAGCCTGGCAAACTCCCCGTGGCATATTTATATGCCAAAACCAGTAACAAAATGGGTCTCATTCCCCTGACCCTGAAAGAGCCTCCAATGCGGCAGCATTGAAGAGACACTTTAATTTAGAAGAGACACTTCTAAAATCTCAGGGCTAGGATGAATGGATATGTTACTGAGACTGCTTGAGAAATTTGACGATCAATGGGATGATGATGATGATGATATAAATAAGTATATATTTATTTAAAATAAATAATGTATTGTTTATTTTATATTTAACAATACATTTTATAAGGTAAATAAGTAATCAAGGAAACTTTGGGTGGAAAACATAAAGCAAAACATCTCTGACCATTATAATTATGAATTAAAAAATAAACTATGTGGAAGTTAATTTTTATGGGATAAAGAAACGAAAAAAAATTAATCCAGGAGGTTGAAGACTCATGGGTAAAGGAAGAGGTCACAGGGAAGAGGAAGAGAAGAAGGGGATAAAGAAGATGAAGAGAATATTGTGTTAAATAACATGCTTCCAAATTATAAAAAGAGGTGGAACACTTTCTCAGAAAATATAAGTTTAAAACTTTCAAAAGTTAGAGATACTAATATATCAATAATAATGGGAGCAATTTAATTTTACCAAAACTGTGAAACAGAAAAAAACCCTGTAGAATAGGTTAATTCATTTGTTTTGCTCTAATAATTGTTCCTGTTCCATGGAGATTCTGTCTGAAGAACTGCATTGTTATGGGAGGGGCTCTTGTGACAATGATGGAGGGAATCAGGCAATCTGGGGGTAGGTGTGATGTTGGACTGATGTGTGCATAAAAAGTATGGTTACAGGTATTGCAAATACAGCTCCAAATTATCAGAAAAATATATGAAACTCCTTAATGATTCTTATAAACTTGATATCAAATTTTTGTACAATGTGACACATATTTTCCATTTGTATTCCTCTGAAGAAAATTTAATATTATGTCCAGATGTCTATTCCTCTATTGATGGGCACCTGTGAAAATGTAACTGAACTTTAGACTTCAAGAAGGGAAGATGAAATTTTGGGCACTTAGCAGTTTCTGCTTCACACACAGTCTCTCTTTCTGCAAAAATATAAAAGTTTAGGAAGTAGATCTACATGTTTCACACATTTAGTAGTCAAACTAATATAAATCAAAGCAATGAGTGAGTTATATTCAGCTGGGCAAAGATTTCCAAACCACGTTAAATCAAAGAGCTAATTTGTGTCAATGAGTATTTTTGAAAATTGAAGGCCTTGTAGAACAAGGCGTGTAGGAGCCATGCTTCTATGAAAATCGACTTCAGGGGGGATAGCAACTAGAGGTGTGTGTGTGTGTGTGTGTGTGTGTGTGTGTGTGTGTGTGTGGTTCAAAAGGGTAAACTACTAGAATGTCAACAACTGGTTGTCTTCTTAACACTGGATCTTAAGAGAAGGCCTCTGAAGAGGTCTTTAATTGGGAATGAGCAAGTCATTCGTATAAAGGGAACTGCAACCAGAGGGGAATTAACTAGAAATTTAACATGGTGAGATGAAGTAGATGTACAGAGTAGGGTATATTTTATTTGGAATATATTTTATTTGAAGTGCCATGTGACATCCATTTTTGTTTGTTTCTATTATGATTTTTGGCCACAATCAGCTTTGCTTAGAGTATTCCTCGAACTGCTAGGGGATCATATACCATTGCAGGTAGTGGACCCTGGTCAGGTATATACAAGATAACACCTTACCGACTGTCTTATCTCTCTGGCACCAAGGGAACAGCCTTCAGTGATTTAAGGTGTGAGATTCTATCAATTGCACTGAAATTTTATAAATATCAGTCTGTTGTTTCAAGAAATTTTTGTAGGAAGAAGCAAAGCTGCTGCAAAGCAGAACAGTAAAGAAAATTTTCTGTAGTTCACATGAGAGGAGATGATAGTTAAAACCATAGTAGTAGTATGGAAAGTGGAAATTAGGCAAGAAATTTGCGATACATTTTGGAGGTAACAACAGTATGCTGTATGAATGGACAATAGATGATGGATATAAGAGGAAGTCAAGGATCACTGTTTGACTTTGCAGCATGTGTGGGGGAGATGCAAATGTCATATTGGTGGCTGAGAATATGGAAATCATCAGGTTGTTGATAGGGAAATAAAGAGGTTTTTAACTTTATTAAATTTGAGTTAACATTTGATAGACTATATGGATATATCAAATAGGAAACTAACTATGGTAGTCTGGTGTTATGTAAGGAAGTTAAGTGGGTGGGGTTATAGCTCAGTGTAGGATACTAGGAGAAAAAAGCTTATAAATATTTATGAATGAATTTATAAAACATGATATATTAATTATATGTCCAAACATATAAATTATATGTGTGTATATAACATGACCTGCATATATATGTGTGTGGATATTATCTACATAAATGTAATGAACTATATTTAAAAGCATGGAATACATTAATTTACCAGTAATTAATGTGCCAATAGTAAATAAAGAAATATAAATATAACAGACTGGCATTTGAAAATTTATAAATTTTAAGATACATTTGTTAATCTGAATCAAAAGGCCTCTAGACCGTACTTAGTGATGTCCTAATCTAAGTTTTATTCTAATTTCCCTAAAATACACATTGGAATAAATATATATATTAAAGTTTATAAATTTTCTTGGTGTAAATATCTGTAAAGTTATTGAATATAACAGTAATACTAAAATACCAGAAAATTAGATAGCTTTATATAAAATATTGCATGTTTTACAAAATTCTTATAGCAATTAGATTTTAATGTGTTGCCCAAATATTTACGGGACAATGAAATCAAAAGCAGAACACAGCTCCAGGAAACAAAATAAAAAACTACAATAGGAATTTAGGGACATACATAATGAAAATTAAACCCAGTGGTAACTACAAAATACATAAATAACAAGAGTTTTACTCTTTTGAATGCATATATATGTGTTAGTTTAAAGTGTTGAAAACAGTCTCTGAGATGAGACAACATCTGAATTAAAAATGTGAAGAATGGGAATCATCCAGGCATAACAAACAACACGTGCCAATGAGTAGAGTATAAAACAACATAGTGCATTGATGAATCTTTCAGAAACTCAATATTATTAGAACCTAGGGCATAAAAGTCATGAAGATGATGGAAGAGAAATAGGCAGTGGCTGAATCATAGAGTACATGAAGTATCATTCCATAAGATAGAATTTATAACAAGGTCAATGGGAGATTGGATTTGCGAGGCTTTTTTTTCAGTAAGGACTTGACAAATCAGATTTAAATATAATGCTAACATCTCTACACATTTCTAGGACATAAATATTTCTTAGAAAAAGTAGACACAAAATCAAACACACTGCTTGACATATTTCTTCACTCCTGCCTGTTCTGCCACAATACAATATGTTCTCTGCCAACTACCTCATCATACCTGCTGCTTCTCCAGTCGAAGATCACTAAAATAATGTCTATCATCAGAAACTGAACAGAAGCTGTATGTTTTCTTCCAAGAAATGCTTCGTGAGGAAACTCCATTGATAACATGCTGGAGATGTAAATGGTTGATGCACTCTGGAGTTGTAGAGGATCGAATGGGGATGTGTAAGATTGCTGCTAGAGAGAAAATTGATTTGACGATTGTGCAATTTAAAGTCATATGGCTGAAACTAAGGCACTGACACTGGCATGCAAAGAAATAATGGATTCAATGTGTTCGCTAGCTAGTTACAGGAAAAGGCGAGATTCAGTTCTGGACATATTCAACCAAATGGTATCCGGTTGGGCAGTCATTTCCAAACCTAGCTGTAATATTGGTCTTGGATATTTTCCATTATGTCTATGATGTGAAATAGAAATCTATATTATAATAGAGATAAGGGCCAGAAGGATCACTGCACAGCTTGGAAGCTGGCCTCACATGCTGGGGGGAAAGGCAGCTGAGATAGAGAAGGGACCATTAAGTGAATGATACTTGGAGGGCTCGCTCAGGATGGGAGATGCATGCTGAAAGTAGACTATAGATCAAACACGATGACCACTTACTCCTATATTGCAAACCATAACACCCAAAAGGAGAGAGAGAGTAAAAGAGTATGTGCCTGTCACAGAAGCAGAGGGGATGGAGTGAGGGTGGTGGGAGGGATACTGGAAACGTTGGTGGTGGAGAATGGGCACTGGTGGAGGGATGGATACTCAATTATGGTATGACTAAAACACGTAATCACAAAAGTTTGTGAGTCTGTAACTATCTCACAGTGATTCATTAAAAAAATATTTTATGTTTTTAATATTTAAAAAACTAAATCAATTCTCATAATGATTAGAATGCATAACAGGGGCTAGAAGTGTTACTCTAGAATTATATTCAATGCAGCATTAGTGAAATAGTAAATACATCGACAGCCAAAATGTCTTGGGTTTGGTCCCATGGCTGTTGCTATTGCAAGTGTAGTTGGTAGATACCTAAATGTTCTCTTCAATTGCTCTTTGGAACAGATGCTCATTCCTCATTCATGAGACATTAAGGTTTGACCAGCTTGAACATGTTGTTAAGTCTTACCCATGGTATATTCTCAACATCTTTCTATAGAAATCTAAAGATTTCTTTTATAATAAACAGGTGTTTCTTCTGGAACAGAAATATTTCCTCTATAGAGTCCAACTCACCATGTATACAAATGATAATATTTGTTATTCAGCAGATGTCCATGACAGTAGATCAGCCCCCCAGGACAAGTGCATCTAATGATTAAACTATTTTGCCTTTAGAGGTGGTCAGACTTCCCGCCAAATTTGCTAAGAAAATCCCTCTGAGGCAGTCACATGGGTAATGCATACCACGAGACCTATATTACTGTCAGTGGAGATAATTGTGCAAAAAATAAGAATAATGCACTTCACATCTTGATTCATTAATAATTCTCCCTAAAGTGATTATCCTGCATATGAAATATATTAATCATCACTTTCAGTTAGTTGATTGGCAAATGACAGATTTACTCTTTCCAAATTTTATTTTATTTTTATTAATTTTTTCTTACTAGACTGTTTATTTTTTCTAATTTTCACTGGATTTAATAGTTATGTTATTACATGATTCCAACTCTCAATAATTAAGTGACCTATTCCCAGGCACTAATTTATGACACATATAGAAATACCATGTGTCTATTTTTAAAAAAAAATCAATAGAATTAACAGATTTCAATAGTTTTTTGCAAACTTTTATTAAATCACCATGAATTGCAAAGTTATTCATAGTTGTGTTTTAGACGTTCAATGTTCCATCAACCCAGATGTCCATCAACAGATCAGTGAATCATGAAGTTTATATATATGTATGCATGTATTATATAATGGAATACTATGCAGCTGTAAAGGATGATGAGACCATGCAATTTACTGCAATATGGATGGAACTGAAAATTATCATGTTAAATGAAGAAATCCAGAAAAAGAAAGACAAACACAGGGTAATATCACCTGTATGTGGTAGCTAGAGCAACTGGATGAGGAAATGTAATGATTTAAAGGGTGCATGCTTTGATCACCCTTGGCCCAGTGTATGGGGAGGAAAATGATGAGAAGCATTTTCACTAATCTTTATTTCATGATGTGTTGAAGGATGACTCACCCCTCAAAGAGTTCAAACGGTAAAATGACACTTCAAAACAACAAATTCATCATCAAGTCTTTTGCTTATATTCCTAAATTTGCTTATAACTGAACTTTCAGAAATACAGGTTCTGCTCTCTTTATAGTCAGAAATCCGAGGCAACGTGGTTATCTGTAGACTTCCAACTTAAAATGACTTTTGTTAATTGGTGAACTCGTGACTTGATTTTAATGACTTTGGTCCTTAAAGAGTTTAAATTGTCTTATAAGAAGCTATAGAAATGGAAAACATGTTACTGAATGTCAGAAATGTTGAGCAGGGGCAAACTAGTGGTTAAAACTCTAAAATGTGTAGCAAAATGGAGACTTTTGCAGTAATATAATTGTATGTTCAATCTACAATATACCTATATATATACAACATATACATTTTTGTACAATATATCCATTGAGACTTACTGGGTAAAGGCTGCAGACTATACTGTTTTTGTACCTTCTGTGATTCTATAGTTATTGAAAAATTAGAAGTGAGAAAAAAATCCTTGACAAAATGACAATCCCAAGGATTATGGAGCCTATTTCTTCTAGAACAGGCATCATCTGATTTACCTGCATTTTCTTTTTTTTTTAATTAATTAAATTTTTAATTAGTGAATCACCGGGGGGTACAGTTACAGATTTACACATTTTCATGCTTGTGTTTCCTCATACAATGTTCGAGAACCCATCCCTTCACCAGTACCCATTCTCCACCACCAATAAAACCAGTATCCCTTCCACGCCCCAACCCATCTCCCCCCAACCCACCATTCCTCTGTGGCAGGGTATTCCCTTTTGTTCTCTCTCTCCAATTGGGTGTTGTTGTTTGCAATAGGAGTGTTGAGTGCCCATTGTGTTCAGTCTCTAGTCCACTTTCATCACGCATCTCCCTTCCCGTGTGTGGTCTCCAACCACATTTTACTTGGTGTTCCCTTCTCTATCTGAGCTGCCTTTTCCCCAGCATGTGAGGCCAGCTTCCAAGCCATGGAGCCAACCTCATGGTACTTATGTCTACTATTCTTGGGCCTTACTTTCCTATTCTGTTATTTTATTTTATTTTATGTTTTAATTAATTTATTTTTTAATTAGTGAGTCACAGTGAGGGTACAGTTACAGATTCACACATTTTAATGCTTGTTTATCCCTCATGCAATGTTTGAGAGCCCATCCCTCCACCAGTGTCAATTCTCCACCACAAATGAACCCAGTATCCCTCCCACACTCCCAGTCCCATCCCCCCCACCCCACCCTGCCTCTGTGGCAGGGTATTCCAATTTGATCTCTCTCTTTCCTTTTGGGTGTTGTGGTTTGCAATAGGGGTATTGAGTGGTCATCCTATTCAGTCTCTAGTCTACTTTGGGCACTCATCTCCCTTCCTGCACAGGATATGCAATCACATTTTACTTGGTGTTCCCTTCTGTATCTGGGATGACTTTCCCCCAGCGTGTGAGGCCAGCTTCCAAGCTATGGAACCAACCTCCTGGTATTTTATACTAATATTCTTGGGTATTAGTCTCCTACCCTGTTATTTTATATTCCACAGATGAGTGCAATCTTTCTATGTCTGTCCCTCTCTTTCTGGCTCATTTCACTTAGCATGATACTTTCCATGTTGATCCATTTATAAGCAAAGATCATGACTTCATCTTTTCTAATAGCTGCATAGTATTCCATTGTATAGATGTACCAGAGTTTCTTTAACCAGTCATATGTTCTGGGCACTTGGGATTTTTCCAGATTCTGGCTATTGTAAACAGTGCTGCTATGAACATATAAGTGCAGATGTCATATTGACTATACTGTTTTTATTCCCCAGGATATTGCTGGTATTGCTGTGTCAAATTGGAGCTCAATTTCTATTTTTTTTGAGAATCGTCCATATTGTTTTCCAAAAGGGCTGAACCACTCGGCATTCCCACCAGCAGTGTAGAAGGGTCCTTTTCTCCCCACATCCTCTCCAACAGCGGTTGCTTTTGTTCTTTTGGATGTGTGCCAGTCTCTGTGGCGTGCGGTGGTATCTCATGGTTGTTTTGATCTGCATATCTCTGATGATTAGTGATGTAGAGCACTTTTTCATGTGTCTTTTGGCCATTTGTATCTATTCCTTGGGAAAGTTTCTGTTCATTTCTTTGCCCCATTTTCTAATGGGCTTGGTAGTTTTCTTCTTGTAGAGTTCAACCAGTGCCTTATATACCCTTGATATTAACCCCTTATCTGATGGTTATTGGGCAAATATCCTTTCCCATTTTGTAGATTGTCTTTGTATTCTGATCACTATATCTTTTACAGTGCAGAAGCTTTTTAGGGTAATGTAGTCCCATTTATTTATCTCTGTTTCCATTTGGTTGGCCAGTTGCATGTCATCTTTGAAGATACCTTTAGCTTCAATATTGTGGAGGGTTTTGCCAACCTTGTCTTCAATGTACCTTATGATTTGTGGTCTGACGTTGAGGTCTTTAATCCATTTTGATCTGAATTTTGTACATGGTTTCAGGTCAAGGTCTAAGCCCATTCTTTTGCATGTGGTTGTCCAGTTGTGCCAGCACCATATGTTAAAGAGGCTTTTCTTGCTTTACTTCACATTTCTTGCTCCCTATAAATATTAGATGATCATACATTTGGGGTTGTGTGTAGGGATATTCCACCCTGTTCCAGTACCATGCTGTGGCTCTGCCTTTGTTCCAGTACCATGCTGTTTTAATTGTAACCGCTTTGTAGTAAAGTTTAAGATTGGGGAGGGTGATGCCTCCCATTGTCTTTTCTCCAAGAATTGTTTTAGCTATCTGTGGGAATTTGTTGTTCCATATGAATAGGATTATTTGATCCATTTGTCATGGGTATCCTTACAGGGATCACATTGAATCTATATAATGCTTTGGGGAGTATTGCCATTTTTATAATGCTGAGTCTCCCTACCTGCAAGCAGGAGATGTTTCCATTTCCTCATGTCCTCTTTTATTTCATGGAGTAGCATTTTATAGTTTTCTTTGTAGAGGTCCTTTACTTCCTTTGTTATGCTGATTTCTAGGTACTTGATTTTCTGGGGCACAATTGTGAATGGGATTGCTCTTTTCATGTCCCTTTCTTCTGTCTCATTGTTTGCATGTATGAAGGCCATGGATATTTGGGTAATGATTTTATAGCCTACAACTTTACTGTATAAGCCTATTGTTTCTAAGAGTTTCTTAGTAGAGGCTTTAGGCTCCTCTTGATATAGTATCATATCATCTGCGAATAGTGAGATTTTGATTTCTTCCTTTCCTATCTGGATGTCCTTAATTACTTTGTCTTGTGTAACAGCTATCACAAGTATTTCCAGTAAAATATTGAACAGAAGTGGTGAGAGTGGGCATTCTTATCTTTTCCCTGATCTTAGAGGAAAGGCCCTTAGTTTTTCCCCATTGAGGATAATGCTTGCCATAGGCTTGTGGTAGATGGCTTTGACTATCTTGAGGAAAGTTCCTCCAAAACCCATTTTGGTGAGGATTTTCACCATGAACTTATGTTGGATCTTGTCAAATTCTTTCTCTGCATCTATTGATATGATCATATGTTTTTTTCTTTACTTTTGTTGATATGATGGATCATGTTGATTGATTTCCGAATGTTAAACCATCCTTGCATCCCTGGGATGAATCCCACTTGGTCATGGTGTATGATCTTTTTTACGAGTTGTTGGATCCTATTTGCTAATATTTTGTTGTAGCTCTTCACAACAGTGTTCATCAGGGATATTGGTCTATAATTTTCTTTCTTAGTGGTGTCTTTGTTTGCTTTTGGTATTAGGGAGATGTGTGCTTCATAGAAACTGTTTGGGAGAGTTCCTTTTTTTTCAATTTCCTGGAAAAGCTTGGGGAGAACTGCCAACAGGTTTTCTTTAAATGTTTGGATGAATTCACCAGTAAATCCATCTGGAACTGGGCTTTTTTTTTGGAGAAGACTTTTGATTACAGTTTCAATTTCCTTGATATTAATAGGTCTATTCAGGTATTCCAAGTATTCTTGGTTCAATCTTGGGAGATTCTACGAATCAAGGAATTCATCTATTTCTTTTAGGTTCTCTTGTTTCGTGGCATATAGACTTTCAAAGTAGTCTCTGACGATCTTTTGATTTTCATTGGTTACTGTTGTGATGTCTCCCTTTTCATTCCTGATTTGGTTTATTGGGGTTCTCTCTCTCTTTCTTTGTGAGTATTGCTAGTGGTTTATCAATCTTGTTTATTTTCTCAAAGAACCAGTTCTTGGTTTCATTGACCTTTCAGATTGTTTTCTGGTTTCCATGTCATTAATTTCTGCTCTAATTTTTATTATTTCTTTCCTTTGGTCTGGTTTGGGTTCCTTTTTCTGGTCCTTTTCTAAGGCCTTGAGCTGTGAAGTCAAGCTATCTATGTAGGTCCTTTCTTCCTTTACCTGCATTTTCATTAACAGGGACTCTATCACTCGGGTTAGTACATTGCCATTCTAATTTAGTACAGATTTCTGTCTTTTAATGTTTTTCTCATCTTCAGTCCACAAAGTATAACAGCAGTGGGCATTTTGGCTGATTCAATCAAGGCAAGAAAGATAGTCTTATCTACTTTAGTAGAACTTTTGAGTTCCTTAAGGGCTGGAACAACAGATTCACCAATACAAAACAACACATATAGCTCAGTGGGGATTCAGTGGAAGTTCTAAGAAGCAAAATATTGACTGCTATAAAATCAATGAAGATTATTGTTATTAACATTTTAGAGCCTTTTGCAATTATCTGATCAATGGAATTTTTCATCTTTTTCATCACATTTCTTTTCAAGACTTTATACAAACACACACATACACACATATATGTGTATATATATGTATTAACATAACGGGGGGTAACCTATTTCTAGTGGTGTATTCTATATGCATTCCTCTATATGTATTCCTAGGAAATGGTACTTTTCTGAGATAGAAAATTATATTTGAAGCTATTCTTGCAGATCATATCCTGCAGAGCTTGTAGATGGTTGCAGCACTAGTTCTGCTACTTTTCAAAAATAATTAGTGGGACACTCGGAATCCAGCAGAATAGCTCTTTTTGTTAACTAATGGCAAAAAAGATGAGAAAAATAAAGGGGAACACTAGAAGACCAAAGATCTACTAAGATTCAGTGTTGATACATTTTATACCTTGTGTTCTGGTTCACGGGTGGAGTGAACCAGACAAAATGAAATGAAACCTACATGGCAGATATCTGAGGCAGGTGACACCCCAATTTTCTAGACATTTCCTTTTTGTTATCTATACATTCCTATGAATAATAGACATTGTGTTCCATATGTAAGTAAATCCTAACAATGACCTGAGCTAGGAGTTTAAAGAATATTTTACTGGCTTCATTCATCCCCACCCTAATCTATGTCAACTACCTTGTCCACCCCCACATGTGAAATCTTCTTGGTCCTGGTTTTACAATTTAAGTACAGTGAATAAAAGATTAGCTCTTCCTAGAAAATTCTTTTTAAATCTAAGGAGTTATGCTAATTTTACCACCTAAATTTTAATGTCCTGTTACAAATCAATCATGTAGTGAAGAGAATTTTGTTAATCATTATTTTCAGGCCTGAGTCTTATGCACCACAACTAGAGTTAGTTCAATTGCAACTCAACTGAAGAGGACACAGAATGTTAAATCAAAACAATCCTGGGAATCCCATTACTAGAACAAAGGTGAAGAGATGTTGGCAAGTCCGAATTATACAGATTAGGTACATCAATTATAATGTGCTTGCATCTCGCTTGAGTTGACACTCTGTCAGTTGATGATATGCTTCTTTACACACTCACACCATTTCTGGTAACATCCTTCCTTACACAGTCTTGAAACAATACTCTGTGCTTCAAGGAAATATTGAGTTTAGACATTGCTTTTGTTGGCAATCCTTTACTCATTTCTTGTTCCATTGAACTTTTCCCGCTCTCTGTGTTTCTATAGTACTCTGAACCTCTGCTCTGGCACCTATGAGTTTATTTGATACTTTAATGATCTAAAATTGTGTCTTTGTGCCCTCAGTTATCCAGCTTGGAGAGGTTAAGCAATGAATCTGTCATACCTGTGGATCCCAACCCCCCACCCCGTGCCCGACCTGGAAATCAACGACTTTGCCATACTAACAAATATTCTTGCTCAGTTGACTTAATTTGAATAATTGATGTTTTCCCAATTCAAAGAGTTGTTTCAGTGTTCTGTGTTCAATTCTGCAAAACTGCTCTCGGGCATGGCCATATATTTGAAGTACTCCAACATATTTTGACTTAATGTGCTTCTTTTAGGCTTTATTAGTTATTTTTAATTTATTAAAAAGTTAATTTTTTCCAACATGGTTTAGAATACTGTTAACCATATGGTTTCATAGATAACACATTTCAGCACCTTTCCCTACACCAAAGTATCCACTTACTTCCACCATTGTCCCAGTGTACCCGCATTTCTGTCTTATTTCCCTCCCATTCTCTCCCCATAGTAAGCTTCCTACTGAAGACCAATTCTCCATTTCTGCTGCCTTTGGACATTTGCTTTATTTCTACTCTGTTCTTTATATCCTACGACAAACTTCATTTACTTAAACGCCTCCTTTAATTGTTAGCTAATCTGCAACAAGTTTGGGTATGAGTAAATTTCGAATAGTCTTGAAGCTTGGGTGCTTTGTCCTTCTCTTCCCATCACTTATATCCTTCAGAGATTTTATTTTAGAAGCCAAATTTATTATTCATAGTGTGATTTTAGCACTGTCATCTATTAGAATGAATAAAAGTCATAATAGGGTATTTAGATATTCACGTATTGTATCTGCTATTTTATAATCCAGCAGCAAAACATGATTGGCAACAAACCTCATCTGATCTTTTAGGGCATTTGAGGTTTCAAATATATGAATACATTTGTACATCTTGCAATCTAGAGATACTACAAAGAAGTAAACCCTACATAAATTACATAATTGTGATCACTGTCATCCTGTTGCTCATCGATTTGTTCGAGTGGGCACCAGTAACGTCTCTCATTGAGAGACTTATTGTTACTGTTTTTGGCATATCCAATATGCACGGGTAGCTTGCCAGGCTCTGCCGAGCAGGCTCGATACTCACGGTAGCTTGCCAGGCTCTCTGAGAGGGGCAGAGGAATCGAACACAGGTCGGCCACATGAAAGGCGAAAGCCCACCTGCTGTGCTATCACTCCAGCCCATAATTGTGATGAAATTGGAAAATATTCACTTCACTGCAATGACATTATGCTGAAAAATAAATTTTAGACAATCAACATATGAAAAAAGGTAAAAGTATTCATGGCATAGGTTTATTCACAGAAATAATAAGAATAAGGCAGTAGGCCAAAAATAGGATTCCTCAGACTATTTTGAAGAATAAATCAGTGGAAATTAACTGGTGAGATTTTCTAAATTCAATTAGTTATCAGTATATTTCTAAACAACTCCAGGACTTTATTATAAAGAAATTGTTATTTGGTGAGGTTCAATATCTTTCTCAAGGTCACACATGGAAACAGTTTGCTTTGGCAATACAGACTTGCATTCTCAGTCACTCTCAGTCTACCCTATGAAACCCTTTTGAAACCAGCTACGCTACTGCTTGGACTCAATGCATCAGGATTACAACAGACTCTTTGTATAAAAACATATATTGAAGAGCAAATGTTCTTAGATGAAAGTAATGAAGACACTTAAAGAGACCTTATTTGTAAGCTGAGATGAGTCCAAAATGAAGCATATTACTGTAGAAAGTGGAAATGCATTAAGCTGGGTTTGAGACAGTTGTCATCATTTGCAGAACAAATACAAAGTTTAAAATCTTTTAATTGGGAGAATCACAATTTTGAGTTTGTTTGTTTGTAGTTAGGTTTTATTTTTTTAATTGGATCACCATGAATTACAGAGTTACACAGTTATTCATGATTGGGTTTCAGATGTACAACTATATTCTAGTACTTATTATTTCACCAAAATGTGCACTTTCCTCCACCAATGTCCAATTTCCCTCCATACCCTGAGCACCTCTATGGCAGGCACTATTTTCTTTTTCTTTATTCTTTTTCCCCCTTATGGTAAACACTGTGGTTTCCCATACTGTTACTGATAGCTATTATGCATGTCACGTTACCTCCTTTCAGCACCTAGTTCCCATCCAGAGCAACCATTTGTAGGATAACATTACTTTGTCCTTTCTGCCTTGCCACAGAGAGCTTAGGTTTATTGGGTTACTCCCATCACAGTGCTCCAATTCATCTGTGTTAATTTGTAACTTCTTTATTTGTGCTCTGTTAACTTGTAAATATTGTTTTTCTCTTCTCCTTAAGTCCTTTGCATAGTTAATTCAGAGCAATGTTCTTTTTGTATGGACACAAGAAGAAGGTAAATGCTATGCTTTTGTAACGTGGGATTTAATTGACTCTGAATGATAGCTACCTCCTGGATATCTGTTCTCTCGACTTAAGCCTCTGCTGCCCTTACTTCCTAGCACCCCAAAAGGCAGGGTCCCAACGAGGGACTGGATGGACCCAGGGCAAGCGGTGATCTATGTGCTACCCTGGCATCGAAATGGACCTGGCAAACGTTCCGTAATGCTTAACTATAAGTTAAGAGCATTGTCTTGGACAAATTTTGTCATGATCCAAAAAGTAATAACTAGATTCGGACCCCGCTAGGATTAGGAAAGATTAATCTGGCATGAGCACTGTAGTTTGAGTCTGTGGCAAGATGTTCCCAGGAGAGCTGCCCTACAAGCCTCAATGTATCTCTTTTTGTGTCCATACAAAATTAACTATTATAAGAAATATAATTAAAATGTCAACTAAGATGTTAATTATATTATTGGACTAAGGAGAAGAGGAACACCCCTAGGTGGTGTTTCAGCCCTTTAGCCTGATGGGTAGTCAGGAAGGGCTTTCTTATGTTGATTTTGCTATGGACTGGGTGTACTGTCTGCCCCCAGTGCTGGGGAGTTGGAGAGAGGAGACAGTTGTCAGAGAGAGAAGAGAGAGGGAGCAGGGAAGCAAGATGGAGCACAGAGAGATGAGCAGGAGAGACAGAAGGAGACGGGAATGATGGGCAGTGCGAGACTAGAATGTGGGGTCAGAGAGACTAGAAAAGGCGCATGGGTAGAATGGAATAAATGGCAACCAATCAATCAACGAGCTTGACCCTCGTTCCCTCCTCTGTCTTCCCTATGGCCTTGGCCGCCCAAGGTTGGGGAGCAGCCCGAGCCCACCTAATGCAGGCGGTAAGAGGGAGAGCCACCAGGCCTTCCCTTAGTCACCCAGAGATTATACAACCATTTCACTCTATTATTTATGTAGTGTTTTTGTTATGTTTTTGTTAGTGATAATAATGGTTCAAGAGTGAAAATGTTAATGAAAATGTTAATGGTTTCAGTACTTTCATTCCACACCCACCACTGAAGTGCCAAAATTGCTTTGCTCTACATTGGTTCTGTGATTTTGGGTTTTGGGCCACACCAAAAGAAAAAAGGTGCCTGCCATAGACCTAGACGGGGAGTGGCAGGAGGGAAACTGGGGACATTAGTGGTGGGAAATGCACACTGGTAAAGGCATGGGAGTTGGACTATTATATGACTGAAACCCAATCATGAATGACTTCATGACAGTGGATCTCACTGTGATTCATTAAAAATAGAATAAAATTTAAAGCTTATTATTTCTTTGTGAGTTCATCTCCTCCATTTTTTTCTCCCCCTCTCACTTTTGGTGGTGGTGGGGTCTACATCTGGTGGTGTCCAGGGCTGAATCCTAGCTCTGCATTCAGGGATCACTAAGGGAGGCTCAGGGGACCATGTGGTGTGTTGGGGATTGAACCTTTGTCAGCTACATGCATTGCAAGACCCTTATCCTCTGTACTATCTCTCCAGGCCTTATTTTCCCCTTTTTTAAAAAAAATTGTGCTCTTTCCAATAGGTTTCTAGGATTTTTTTACCTTATTGAGAAAATTGCAAAGACTGGGTAAAATTCATTTTGTTCCAGAAAACCACTGCTGGTGTGGATGTGGGGAAAAAGGGACGCTCCTTTTCTGTTAGTGGGAATGCCGACTGGTCCAGCCTTTCTGGAAAACAATATGGACAGTACTTCCAAAACTAGAAATTGAGCTTCCATATGACCCCGCAATACCACTTCTGGGAATATATCCTGAGGATGCAAAAGAGCACAGTAGAAATGACATCTGTACCTATATATTCATTACAGCACTGTTCACAACAGCCAAAATCTGGAAACAACCCGAGTGCCCTAAAACAGATGACTGGTTAAAGAAACTTTGGTACATCTACGCAATGCAATACTATGCAGCTGTTAGGAGAAATGAAGTCATGAAATTTGCTTATAAATGGATAAACACGGAGAGTATCATGCTAAGTGAAATGAGTCAGAAAGAGAAGGACAGACGTAGAGGGACTGCACTCATTTGTGGAGTGTAGGGTAGAGTTACATGAGGCTGACACCCAAGGGCAGTAGATATAAGGGCCAAGGGGATTGCCCCATAGCTGAAAGACTGCTTCATGAGCGGGGGGGGGGGAGGGGGAGAAGGCAGATGGAATAGAGAAGGGATCACTAAGAAAATGATGCCTGGAGGAATCAGTCGGGATGGGAGATACATGCCGAAAGTAGATAATGGACCAAACATGATGACCTCTCAGTGTCTGTGCCATAATACCATAAAGCCATAATGCTCAAAAGTAAAGAGAAAATATGGGGAACATTGTCTGCTATGGAAGCAGGGAAAGGTCTGGAAAGGGGGGTATACTGGGGATATTTGTGTTGGAGAATGTGCACTGGTGGAGGAGTGGATGTTTGTTCATTGTTTGATTGCAACCCAAACATGAAAGCTTGTAACTATCTCATGGTGATTCAATATTTTTTAAAATTGAATAAAAATAACCCAAAAAGCCACCATTATGTTCAAACAATTTCCCCATCACCATTCTCTGGGAGGTATAAACAGTACTTTTTTTAAAAGGTTTTATTTATTTATTTATTTATTTATTTTGCTTTTTGGGTCACACCCGGCAATGCAGAGGAGTTACTTCTGGCTCATGCACTCAGGAATTACTCCTGACGGTCCTCAGGGGACCATATGGGATGCTGGGAATTGAACCGAGGTCGGCTGCGTGCAAGGCAAACGCCCTACCCTCTGTGCTATCACTCCAGCCCCTAAACAGTAATTTTATTAGCCCCAGTATAGCATTGGTCTTGCATACTTATGAAGTCATAAAAAGCTTCTCTTTCCTTCTCTGCCTAAAAACTGCTGAGATAGGGCAGGTCAATTTTATCAAATGGCCATTATGCAAAGAAATTTGTCTCAGCTAGTTTTTCCAAACATAAGATTCACCTCCTGTAGGCGAGTTGATGGTGCCTTAAATTCCTTGTCGATTAGTGTTGTGAATAAGAAGGTAGAAGAATCAGAGGTCACTGACAGGGGCAGTTGGAATTGCTTTGCTATTGGACATGGTATTGATTGCCCTCCTGAGTTGTATTTCATATTCCTGTTTCCAACTGACCCCATGGCATCTAGATGACTGGGAAGGACTATATCCAATAGCAATACACATCACATCTAATGACTTAAATTGAAACTTATATGTCAAAATGTGTTCTCTACACACAGATCTACGTCCCCTTCCTAGTTTCAGCATCTTTGACTGAGAGCATATTTGCTATAAAGATCTAAGTTCTTCATCTCGGCCTTCATGGTCTGTTTCTCTCACAGTTTAAGCAAATGGACAGATCATAATGGAATAGACAATGGACAGATCAAAATTGAATAGAGGCTTTCTTAAAATCCTACATCAATAGTTTTCCTGATTTTTTCCAAGGGTCTTACACCTGTGCTTTTCTTTCTACAAGCTTAAAGAAAAAATGATTTTTTTTCAATCTGGATATGGATCTGTTTTTTCAATACGGATAGCTCATATCCTCAGTACTTATTTTAAATCTGGGCCAATATCTTGTTTCTCTCTGCCAGCATCACTACTTCATCTAGTCTCAGTATTAAAATTGGGGATCGGTTTTGAAAAAAATCAACCTGGGAAAAGGACTTTTCAACCTGAGAGAACTCTATTTGTTTTTGTTTAAAGAAAGAAAAGAAGTACAAATCAACTTATCCGGGGAGCTGTCAAACAGGCAATATATTAATTTTTCAGTATCAGGTGATAGGACTAAATTCCAACACATCCTTCTATTCTTGCTGCTAGGTTGCTGATTTTAAGAACTGGTACTTAAACATTACTTTTGTAACCAGTTTTCCTAAGAGCTTACTCCTGTATCTTTGCTTAGGGCTTCGGGGAATAAATGATGTCCCTGGGGTCAAACAGGGTCAGCCACATACAAGGCTAGTACCACCCTGCCCTCAGTAATATCATGCCAGACTCTTATGCATTTCTTTTCTATCGAGGCTTTTGTGATGCTGCCTTGCATTTTGTCTAAAGATCACTGATACAAATTTAGGTATTCTGAGTTCTGTTGCCATAACTTGCTGCTGTACTCTTTTATATATTACAGTTCCATTTTAGATATTCTTTGATAGTTTTGCCTCATTCTTTCTTTGGGTTGATTAGATTTCTCTTCCAGAACTTTCTTCATTTCCTTTAGCATTGTGAAGACCTGTGCTCTGAGGTCATCCTCCAAGGGACTCTATGGACTTGTCTAGGAAGCTAAGTACTGTGGATTTCCCATTGTTGTGTGTTTTCATGGGTGGTAACAATGGATCTGGGGAACAGGGTTCAGGGTTTAAATACATACTGGCAATTTCTGCATGCAGAACTCGGTTGGAATGGCTGGGATGAGGAATCATCCAGTACAGAGTTCAGATGGTGAGGTGGGGAGGTCTCTGGGGGATGCCATGCTGAGCTGGGGTAGGAGATGGGGGCAGTGGGAGCAGAGACGCTTGAAAGGGCCAACACTAAACCTGTGGTTGTTAATCTTCAAGCCTACTTAAGAGCTTGGATAATGATATAAGATGACACTATCGAAAATATCATGCAACTCATATGGAGATTCAGCTGTGTTCTTCCACAAACATCCTTTCATTTTTTTTTTAATTTTACAGCATTAAAAAGCTGTTCATGATTGGATTTCAGCCATCCAGTATTCCAACACCCATCCCTCCAACAGTGTACATTTCCCGGCACTAACCCAGATTCCCTCTCATCACCCCACAACCCACTCCCTGCCTGCCTCTTTGGCAGGTGCTTTTCTTCTCTCTCTCTCTCTCTCTCTCTCTCTCTCTCTCTCTATCTCTCTCTCTCATTCTTTTCACTCTTCCTCTTTGGGCATTGTAGTTTGCAATACTTAAAGATTATCATGAACATCACTTACCTACTTTTTACCCTCAGATCTTGTTTGGCGTGATCAACTCTTTTAAGACTTGTTAATTTCTAAAATTCCAACAGTGATTTTTGTGAAATTTTGATGGCGTTTCCCTTGATTTCATGGAAGCACAAGTTTTTTTTCTTAAATTCTTTAAGCATTCTAGAAGTGATCCTAGGTTTGATGCCTTTGCAAATTAGTTTATTTCTGCTCTTGTAGGTCAAGGAGGCTGATTATTTTGTGTCATTCAAATAGATCAAATTCCTTGGATCTATCTTTTTTTTTTAATTCACATAAAACTGCTTCAGGTTGGTATGGAGTCTGTTGGCATGCTGGATAAAACGTATTCCTGTTCTGAGATCGCATTTTCTTCCTCTCTGTGAAGTACGGAAAGTAGAGTAGGTGACCTTAAAGGTGTCCTTCAGCTAAAATATTGTCCTGATTGACTTTTTGCTTTTAAAGCTTAATCAACCTTGCAGATAGCTTAGGCTTGCCAAAGTCAGACCTATAGTTGTTATTCTGACAAAAATAAGGACACCTTTTGAAAGGTAAGTGAGGTAGCAGTGCATGCACTAATGAAAGTCTATATTTATAAGTAGGACACTATATGCTGCCTATACCGGTATGACTTAGAGTAATGTCACCGAAAGCCACCCCATCCATTAAGATGGGACCAACCTCAGACAGTCAGATTTTCCCGTTAAAATCAGTGACACGGTTCTGATAGCTGACAACTTCACAGAGATAGGCAATTAAATCCTCTGATGAGTGACTACAATGGATTTCTATGAAGTACGTACAACCCCAAGAGGAGACTTACTAATCTAAAAAATTTACCTTGGAAGAAATTAGTCATATTCTGCCAGATGAGAAATATTACTTGAGTACCCTGTATCACAATTTAAAAGCATGGGTTGAGGAGGCTGGAAGAGTATTCTAATTTTTCCCAAACTCAGGCATCCTGAGCTGCTTCCTATGGAAATGTGCCACATTTGCCAAAATTCATTCCCTTCAAAGAATTTGATGTCTTCATACAAACATAACTTATAACTAAAGTTATTGAAAGATTCATATCTGAAAACCAGTGATTTTTTCCCAAACTTAAGAGCTGAATTCATGCTAGACGTATTGAAAATTGTCCATAAAAGACAAAAGTGCAGCATAGATAGAACAAAAAGCCTTGGTTTATGAATCGTACATTTTACAAAATCAGACAAACACATAAAGATACATACAAACATACATGCACAAATATATAATGTCTAAAACCAATATCCATGTTTTACAGTAATATGAGAGGTGATCTGGCTTATAAAATTAATTTTACAGGAATCCATCAGGTTTAAGAATGCATTGGGGCACAGGAAATCAAGAAAATAGCTATAAGCAGTCTTGTTGAGTTTTTGATAAAGTAAAGGAAGAAAGTGCTACAAGCTCGAGGGTTACAAGTAGAAAATTACCAAAAAAAGAGATTAATGGGGGGATAACTAAATGTACACTGTATATACCTACAGTAATTAATAGAGATTTTTAATATTGTAAAACAAAAAAGGATCAAGAAACAGACACAAATTCCTGTGGCAATGTTCTATGAAATTCAAATTTAAAACTGTGGGAAAATGTTATAGAAGTTTTTTTGGCAAACTATATCTAAGTAATTATAAAATTATCAGCCAAGATATCAGTGGAAGGAAGTAGAGCCTCTGGTAGTAAGTGTGTTGTTGAAATGATTTATGTATAGACTATAATTTACAGTATTGTAAATCATAGTGCTATAACAAAAATGGAAAAAAATATTAAAGAAAACTGTGGTCATAGGCAAAGTGCAAGGATTAATATGATTGCAGTGCATATGGCCAATCCCAACTCCATCTCTAGCACTTCATATACTTCCTTAAGACCTGTGTGTGCATAGGGGTATTCCCTGAGCATGGACCCAGGAGTAAGCACTGAACACTGCCAGATACAACCCAAACCACAACTACTCCCCCCACCAAAACAAAAGAGGAAGAGTTTAAAAACTAACCCCATGTGAGTATCAGTATTCTGATAATGACAGAGAATGGAAGCATTAAAAAATCAATTAATTTAGGCCAGACAGAAGACAGATTCTGTAGCAAATAAGGTGTGCCTTGCATGTACCTTACCTGGGTCATATCCCTAGCATCCCACATGATCCCCCATTACTGTTACGAGTGACCATTGAGCTTACAGCCAGGAATAAGCCCTGAGAGCAACCAAATGTAGCCCAAAACTCTTCAACACTCTTAAAAAGACAAATTAATGTATCATTCTATAACATTTTCAAGCATATACTTATGAAAAGTTCTAAAGTAAAATTACATACTGTAAAACTTCATATATATAGTAAAGTACTATATTATTTTATACATAGAGAGATAACTAACACTAATAGCAATAGAAAATATGTCATCAATTTGAAATTCAGGGTCCAGAAAACATGTAAATGAATAATAATTACATGAAATTATATTATTAATGATAATCATGTTTGAATTATTTTGAGTGAAAGGATATAGTAACATTCTTATTTAAAAACTGGAAAATATTTAAAATATGTAAATATAGGTGTAAATTAAACTCTTGTTTTATGTGTGATGGTAACTTAGCATTATCAGAATAATACTTGACCTATTTTAATGATAGGCTATTTTTGCAAAATGCCTTGCATTAGGCTCTTATCTTCCCTTCAGTATATCTTGTATTTCAAGAGTATAAATGTTAATAATAATGTCAGGTACCTCTCCACCACTGTCGTCGGAGCCTTTTCTTTTTAATTGAGTCACTGTGAGATAGTTACATAGCTTTCATGTTTGATTTTCATACAATGATACAACACCCATCCCTCCACCAGTGGACATTCTCCACCACCAATGTCCCCAGTGTATCCCCCCTATCCAATCCTTACCCTGTCTCCATGGCAGACAAATTCTTTTTTTTTATTTTTTTAAATTTTATTGAATCACCTTGAGATAGTTACAAGCTTTCATGTTTGGGTTACAATCACACAATGATCAAACACCCATCCCTCCACCAGTGCACATTCCCAACCACCAATATCCCAGGTCTCCCCCATTTCCCACCCTCCCCCTGCCTCTATGGAAGACAATATTCCCCATACTCTCTCTCTCTAATTTTGGGCATTATGGCTTGCAACACATACACTGAGAGGTCATCATGCTTGGTCCATCATCTACTTTCGGCATGCATCTCCCATCCCAACTGGTTCCTCCAGCCATCATTTTCCTAGTGATCCCTTCTCTATTCCATCTGCCTTCTCCCCTCTGCTCATGAGGCAGTCTTCCAGCTATGGGGCAATCACCCTGGCCCTTGTATCTACTGCCCTTGGGTGTCAGACTCATGTGATGCTACCCTACACTCCACAAATGAGTGCAGTCCCTCTATGTCTGTCCCTCTCTTTCTGACTCATTTCACTTAGCAAGATACTCTCCATGTTTATCAATTTATGAGCAAATTTCATGACTTCATCTCTCCTAACAGTTGCACAGTATTCCATTGTGTAGATGTACCACAGTTTCTTTAACCAGTCATCTGTTTTAGGGCACTCAGGTTGTTTCCAGATTTTGGCTATTGTGAACAGTGTTGCAATGAATATATAGGTACAGATGTCATTTATACTGTGCTCTTTTGCATCCTCGGGATATATTCCCAAAAGTGGTATTGAGGGGTCATATGAAAGCTCAATTTCTAGTTTTTGAAGTACTGTCCATATTGTTTCCCAGAAAGGCTGGACCAGTTGTCATTCTCACCAACAGTGAAGGAGCATCCCTTTTCCCCCACATCCACGCCGGCACTGGTTGCTTTTGTTCTTTTGAATGTGTGCCAGTCTCTGTGGTGTGAGATGATATCTCATTGTTATTTTGATTTGCATCTCCCTGATGACTAGGGATGTGGAGCAGTTTTTCATGTGCCTTTTGGCCATTTGTAATTTTTTTAGAAAACTTCTGTTCATTTCTTCTCCCTATTTTTTGATGGCGTTGGAGGTTTTCATCTTGTACAATTCTACTAGTGTCTTGTATATCCTGGATATTAATCCCTTATCAGATGGGTATTGGGTAAATATTCTTTCCCATTCTGTGGGCTCTTTCTGTATTTTGGTCACTGTTTCTTTTGAAGTGCAGAAGTTTCTTAGTTTGATGTAGTCCCATTTGTTTATGTTTGCTTCCACTTGCATGATCAGTGCTGTTTTGTCCTTAAAGATGCTTTTAGCTTCAATGTCATGGAGACCTGGCAGACAATTTCTTCACACCTACACCTCCACCTAAATTCTGTCGCTGAAGTTTAAGCTGTGTTCTTGTTGAAGTCCCTTGCTTTGTTTCCACATACCCCACAGTTGAGTGAAATCACTGGTGTTTTACTTTCCCCTCCTGACTTCTATCACATTTAGTGATCACTCCAATCCCATTCATGTTGTAGAAAAAGATAAGGTGGTTGTTTTTTTCTGTGTTATACCTGGGAAGTTTGTCATTGTATACAGATACAACAACTTCTTGATACATTCATCTGTCCTTGGGCACTTGAGTTATTTTCAGATGCTGGCTATTATAAATAGTGCTACACAAGAATAGATGGGCATATTTCATTTTGAAGGAATGGTATTCTATTCATAGTATAGATACCTAGGGGTAGAAATTCTGTATCATGTGGTAGCTTCGTTTAAAAGTTTTGAGAAAATAGCTATGTTTCATAAGACTTAGCCAGTCCACTATTCTACCACCAATAAAAATTCATTTATCTGATTATCACCGCCAGCACTTCATGTTTTAGCTTTTTAATATACATATATAAATATAAATGAATCTCACTCATGTGAGTTTATATTGTCTTTTGGATCTGTATTTACATGACAATAAACGACAAAGAACCCTTTTTCATGTGTGCGTGGATTATCTGCAAGTGTCTATTTAGCCCTTCTCCTTATTTTTTTACAGTTTTATATTTAAGAGAGTGTTTATTCGAATAATAGTACCTTCACAGTATTTTATTCTTTAAAAAATTGTTTTCATTGAATCACCATGAGATGTAGTTAAAAGCTATTCATGATTGAGTTTCAGTTCAACAATGTTCCAACACCCATCCCTTTAGCAGTGTACATTTTCCACCACCAGTGTATCCCCGATTTCCCTCCTGCTGGCTCCCCCACCAACCCCCTCAGCCTACCTTAATGACAGATTTTTCTTCTCTCTCCTTTTAGGAACTGTGGTCTGTGATATTGTTACTGAAAGGGTATTGTGCATATCACTTTATCACTCTGCCCCCCAGTCTGTCTCTATGACAAGCACTCACTCCTCTTTCAGTCTCTCTCTCTCTCTCTCTCTCTCTCTCTCTCTCTCTCTTTCTCCCCTTTGGCCTTTGGGTCATTGTGGTCTTAAATGTAGGTACTGAAAGGTTATCACTTTTGTTCCTTTCCCTGTTTTCAGCACTCAGTTCTTATCCAGAGTAATCATTTCCAACTAGGAAACCTCAAATGCTGGGGAGAAGGTAGGTTCTTTATCCACTAATCTCTTCTCGGGAACTTGAGTGTGTCCAGATTCTGGCCTTTGTGATTAGAGTTGCAATGAACATTTCAGTGCAGATGACTTCTCTGCATTGTGTTTTGGCACCCCTAGGATATGTTCTCAGGAGCTGTATTGCTGGGTCAATTTCTAGAAGCTCAATTTCTAGTTTTTGAGGAGTGTCCATTGTTTAACAGAAAGGCTGGACCACTCAGCATTGCTACCAGCAGTGAATGAGAATCCGTTTCTCTCTACATCTACAGCAGAACTGGTTGATATGCTATTTTTATATGCTCCAGCCTCTGTGGTGTGAGATGATATCTCATTGTTGTTTGGATTTTCTCCTCCCTAATAATTAGTGATATAGAGAACTTTTTCATGTTCCACTAGTGCCTTATATATCATATATATTAACTCAGACCTCTTTCTAACACAATGCACAAAAGTCAAATCAAAATGGATTTAAAATCTTGATATCAGACCTGAATCCACAAAGTACATAGAGGAATATGTAGACAGAACTCTCCATAATATTGAAGCTAAAGGCATCTTCAAGGATGAAACACCACTGCCCAAGCAATTGGAAGCAAAGATAAATAAAATGTGACTACATTAAACTCAAAAGCTACTGCACTTCAAAGGAAATGACCAGAATTCAAAGACAACCCAATGAATGGGAAAAATATTTAGCTGACTCTCTTTAGTTTTTGATAGAATATTTCCTTACTGTTGAGTTTCATGAGTCTTCCATATATTTTCTTTATTAGCACTTGCCCAGATGTATACTGTGTGGGTGTTTTCTTCCATTCAGTATGATATACTTTTGTTTTAGCAATACTTTCTTATGAATTGCAGTGGACTTTTAGTTTGTTGTAATATCATTTGTTTATTTTTGCTTTTGCTTTCTTGTCAATGGAGTTAAATAATCACAAAAGACCTGTGTCTGAGTATATGTCTTCCTCCTCATATTGGGGAAGGTTTCAGCTACTCCTCAACCAAAATTCATTCTCCTTTATTTCTTTTTTCTCCACCTTGAACCCCTATGAATCAAACATTGTTAATCTTTATGCTGCCCTATAAATCTCTTATGGTGACATCATTAAAAGAACATTTTTTTCTGATTTTTTAAATGATAGGTTCCTTTATCTTATCTATGAAGCTACAAATTTGATCCTTGGTTTCTTCCATTCTTCTTTTGAACTTCCTTGAGCATCCCTTATTTTCAGCATTGCATGATTGAACTCAGTGATTTCTGTTCGATTTTTTGGTTTGCGTTTTTTTTTTATTATCCTGCTTCTATGTCCCTCTTAAAGTTCTATGCTATTTATTTTCTCATTTCAGTGAGCATCTTTAGAATTGATGATTTGAAGTCCTTTGAAGTCTTCACCATGGAATTTAGAAAGCTCTCATGTGCTTGGGGCTCTTCCTGGGTTTTTATCTTCATCCATTAAGTTAAGTTCGTTCCTCTGTTTTTCATTATTTCTCCTCTCTGAGAGCTATAAGGGTGAGTGTCCATGTCTGAGGCTGCCTAGACCATCAGTGAGTGTCTACAGCCTCAAAATCCAGACGCTGACTGTGACTTTGTGTTTCTGTAGACCTGGGAGCCTACCAGGATGTGTGGTTCTAAATATTCTGAAGTAGCCACGACACTGAAATCTAATAGGATTGGACTGTGGTCCAAGACTCACAATGGCCTGTCCCTTGTATTGTCTGTGTTGGCAAAATATAGAGGACTTGAGCATGGTGTGGGCGGTATAGTGACATATGATCAACAGCAGCTGTACCACTGAACTGACCTGTAGCTTTCTGAGGATTTGTGTTTGTCAGTACCTGGGAAACACCAGAGTACCAAAGTCCAGCTGACTTGAGTAGTGTCTTGTGTCATGATGCCTCTAGTGTTTGTCAAAACTGGCAGAAGCTCCTCTTAACAGACCTGGGCTATAATAAATGTTTCATATCATAAGCACCCTCGGTACTCCGGTGCACCAGGTATGAACAGTCTTGAACGGTGACCAAGGGTGTATGGTCACAAATGCCCAGTAGAGAAGACAGTGGCAAGATCAAACATCCTGTGAAAAGTGTGGAAAGGTCAAGAAGCGATAATGGGAAGGCCTTAAAGCACTTCCATACCGAGTTTGTTAGGGTGCCAGTGGCTAGGGATTTTGGTTTTATGTGAGTCTCAGGGAAGTTGTGCACCAAGTTTGTAAATCCTTGGAGGGCTATGGTCCAAGTGCACTCAGGGCTGGCGAGCTAGTACAGTGGGCAAGGTGCTTGCCTTGCAGAGATCCGGCTTGGGTTCCATCACTGACACTCTGGAAGGTTCCCAGAGCCCTTCCAAGAGTGATCCCTGAATACAGAGTCAGGAGTCAGCTGTAAGCACTGCCACACTGTCAGGTGGGAGCCCAAAAGGAAAAAAGAAAGATGCAAATGCATTTAAGGCTCATGTACCCTGAATGGCACTTGTGAGTCACTCTTGCCAGATCCTGGCAGGGACCAGGATGGCCTGATTTGCTTACAGGAAGATATCTGTGACCAGGTAACATGTCAGAGTGGGCTGAAGAGTTGCTGGGGCTTTAGAGACAGAATATGCCTTCTGGAGCTAAGTGGGCTAAGAGATGGCAAAGCACGCCCTAGTTAACAGACTGTTTTGGAAGAACCACAAAGTGACTTCCTTCCGACTGTAAGAATGTGTCTTTTCAGGCCTCCCATCAGCTTTGGGCTGGGAGGAACTCAGTTTCTTTAGCAAAGCTGAGGTAAGTGCTACGGGGCTATTAGCTATTCGCTTCCAGGTAGAGCTCACCTAAACTATCCTTCGTCAGGGTCCGTTTCTTAAAAGAAAAATAATGAAAGGATTTTTCCCCACCAAGGTTGTGAAAAGACGAGCCACATAATAACCAATGGCAATGCCATGACAGGTCACAGAAGTGAGAAAAATCAGCTAGGCCTCAGGTTCAGTTCCTGGAACTGAAACAGTTTCGGTTTGCCAGAAATGAAGTAATGGGCGGCTAGCCAACAAGACCCCACTTGGAAAGACTTTGTGCCCTGCAAGTGGGCTCAATCATCATGTGCTGTTTCAGCAATGCTAGTGCCAGTCTTTTGTTAACCACCGAGAAGGAGTAGCTTACGTAAACATATGCTATATAAAGCCCGCTGAAACTAGAGTCGGGGACCTTGTCTTGAAGACGCTGTGTCAGTATGGACTTGGACCCCAGCTCGAACTAGTAATAAAATTCCTTGCTTTTGTATCAATATTCTATCTCGATCTTGGTTTAACAATTGTTGAGATCCCTGACGTAATGTTTGCCCCAACAATAACCCTGGATGAGTCTCGTGGACTCTCCCTTCCCATCCCAGTGTATCAAAGGGGAATGGGTGGGTTGGTGTGCTGTGAGTTCAGTGGAAACTGACTCTGCTTTCTGGGGCATTCTTCAGGAATTTCTTTTTCTTATTTATTTATTTATTTATTTATTTATTTATTTATTTATTTATTTATTTATTTTATTGAATCACCATGTGGGAAGTAAGAAAGCTTTCAGGCTTAAGTCTCAGTTACATAATGCCCGAACACCCATCCCTTCACCAGTGCATATTCCACCACCAAGAACCATAGTAGGCCTCCCCCTCATCCCCACAGCCCCCCAGCCTCCCACCCCGCCTGTGTAGCTGATAAATTTCACTTTACTTTCTCTTTACTTTGATTACATGCAAACAAAAAACTCACTATTATTGTTTGGAGTTCCCCCCACCCCCAGAGTCGGACCTGCTGGAAAGGAAGCATTTGATAATTTGTTTTCTATTGCTGAGAATGAAGAGATATGAGGTTGTGTGGCCACAAGAGGCTGCGAGGTTCTGGATTTCTGTATTTTAGTATTTTATTAACTAAATCCAGAGGGATTTTTGCCAGAAGTTGCATCATTGCTAGCTCATACCTCTCTGCTACTTTATATTCCACATATGAGTGCAATCTTTCTATGTCTGTCTCTTTCTTTCTGACTCATTTCACTCAGCATGATACTTTCCATGTTGATCCACTTATATGCAAATTTCATGATTTCATCTTTTCTAACAGCTGCATAGTATTCCATTGTGTAGATGTACCAAAGTTTCTTTAACCAGTCATCTGTGTTTGGGCACTCCGTTTTTTTTTTCAGATTGTGGCTATTGTAAACAGTGCTGCAATGAACATGGAAATCCAAATGTCATTTCTACTATACCTTTTTGCCTCTCCAGGGTATATTCCCAGGAGTGGTATATATCGTGGTCAAATGGGAGCTCAATTTCTAATTTTTTGAGAACCATCCATATAGTTTTACAAAATGGCTGAACAAGTCAGCATTTCCACCAGCAGTGAAGAAGAGTCTCTTTCTTGCCACATCCAAGCCAACACCAGTCATTTTTGTTTTGGATGTGGGCCAGTCTCTGTGGTGTAAAATGGTATCTCATTGTTGTTTTGATCTGCATCTCCCTGATGATTAGTGATGTTGAGCATTTTCTCATGTGCCTCTCAGCCATTCGGATTTCTTCTTTGGGGAAGTTTCTGTTCATTTCATCACCCCATTTTTTGATCGGGTCGGCAGTTTTCTTCTTGTGGAGTTCAACCAGTGCCTTGTATATCCCTAATATCAACCCCTAATTGGATGGGTATTGGGTAAATATCCTTGCCCATTATGTAGGCTGTCTTTGTACTTTGGTCACTGTATCTTTTGAGGTGCAGAAGCTTCTTAGTTTAAGGTAGTCCCATTTATTTATCTCTATTTTCACTTGCTTGGCCAGTGACATGTCAGCTTTGAAGAGACCATTGACTACAATGTCATGGAGGGTTTTGCCTACCTTGTCTTCAATGTACCTTATGGATTCTAGTCTGATGTTGAGGTCTTTAATCCATTTTGATTTGACTTCTGTACATGGTGATAGGTGGATATCTGAGTCCATTTTTTTGCATATAGCTGTCCAGTTTTGCCAGCACAATTTGTTAAACATGCTTTCCTTGCTCCACTTCACATTTCTTGCTCCCTTATCAAAGATTAGATGATCATATATTTGGGGTGGTGTGTCACAATATTCAACCCTGTTCCATTGGTCTGCAGCTCTGGCTTTGTTCCAGTACCATGCTGTTTTATTTACTACTTCTTTGTAGTAGAGTTTGAAGTTGGGGAGGTTGATTCCTCCCATTTTCTTTTCCCCAAGAATTGCTTTAGCTATCCATGGGGGCTTATTGTTCCATATGAATTTCAGGAGCGCTTGCTCCATTTCTTTGAAGAATGTCAAGGGTATCTTTATAGGGATTGCATTGAGTTTTTACAATGCTTTGGGGAGTATTGTTATTTTGATAATATTAATCCTTCCAATCCATGAGCAAGGAATATCTTTCCATTTCCTCATGTCCTCTTTTATTTCCTGAAGTAGCGTTTTGTAGTTTTCATTATACAAGTCGTTTACCTCCTTAGTTAAGTTGATTCCAAGGTATTTGATCATTTGAGGCACAATTGTGAACGGGATTGTTTTTACCATGTCGCTTTCTTCTCTCTCATTATTTGTGTGTAGGAAAGCCATGGACTTTTGGGTGTTGATTTTATAGCCTGCAACTTTACTGTACAAGTCTATTGTTTCGAAGAGTTTCTTGTTATAGGTTTTAGGGTTCTCTAAGTATATTATCATATCGTCTGCAAATAGTGAGAGTTGGATTTCTTCCTTTTTTACCTGAATGTCCTTAATACCTTTTTCTTGCCTAACCGCTATCTCAAGTACTTCCAGTACTATATTGAGCAAGAGAGGAGAGAGTGGGCATCCTTGACTCGTCTTTGATCTCAGAGGGAAGACTCTTAGTTTTTCCCCATTGAGAATGATGCTTGCTGTAGGCTTTTATGGATAGCTAGATGTTACACTTGGACACGACATAGGTGATGAAGGTTGAGATGAAACATGATATTGATGGGTTTGAGGAGAATATCTACGGCTGCTGGCCTGAAAAGAGACCACGCCCACATTTGCCTAGGCCATGCCCCCTGGTAATTATGCCGTGGCCCTTTCCCACAACTTGCTGAGGCAGGCTGGGGTGCTGAGGGTTCGAGGAGCAGGCTGGAACACGGGAGGGCAGGTCGAGGGGACACACCTGTGCCGGAAGACAGAATGGCTTCGGTGCTTGTGGGCGGCGTGCCGGCCACTTGGCCGGCAGTTTGGATTGGGGGGATAGCTGGGGTGCTTAGGGTCCGAGGAGCAGGCTTGGACGCGGAAGGCTCCTCACGAATTTCTAAATCTCTTCTCAACTGTTGCTTGTTGGTATTTGGATGTCATATATAATCAAATATTGTGAAATACTTTATAGCACTGTAGCACTGTCATCCCATTGTTCCAATTGCTCAAGCAGGCACCAGTAATGTCACCAAGTAATGTCTCCATTGTGAGACTTGTTGTTTCAGTTTTGGGCATATCAAATATGCCACAGATAGCCTGCCAGGCTCTGCCATGCGGGCGAGATATTCTCGGTAGCTTGCTGGGCACTCCAAGAGGAATCGTACCCACGTGCAAGGCAAATGCCCTACCTGCTTGCCATCGCTCCAGTCCCTCACACTTTATAAAAATATAATAAATTTATCTTTAAAAAGAAAGCCAAAACAGGGATTTGCACTTAAATGTATACTTCCCAGACTGCATCTTATTCATCTATCGTGTGGTTTCTGTCCAAGGTAGAACCTCTGACTACAACTGATTCTGGTTTCCAACTGAGAGCTTCCTGTGTCAGGACATGAAGTCTCTGGAAGATAAGTCTCTGCAATTCCAAGTTGTGGTGTTGAATTTTCATGATCCTAAGAGAATACCAACAATGGGACAATGGTTTTGCCTGGTGATTTCTCTACATCAACTTTCTGAAATCACATATTATTTGGCTCTAAACTCTTCATGGATGAATTTAGTGCAAAAGTATGCAATCACAAATAGACATTTTTAGAAACCTGCAGAGGTATTTGAAGGTGCTGCAATAAGTCTATCCACTGAGGCTTAACCAATTAAACAAACAAATTCTCAAGAACTTAAATATCCATTACTAAGAGGATGATAAAATGGTGTTCCAGCTGTATATAACCTTTCATCATATTGTCAGAATTCCAGTTATGCTGAAGGTAATTATGTCTAGCTTGAATGCAGTATTGTTATCTGTGCACAGTTGCACAAACATGGATGCAGTAGAATAAAAATTGTTATTGCTTGAGTGTTCTCAACATTTGTTCTCTTTCTGCTCAACGAAGAAAATTCTGGATCTGTTCTCTTGCTTCGACTAAACTTATGAGAAAGGACATATTCAGCTTGAATTTTGTAGTTGGCTTTTGTGAGACAAATTCAAGAATATTGAAGGATGCATATGATTGGGAAGATTAGGTCAGGAGAACAGGGGTTTAAGTGCAATTGATTAAGGCAATGCAAAAATAATGAAGTGGGATAGTGAGAGTGGGAAATTTAAGGGCAAATGAACATGGTACACTTATGAGTTTTCTGCAAACATAATCATAGAAATAACTTTTAAATATGAAGTGGACAGATAAGAGAGAAAAGAAAAAAAAGATCTCAGTCCTTAGTAAAATGTTGTAACACTGTAGCACTGTCATCACGTTGTTCATCGATTTGCTGGAGCGTGCACCAGTAAAGGCTCCATTGTGAGACTTGTTGTTACTGTTTTTGGCATATTGAAAGTGTTGTAAATAAGACAAATAGACAAAGGTATACCAGTGAAAAGCATGTTTTCATTAAATACAACTTAGAAGCATATCTATGCCCCTTTGGTGCTAAAATCTCATAGGAAAACAGGGGAAACTCAAAGTAATATTATGTATAAATATAGGCATAGACATAGATATTTATATATGTCTATCTCTCATCAACCAGTGTCTGTACACCCACTTCCTTATATGGATCCTCTCACTTGACCCTCAAAAATATCTACGAAGCTATTTAATCTCCTCACTTTTAAATGAGGAAACTAAAGTACAAAGTAGTCAAAAGTTATTCTTTTTTTCTTTCTGGGTCACACATGGTGATTCACAGAGCTTAATTCTGGCTCTGAACTCAGGAATTACTCCTTGAGGTGCTCAGGGGACCATATGGGATGCTGAGAATTGAACCCTGGTCGGCCACATGCAAGACAAATGTCCAACACACTGTACTATTGCTCCAGCCCCCAAAAGTTCTATCTTAATGGCACAAAAAGTGCGAAACCAAAATTTCAGTTAGATTCTAGTCATTAAAAAAACTTGTGATGAGATTATTCTTTAATTTTCACTGGATTGTGTATACCTTCTCAATACTGCTGTACTGGGGGTTCTTTCAATGTCAGGCGAATGAGTCCCATTGTTCTTACTGTTTTTGGCATATTGAATACACCATGTGTAGCTTGCCAGGCTCTGCTGTGCAGGTGGAGTACTCTCGGTAGTTTGCTGGGCTCTCGGAGAGGGATGGAGGCTTTTAGGGAGGCCTCTAATCGCCCTTACAGGTGTTCTCATGGTTCACGTATTTGAGCCCATCAAATATGATGCGTTGATTATGGAAAATGGGTATTAAGTGTCGCATGATGTGTCGCATGGCCGCTTTGCAGCTCCACATTCTGGAAAGCAGCCTGGAGCGTGGCGGTTGCTGGGTAACGGAGGCAGTGGAGGTCAGCTGATAAGGTATTTTTCTGGTGCCAGTAGGGTGTGAAATCTGGGTGTGATCCCTGGTGCACTGGAGATTGGGGGAGGCAGACAGAGGATCTCTGTGTCTGGGTCTTGTTGAGGCTAGAGGCCAAGGTCACAAAGTTCTGCTTCACCTGGTTCTGTGGGGTTTCACTCATGCTTGAGGTTCGGCCCTAGTGTCCGGAAAGCAGCCTAGAGCATGGCGGTAGCATCCTCCGTGGGTATGTAGATGTTGAGATAGAGGCAGTCCTAGTTTTGGTCCTGGGAAGGAATGGAAGTGAAGACAGATGGTCGGCAACTACACCACTTCCGCTTCGCTGATGACATTTTTCTAATAATACCATTAGCCAAGTGGCACAAATGCTGGCCGTCTTCAACCGCAAGTGTGGAAAGTTTGGAATGCAGCTGAATCTCACCAAGACAATGTTCATGAAAAATGAGCTAGTTCCTGATGCTCCATTTGCTCTCAACAGAATGAACATTTCCGAATGCAGCATCTATGTGTACCTGGGTCGGGAACACAATATGAGGAACGACTTGGAGCCAGAACTGCACAGGAGGAAGAGAACAGCGTGTAACACCTTCAAGAGCGTCGAAGAAATTGTTAAGAGGACAAATAACCTCTGGCTCCAGGCACATCTTTTAGACTCCACCGTTCTTCCTGCACTGCCATACACATCAGAAACCTGGGCTCTAAGAAAAGAAGACAAGATAGCTATTCGGGTATCCCAAAGAGAAATTGAAATAGCTCTGCTTGGAATATCATATTTCACTCAAGTGAGAGAAGAAATCCGGAGTTCCAACTTCCGTTGAAGATCAAGAATCAAGACACGCTCTCGTTTGCCATGGCGTCAAAAATCAGTTGGGCTGGACACGTAATGTGATTTAGAGTCTACTGCTGGACTAGTGCTGTTACCAACTGGATTCCACAGGATGTCAAAAGACTGTGTGGCCACCCTCCATGGAGATGGTCAGACTTCTTCATCAAAACCCTGAATGAATGGTTTGAAGCTCTTCCTGTTCCTGGAGTGAGCAGATACCATTGGGCTACACTAGCATGCGACAGGGACGAATGGAGACATTATTGGAGCCTGCTCGAGCAAACCGATGATTAGCGGGATGACAAGTGAAGTGATACAAATATTATGTATGCCAAATTTTATTTGCTAAGCCTTCCTTGGAAACCCATCATTTTCTGTGTTTCACACCTATTTAAATAGGAAATGAAATAGCTTTGTGTTTTCTGCTTCACTAAATTCACCTATGAAATTATATAAATGAATGGGAAATGATGGAGAAGATCTATATTTCAAAAAATATTTTAAATTATTTTAATGGATATATTTCAGTGCATTTCCTAGATTCTATGAAACACTATATTTCAATTTTAGTTATTCATGTAATTAAAAAGTAATTTAATCCACATTTAACATTTTAGTCACATAAGATTTGTGCCATTTATTTTATTGTACTTAGAACATTATTAGTATCTAAAACTACCCATATAATTTTCAATTTTTTTAAATATTTTTGGTTTCTTAAGTCTTTGTCGATTGTATTGGCTTAGAAGTTTTATATATTCTTGATTTTTCTCACACAAGAACTTGGAATTTAATTGCTCGGCAATTGTTTCCAGTGTTCCAAATCATTAATATATAATTTTCCACCATTAATCATTTATTTCTGTTTTATTTTGCTTAACATTATTTTATTAGTTAATGATCTTGTTGAACTAATTTATTTTCATTCTTTAATTTTCAATGGTACAGTTTGGGTAATAATGTAACTTCAGAAATAGACTTGGCAAAATCTTCTGATGTATATGTTTTTCTTCATTTTTATTCTTTAAAAATTCTGTAACTTTAATTTTAATTTATTAGAGAAAATAAGGGATAAATATAGTATCATTGAGCAGATAATTCCTAATAAACATTTTACCTGTTTTCATATTTTTTAGGGTTACTAGTTTTATAGCCAGGTCTTTGATAATATGACTTACACTATGTCTAGAAATTTGTAAAAATTGGTAAAGATTTTGTTCATAGCTTGTTTGGGATCTGCATTATATCTATGAATTTTACATTATTAACTATTTAAAATGCTTATCTTCATATTATCTATTTATGCCTACTCAGTTACTGGATTAAAATATGAGATAAGGAAAAAATACTGTACTTCAAATTTTACACATTATTTCTGAGATTTTATTATATTAATTTTATACTGTTATTTATTTTAGGTTACCATTCTCTTCACTTTATTGCATAAATATTTCAAATATAATCTATATATTTTTTAAATCTCAAATCCTTTCTCTTGATTTTAGCATTGATTCAATGCATAGTCCTTTTTGGTTATATATAAATGTACATATATATGTGTCCATACTTATATTGATTTATGGCATGGTGTAATGGTGTATATGGCATGGTGTGTACTTATATGTACATATATACAGACATAAAAAGAACCAGGAAAAAAATTGAATCATACAATTATGTAGTTTTTTAAAACTATGTGAGAGATTGAGATATGTAACATAAACAGGGACATAGATAAATGGCTTATTTTGCTTTTCTTGTAAATAGTATGCAAAATAATATTTTTATGGTCTAATTGTTCTAAACGTTATTATTGATTTTATTGTCTGTACCGCTTTGTACATATTTTTATAATTTATTTTCTACATTTAAATTTTGCTGGTTGAAATACTATCTTTTAATAATATGTCTATACTTGTATTTTTTGAGTTGGTTATGTTGTAGAACAACATGTTTCCTGTACAAGCAAAAGAGGTTACACATTTCCATGCCTACATTTCCTCCATTTGCATTCTAATTTTCAACATTTTTATAATTATGTCATTTTAAAGTATTTATTTCTATTTAGGTTTTTGGGCCATCAGGAAGTGCTCATAGTTTTTTCTGGTGCTAGGGAAACATAGGTGGTGCCAGGGATTGAAGTGGTGCCAATCACAGGCAAGGCAAGTATTTAATCTCTACACCCCATGGACCCAATTATTTTTATTTCTGATACAAATATATTTATCATTTATTTATTCTTGGTATATGATACCATATATATTTTATAAGTATAGCTTCACACCTTAATAAATGTGTAGACCACATTTCACGTACAACTAAAATACTAGTGCCACGCAATGCTTATCAAATTTACAACTTTACCCCTACATGCTTACACCTCTTGTATTTTGTGAGTCTAAGAATTATTCCCATGGAGACGAACAGATATACAATGATTGCAGTTGGTGCCAGTAAAACAAATAATTATTCCTATTGTGTTTTTCTGTTGTTTTTGTTTTATTAGTGATATTAAATAAATTGGTGAAATCATTTTTTCTCTTTCTCTATCATTTCAATAACAAAATCCACATTTCATTCTTTTTGTCAAAAAGGCAGTATTTATCAATTTGATAGTTGAATAGTATTCATTCAAATATATATATATATGTACATATATATACACATTTGTGAACAGAACGTATATGGATACTTTGATTTGTGTTGTTATATTGTTCAGATTAATATCTAGATGTAGAGTTGCTGGATTAAGTTGTAGTTTTTGCCCAATTTTCTCCTAAGATCATGAGTAGATAAAGTTCAAACTAACCACCATCTCTGTATTTTAGTTAGTCCCCACCAGAGTAGCACTCTAGCACTGTCATCTGTTGTTCATCAATTTGCTCGAGCAGGCACCAATAACGTCTCCATTGTGAGACCTGTTGTTACTGCTTTTGGCATATTGAATATGCCCCGGGGAGCTTGTCAGGCTCTGTCCTGCGGGCAGGATACTCTCAGTAGCTTGCCTTGCTCTCCGAGAGGGATGGAGGAATTGAACTCGGGTCAGCCGTGTGCAAGGCAGATACCCTACCTGCTGTGCTATCGCCACCCAGAGTAGGCTATAATAATATATAAATAGAGTCCAGCTTGGAACAGTAATAATACTAGTGTAAGGCATGTAAATACCATTAAAAAATTCCCTAAAAAATCACCTGAAATGATTATGAAAATATTAGCCAACACAATAGAGTAACAGGATACAAAATCAAGATAAAACATTTGATTTAGAGAACATATTTTTTACATCATGCCCACAAGAAATTAATATCCAAGATATTCCACATACCTAATTAAGACATACGGAGAGTAGACATCATGAAAATAATGTTTACTCTTATCTATCTGGGAAATGCAAGTCTTAGCAACATTGATTTAATATTAGGACTGAGAGAATTGTCTATATTAGAAAATCCAGAAACAGTGAGTATTAATGGGAGTTGTGCAGGAGTAAGGAACCTAAACTGTTGCCAAGAATGCAAGCTGGTTCAGTATTCATGGAAAGTTTTGCAAATATTAAAGACTAATTTGCCATATAATCCTGAAAGTCCAACCTTCAGTACCGACTCAGAAAACACAAAAATACTGAAACACAATTATACATACACTTCTAAGCTCAAAGCACTGTTTTCCACAGAGCCTGAAAAATGAAAAAAAAAAGAGTTGCCCAAAAATGGATGATTAGAGAAAGTTGTGTTATACATAAATAATGGAATGCTCTGTCAGAGGAAATTAAAAGGTCTTCTCTTAACTTTTGCAACATAAGTGGAACTGGAGATCATGCTAAAAGGAAATACATCAGAAAGTTCAAGAGATATTGAATGTCCCCACTCCTATAGCGATAGCACAGTGGGGAGGGCATTTGCCTTGCACGTGGCTGACCCAGGTTTGATTCCTCTGTCCCTCTCAGAGAGCCTGGCAAGCTACTGAGAGTACCCTGCCCAAACAGCAGAGCCTGTCAAGCTACCCGTGTCGTATTCAACATGCCAAAAACAGTAACAAGAAGTCTCACAGTGAAGCCGTTACTGGTGCCTGCTAGAATAAATCCATGAGCAAAGGGATGACAGTGACAGTGACAGTGATATATATATATACATATATATATACATGTATATGTATATATATTACATCTATATTAAAAACAAGGAAACAGAAAAATAAAAATCCACGTGAATTCATACAGCAGAGTTTAATATGTCAGGGAATGTGGAGGGGAGACTGAAGCAAAAATTTAGTCTACAGACAGGGTGTAGTAGGGGTGGGGTGGGCTAATAATATTTTTTGGTAGTGGTATGGTGGTAACATATATTTTGGAGAGGCATGAAATTGAATTCTAAACATATACAGATTAAAGTAACCTAACAACCCCCCCCACACACAAACACTCATGCAATTCCACAATCACAGAAGCCAAGAAAACAAACAGCAAGAAAAGTTAATTGACATTTTTCCAAAGAATACCTGTCACTGTAACTGTCACTGTCATTCCTTTGCTCATTGATTTGCTCAAGCGGGCACCAGTAACGTGGGGCGGAGGATTCGAACCCAGGTCGGCCACATGCAAGGCAAATGCCCTACCTGCTGTGCTATCACTCCAGCCAAGAATAGCTGTATGGCCCATAAATACAGGAAAAAATGCCCAATATCACTTATTGTCATATAAATGTAAATCTACATGAAAATGGTATACCCCCTTACACCTTAAAGAGTGGCTCATATATAAAATGCTGGAAGTATCAAGTGTTTACCAGGGTACAGAGGAAAATGAACCTTGGTACACAGCAGGGATATAAAGTGGTAGGGATGTAAAGTGGAGCAGCGAACATGGGAAATCATTTTGAAACCAAAATACTCAAAAAGAACTATTGTTATTTTCAATTGACAGTATTTATATCATATTGCACTGTATTTTGTCATCATTTTAATATTGCTTATTATATATGAAATAGTTCATTGGCATAAAATTTTGATTCTTTCATGATCAGGACTTTTCTAAGTGAACTACTAATTTGTTGCTCATCTATTATATGACTTGATTTTTACCACAGTTTCTAATCCGAGTTCCATTTCTATTTGGATTATCTTTCAATCTCTTCTTTACTTTGATGAGAGTTTTAAAGGTTCAAGTTAACCAAGATATACTTCTTTCCCCATAAAGGTTAATATTCTTTGCAAAGCCTTCTAGGAGCAAATGTTCCTGTGGTAAACTCTGATATTAAACTTACTTCCCCTTTCTATGAGATTCTCATTTTACTTGTATGCCTGAATACCTCTGGGATTATTTAAAATTAGCATTTTATGACTTTTCCGGGATATGCGTGTGGTTGATTACTTTCTATCATTTCAAACCTAGAACACCGTGTTTCATTCCGGCCTTGAGGTTTATATCTTCTTTGTGTGAGGACATTTTTTTTCTGATACTGGATCTTTGAATGTTGTTTTATGTTCCCTTTGTTCTTTTTCCTTCATCAGGACCACTAATTACAAAACTTCCGAATCTTCTTTGTTGTCTCTCTCTGGCTCAGTCTTTCCTCACTTTTCTCTCTTGTTCTGAGTGTATTTTCTGAGTGTGTTTGTGTTTGTTCAATAACTTTTAAATCAGCCCTTCATGGCTCTTCTGTCTTTTTTACAACTCCCTGCAGTTTCTGTTTCTTTTCCTTTTTTTTTGGTTCTGTGACAACTTTACTATTCTGTTTGATATACCTCTTCAGCCTAAATCACTTTGCATAGTATTTTTCTTTTTCTTTAATGAAAATGGTCCATTTTTATTGTTGTTTTATTTCTCTACAGGGTTAGTTACTTAATAAATCTTTTTTAAAAGTCCACCATATATCAGCCATTCTCTGCATAGTTAATTACTTACTTAGTAAGCTTTTTGGAAAGCCTACAGTATACCAGGCGATCTTGTAGATGTTGGACATATTAGTAGTTAGTTGTGCATAGATAAAGAAAAGACTGTCTTCAAGTAGTTATGATGACAATGGGTAGAAAATCAGAACAGGAGGTGCAGATAAAATATGGTTTATTAAATATTAGATACAAAAATAAATCCCGTGAGATGAGCTGAAAGACAATGTCAGTGGCAGCCAGAGTTTTGTACTAGTGGTCAGAGAGTAAGATGCTGAAGTGTTGATGTTTAAGTAAAGATAAGAAGACCAAGGAATGTGAATTACTGACTATGTGAGAAGTAGTCAAGCCAGTCCGTTAAGTTCAGTTAAGTGTCAGTGCCAACTACGCAGCTGTTAGGAAAAATGAGGTCATAAATTTTGCCTGTAAATGGATTTGGAGAGTATCATGCTGAGTGAAATGAGTCAGAAGGAGAGGGGCAGACATGGAATGACTACATTCATTTGTAGAATATAAAAATTGTATGAAACTAATATCCTTGAACACAGAAAACAGGGGATAGGAGGACTGAACAATTGTTGGAATTGTCAAGTATGTGAGGAGCTGAGGGTAGGTAAGATAGACAAGGGAACAGTAATAGCTGGGAATGATCATGCTGGACAAAACCGAGTGTTGAATGAAGGTAGAGGGATATACATGCTAACATTTCAGCATCTGTATCGCAAACCATACCCACATGGGAGAGCCTCGCCAAGTCCCCATGGTGTATTTTATGCCAAAACCAGTAACAATGCTGGGTCTCATTCTTCTGACCCTTGAAAGAGCCTCCAATGCGGCATCATTGGGAATGATGAGTAAAGAGTGGCTTCTAAAATCTCAGGGCTAGGATGAATGGAGACGTTACTGAGACCGCTCGAGAAATTCGATGTTCAATAGGATGATGATGATGATGATGATGATGATGATGATGATGATGATGATGATGATGATGATGATGATTGCAAAACATAGTGCCTAAAAGGACAAAGAGAGAAGAGAGATGCCTGCCATAGAGGCGGGCAAGGGTTGGGGGTTGGAGGGTGGGAGGGAAACTGGCGATATTGGTGCTGGGAAATTACACTTGTGAAGGGACGGTTGTTCAAACATGTTATGACTGAACTCCAATCATGAACAACTTTGTAATGCTCTAGCTCATGGTGATTCAATAAAATTTAAAAAATAATATCAAAAGAAGAACCAATACCAAGGTTCTATGGAGGTGTTTGCTTGGGATCAATTTCTAAAACAGCATTGTTGTAACTAGAGTGGGGCCTGTGTGTGAGTAGTAAGAGAAAGATAAATGAATTGAGGGGCAGTGTAAACCATGAAGCAAAATATTCATAGTTTCTAGAACACTATAAACATTCATAGGTGGTAAAGTGAAAGTTAAATTTAAAAATTCATCATTGCAGGAATCAAAGAGATTGTCAAAGGTTATGGTGCTTGCTTACCATATCGCTGTAACTGCAGCCATGGTTCAAATTCTGGTACTGCATATGGCGCCCCCAAACACCAGCAAGCTGTTAAAAAAATGAAGTAAACAATTTGCATATAAGTGGATGGTCTTAGAGAGTGTGATGCTGAGTGAAATGAGTCAAAAAGAGAGGGACAAATATAGAATCACTGCATTCATTTGCTATGCATATACATTATTACAGCGGGTAGGTCTTTGGCCTTGCACGTGGCCGACCTGGGTTCAATTCCTCAGTCCCTCTCAGAGAGCCCAGCAAGCTACCAAGAGTTTCCCACATGCATGGCAGAGCCTGGCAAGCTCCCTGTGGCGTATTTGATATGCCAAAAACAGTAACAACAAGACTCACAATGGAGACATTACTGGTGCCCACCGGAGCAAATTGATGAACAATGGGATGACAGTGCTACAATATATACATATATAATGTGTATACATATATATGTATATATATAAGAAGATATAACCACAGACAGGGAAAATAGGCTCTAAGAGGACTGGTCAATGATTCGAATCAACCACAAATGTGTGTGGGGTGGAGGGTAGGTAAGATTGAGAAGGGACCGACCGGGATGACAATAATAGCTTGAAATGATCGTGCTGGACAAGAACTGGTGTTAAAAGCAGGTAAACGGCTATACCAGATAAGCTTTAAGTATCTGCACTGCAAACCATGATGCCCAAAAGGAATGAGAGAGAGGGCGGTGATGGGAGGGGAACTGGGAACACTGGTGCTGGGAAACATACACTGGTTGAGGGATGCGTGTTGGAACACGTTATGACTAAAACCTGATCATGAATATTTTGGTAAAGACCTATCTCATAGTAAGTCAATAAAAAATCTTTAATAATAATAATAATAAAAACCAGCAGGCATGGGCCTTCAGCACAGAGCTGACTGTGGCAACTGAGCATCACCAGGTATGACTCAAAATGCAAATAAATAAGGGAGACTTCATTATAACATAGCTCTATCAAAAATGACCAAATACTTTTATAAATGAATAAAAGTTTAAAAGCCATTATTATGATTCTTGGGGGGGGGCATCCCGTGGTGTTCAGGCTTAAACCTGGTTCTGTGATCAAGAAATACTCCTAATGAGGGTATTTATGGCAGGGCCCCAGTGGGGTACCAGGAATCGAGCCTGTGTCTATTATGCGCAAGGCCAACACCGTACTTGCTGTACTATCACTCTGGCCCTTGAAAGTGATTGCTATGGTTCTTTGTAGAACAGAACAACTGTAGTTTTTAAGTAATTAGTGTTTATGACAGGGTTACGCTGGTTTCTCTGGAGAAGGATGACTAAGGATGAAAAGAAGGGTGAAAATCAGGATGCCTAATAAGGGTTTTGCAGTAATTTAGGTAAGATAATATGATAGCAAAACCCCGGGTGATATAAACACAGAAGACAGTTAATTTAAGCTTGTATTGGGGAAGTGAGGATCTACCTCAGTAGCAGGCAATAAGTTTCACTTATGTGAGGTCCTAGGTTCAATCCTTGGCACCAAAACAAAAAAGAAAAAAAGACCCAAAGGATAAACAGAGTGAATGTAGAATGAAAAATAGAAACTACATAATGAGGAGTATACACATATTATGGTTCAACTTATTGATAAAATAATTACTAACAGGTGAGTTGGGTAATGTTAAAAGGAACAGATTTAAATGAAGATCTAATTGCTCAGTTTTGGAATGGCAAATTGCTGTAAGTCCACAAGTCACATGAATGAAGATATTAAGTAAAATGATATCATTGGAAATCTAGATTTCCAAATTAAAATTTGAACTGAAGCTAAAGATATTTGAGTCACCAGTGCATAGATGTTTTTAAGGATGAGAAGATGAAGAAGTGAGTATAGGCTTAAAAGATAATGTAAAGAACAACCGAGTACTGGGGTATTACAAACTTAGCTGTACAAGAAGAGAAGAAAAAGCAAATAGTCTGCAAAGTTGTATCTAGGTCACTGTTTTGTCCTGAAAAGCAAGTGAAAAATGAATTTCTATAAGAAGGGAGGACTCAATTATGTCAGATGCTTCTCATATATCAACTATTATGAGAAGTGATCATTATATGTAGAAGCATATACTATGTTGGTAATTTTGATAATTGTACATTGAGAGGTTATGTTAGGGGCAAAACATAATTGCTTGAGGTATAAGAGAGAAAGGGTGTAGAGATTTGATGATTCTGAATCCTATAACTCATTTTATTGGTTGGGAGTAAGAAATGATAGCAAATCTGAAACAGTTGAATGGTATGTAGAATCAAAAGAAATATCTTTTAAAGTGATGCATCCCTTTGTATATTCTTTATTATCTTTGATAAGGATTTGTTCCCTAGGAAGACAGTATATATTCCTAAGTGTAATGATCCTTTCTGTTCATTCTTCTTGCGTTGCGTCAGTTCTCCTTGAGCTTCTGACATCTTATATTAGTTTGTGGAGAACTGAGAAGAGTAATTTGGGATAGCAGATATTTTTAGTTCAATAATATGCTGTACCTTTCCCTGTATCTAATTTTTTGTTGTTGGTTTGTTTGGCTTTTTGAGATTTACTGTTCACTTTTTCCTGCTACAATGACTATCACTATGGATGACCTGTTTATTTCACAGACAAACACCAAGGGGAAAAAAGAAAGAAAAATATCTCAAAGTGAGAGAAGCATTTATAGACAAAGGTCTCTGAAAATGCATTACCCAATAAATATGATTTATCCTTTCACAATATCCTCCAGCCTATGTTACCTTCAGGAATTTTCTTCAGATTAGAGAACCAGATGCAGAAATGAAAGAATCCTATTCATTTCCTCTTCTTACTGGCTCTCCTGTTCATTGATGTGACTTAGAAAATAAACGCATATATTTCATTTCCATTGTGTCTGTCTATAATCATGATTCTATTCTACTAAATAATTGATGTTGATTAGAATTTTCAGGAGCAAGTTTCCTTGCTGCTGAGAGTGTTCTATTCAACCCCAGATTGAAAATAAACTTATTCATCCATGTTTATTTTCTGAGTTCGTCTAATTTGATAAAATGTTTTAGTTATATATATATATATACATTTCCTGTATGCATACATAGGTCATTGACAATTTTAACGCATTTTAGGTGTTAAGTTCAATGGCATTGAATGCATTAACAAGTATGTACAAAAATCACTGTCACTCATCTTCAAAATGTTTTTTACTACCGGAAACTCTGTACTTATTCAACAGTACCATCCCATTTTTTTATTCTTCTATCTACTGGACATCAACATTCTACTTTGTCTCTGTAAATTTGACTACTACAGGTACTTCATATGAAAATAACTATACAGTATACTATACAGTATAAAAACTATACAGTATTTGCCTTATTTAATTCTTGTATTGCCTTTAAATAATCCAAATGGCAGAATATGTAGGAGTCTTATTTTAAGGCTGAATAATAGTTATTAATATTTTATAGAACATGTTAATTGATTTATCCTTATGTGTACACTTGGGCTGCTTCTACTTGGCTATTATTAATAATGCTGTTCACTATATAAATGTACAGATATTTGTCTGAGTTTTCCATTCTTTCCATTTTGTGATGTATATAACCTGGGAATAACTGTTGAATTATGTGATAAAAACATGTTTTATGTCTTGAAATGTTGGCAGAAATTTTTCCATAGCTTCAATTCTGAACATTAAGAGAATATACCTCTTCACTACACCAATACTGGTTCATTGGATGAATGCACACCTGACTTATGTATTTGTATAATTAATATTTTATGAAACAGTAATGACAAGTTATGAAGAGAAAGTCTTTAAGGAGCAAAGATAAAAATCTATGGAGCAAAGGTGGATTTCTTCTGTCAACATGAGGTCTATAGTTTTATATGTACAAATGTGCATACAATTTTTGCATTTTTAAAAACACGTAACTGTAATCATGTTATGCAGTTTTCTATAACAACTCTGCTTTTCTAATATTTCATTTTAAGAAATTTGACTTCTATAGACATAAATATAGCTTCTTTTCAACAAATACAAACTATTCTGTAGTATCAACACATGATACAAATTTAGTTATTTATTGACTGGCAGAGAGTCTCTTGCCCGCACGCCTGGCTGTCTTCCTGGGGCCCCTTGGAGGGGATGGGATCCAGCTTCCCTCCTCACCCTGAGAAGAGCTCCCCGTGGTCAAAGACCACCGGAACTTAGCCACAGCCATGCTCAAGGCCCCTCTCCACACATTTGGACAAGCCTCACACATGAAGGTACTGGCAGAGGAACCCAGGTGTGCATAATCCCATCAACAGCCAACATACAGAGACTTAAAAGCAAGCTTCCAGAAGATATCTTATAACCTACTTCTCACTCTGGTAGAAACTGGCAAGCTTCTGAGAGTTTCCTGCCCACATGGGACAGCCTTGCAAGCTTCCCATGGTGTATTCATATGCTAAAGCCAGTAACAAGCTGGATCTCATTCCCCTGACCCTGAAAGAGCCTCCAATGCAGCATCATTGGGAAGGCCGAGTGGAGAGGGGCTTCTAAAATCTCAGGGATAGGACGAATGGAGAGGTTACTAAGCCCCCTCAACAAATCGACGATCAACGGGATTTCATGATTCGTGTTTCGTGATTGACTTTCAAATATTTTTGCTTTTCCATTTTTTGTATGACAGAAAATTTAGCTTTTAACATGCCTGAATGCATAAGTTTTAAATTGAGTGATATTTTTTAAATTTATTTTAAAGGTATTATTACAAAATAGTAACTGAGTTAGATATTACGCACATTTTTGAGTTCATAGATACATTATAATTTTCTTTCAGAGAAGCACTATTCAATTCAAATTCTGACAATTACAGCTTACAAGAAACTTTGGACTACTCAATTTCATATCTGATATTACTAGCAGCTCATTTTTGCATTTATATTTGTTTCTATGATTATTCATGATTTTGAACATCTTCCTTTTAGTTATTGATCTTTTCATTTCTTCTCCTGTGATGAGGTTCTTTGACTTTCCTATGGGTCCTTTCCTCCCTTCCTCCCTCCCTCCCTTCCTCTCTCCCTCCCTTCCTCCCTCCTTCCCTTCCTTCCTTCCTTCCTTCCTTCCTTCCTTCCTTCCTTCCTTCCTTCCTTCCTTCCTTCCTTCCTTCCTTCCTTCCTTCCTTCCTTCCTTCCTTCCTTCCTTCCTTCCTTCCTTCCTTCTTCTTTCTTTGTTGGTGTGCTTTTTTCTTTCTTTCTGCGTTAATTTTATCAAATTAAACATAAATAGCATACAAGGAGCTATTTATATGTAAATCATTCCGTTCCTTTCCTACGATACAAACATTTTCTCACAAGAATTTTAAATCTCTTTAAATATGTACTTTAAGTATTATATTTCTAAAATCATTTTAGATTCACTGTAAACTTGGGAGAAAGGTATAGAGATTTTTACTATACCCACTTCTATACTTATACTCCACATAGTTTCTCCATTATGAACACCCACCAGGAAAGTGGTATATTCGTTAAAATTGATGATTTTTTATTTATAATTTTTTTAAATCTTTAAATATATCATAAGGTAGTTAACAATATTTGTTTATATTTAATATCCAAACACCAATCCCACTACCATTACACCTTCCCACCACCAAATTTGGAATGTTCCCATCTTCAGTCCCAATCCCTGTCCCAAAGCACAGCCGAAATGATATATTTTGTATTGTCTGTTATGAAGAACCGCTGAAAATGCTTACAAAAACGTACTCATATAGGAAACAGTGTGAAGATTGTTCTATTTTGGCAGGGGCCATTAAGAGATTCCTTAGGATATCACTAACATGTTGTTAAAGGTTGGGTGACGTGAGCTTTTATATATATATATATATGTATATATGCATATATGTATATTTCCCTCTATGATTTGTTGCCTAATATCTGAACCCCATCACATGTGATGTGGTACTTTTGGAGGATGGGTAGAGAGTGTTTTCATGGCCGCATGGTTCAAGAATATTTTCACTCGCGTGAGACTCGGCTCCAGCGTGTGGAGAAGTGGCCTTGAACATGGCAGTGGTTGGCTTCTGGAGGTGTTTGACTGCCAGGGTTGGGTCTCTTAGGGCGAGGAGGGCTCTCACCTGCCCCCCCTGGGGCACCCCGAGTGAAAACATCCTGGCTCAGAGTCTAGTGGCATGGCTGTAGGGGCCTCATGTTGCTCCCTTCCGGGAGAAAGAGCCGTGTGATCTGGACGGTGGCCCATGAAGACATTGTCTGGCTCCGGCAGGAGGTGGCTTATGGGTGTGAGCCCTGGGTCGCAGGAGACTGGGGTAAATGGGCAGAGGATCTTTGCTCCCTGTTCTTTTGAGCCCAGAGTCCATGGTCAAAAATTTGGCATTACCTGGGCTTTGTCGGACTTCACTTGTGTGTGAGACTAGGCCCGAGAGTGTGGGGAGGGGCCTTGAGCGTGGTGGAGGTTGGGTTGTGGAGGTTAGCTGCTGGGGCTGGGTCCCTTGGGGCAGGGAGAGATCTCACCTGCCCCCTCTGGGGAGCCCCGAGTGAAAACAGCCTGGCGCAGAGTCTGGTGGCATGGCTATGGCAAGCTTCATAAATTTGTATTAATACTTTATAACCACCCAAATCTATTGCTTATACTAAAATCATTCTTGGCATTATATAATAAGTGGGTTTAGACAAATATGTAAATGATAAGTATCTATATATATAGTGTCATTAATACTGTTTTTGTTGTTTTTGAACTACATTTACTGGTGCTGAGGGCCAATTCATAGCTCTGCTCTGGAGAATTACACCTGATGGTGCTCAGGGGACCCTGTGGGGTGCTGAGAATCCAGCCCAGAACTGCCACATACAAGGCAGGTGCCCTATCTGCTGCACTATTTTTTCAGTCACAATGAACTATATTTTTGTAGCCGTATTTCCTCTATATTCTGTCCATCCATTCCTCTCTTTCATTTTAACCATTGAAAACAAAAGATGCTCTAAAAGTGTCTGTAGGTTTTTTCTTTTCCAGAATGTTATATAACTAGTGTCATACTGAGCTTCATATATTATATTTTCATTCAGCGGTATTAATTTTTGTCTATTATTCCATAGTTTGGGAGCTAAAATTTTAGTTGCAAAAGTAAAACAAATGCTTCTCTTATGCATTTACAGTGACTGGCATTTCATTCTCTGGATGTGTCATAGTTCCTTCATTCATTCACTTTTTGAAGAACAACGAATAAAACTGTAGAATCATCTATGTATGGCTTTTAATTCTCTGTCTATACCAAGCACTTTCTTTTCATGCTTTGTACCTCGTTATTAAATATTTTAACATATTATTCATAGGAGCTTCAAATTCCTGGTCCTGGGCTCTGTTTTTATTTTTTATTTTTTTGGTTCACTGTGACAATTGCTCTTTTTAAATTACTTCTGGAGTCTTAGATAATTATTAAAGTAATTGAAGTACTCTGTCCTATTATTTGTAGTGTCATATCTCTAACTCTTTTTTATTTGGTTCTACTTTTGGTCTTCTTATTTTTGTGTTATGTGGCTTTCATTGAATATTTTAATTGTTTATTTTTTCTTTTTGGACATCAGTTCTATTTCTTTGTTTCACAATTTTAATGGACAACCTTAGATTTTCTGTGTATATGTGTATATCTATAACCAAACAATTGAACTGTCAAGTAGCTCTAAAATCTACTCCACAGGTGGTTTCAGTACTTTAAAACTACCCTAATTCCATTCTATCACTTACTGTCATTTATTTCGGTAACTTAAAAACACGCAGAATATGTTGTTGCTTCTTATTATTTTGATCAAACTGTTCTCTATTGTTTGTTCCATTAGTGATAATAAAATCAAACTTTTATTTTGTCTTCACTCACTATTTCTTCTTCCGTGCTCTATATTTATTTATGTAGAGGTTATTTTTTGAGCTACAGTTTTATTTGTTTATAAGGAACTTGTTTTAACATTTCTTGTGAGACATGGAAACAATTCCTTCAACGATTTTCATTATGTTTTAATTTCTCATTCACTTCTGAAAGACAATTTTTCAGGGTAGAGAATGCTGAGTGTATGCTTGTTCTCAGCTTTGGAAACATGCCATCCCTCGTACTTCTTGTTTCATGTTTTTAGGAGAACTTGGATGTAATTCTTATCCCACTGTTCTATAAGTAAGATTTTTTTTATCTTTGAGGATTTTTCATCTTTGTACATGCAAAACTTGAAAATACAACTACTTTGTAGGTTTTAGTTTTATTTTATTGGTTTCAATTGTCATATATCATGTGTCATATTCTCTGAACTTCTGGATTTGTCTTTATGGTTGGCATTAATTTGTAAATTTTTTTCATTCCTTTAATGTTGAATACTTTATTTCTGCCTTCTCCTTCGGTTATTTTCATTATGTATATGCTATGCCTTCTGTATTTTCTCCTCAGTCTTGGATAGAGTTTTTCTTTTGAAAAAAATATTTTTTCTCCTTTTAGCTAAGTATTATAAGCAAATGTATAGTTTTAGTATGTCATAGGAACACATGTAGAAAACAGATTAGTTTGATGCTATGGCATGTGTAAAGGAGTAGTGGCGCTATGCAGGAGATAATTACTAAGAACAATAGTGCCACTCTGACCCTACTTTGCTATAAATCCATTAAACTTCTAAAAAATTATGACTCTCCCTCAAAGGATATCAGCCCCTTGCTTGATATGATATGACATCACCATCTACTGCTGATGCCAGTCAGTGAAATACTAATACAATTCTAATGTATCTGCAAACCAAACTGATCCTAACACCTTCAGGTCCGCACTTTCTCCTTTTTGTAGGGTAAGAAAAATATTTACCATTAAAGCATGACCAGATGGGATAGCAGTAGTCTAAAAGAACAAAAAGTGATATTCCTGCACTATAGGTAGTTCTGTATTAAATCTCCCCCCACCCATGTATGTCCTAGATTGATTACTGAGAAACCACCTCTGGGTTTATTTTTCACTTTTACATGATCTTGAAAAGTTTTTAATTAAATCAGAATGCTTTGACAACCCCACCCCACTCTAATTTCTTGCATCCAGAACTATTTTTCCCTAGGAAATTTTTCTGTGTTTGTATGAAGAGAGTGAGTAAGAATTGCCAATAGTATTGTAGTGTTTTTCCCCTCTCCCTGGTGATTTCCATACTGACTCAGGATGTGGGCCACTGTTGGCTGACTTTATAAGTAAATGATTATACAATCTCTGGGCTGACAGAGACATGAGAGCAAGTTTTGGATCGCAATACTAAAATTTGGAAAAGTATTCAGTCTTTCCAATAATTATTTAGGCACAGTTGATCTAAAGATTCTGTTGCTAGATTTTGAATCACCTGTGTATTCCTTTATAAAATTAATATTTCTAAGAATGTGCCTATTTTTCCACTTCCTCTTTTTCATTTATTTCCCCACTTTATTTGAATGAAAGAAATATAAATACAACAGATCTGAACAGAAACCAAAATTAACCCCACATATTTTTGACCACTTGACCCTGAGATGTAAAATATCTATGTAAAAATACATATAAAATATCTAATATCTAATATCTATGTAAAAATACATGTAAAAATATCTAATATCTAATATCTAAAAGTATCTATGGTACAAAAAAAATCTTAAGCATCCTTTAATTTTATAATTGTAACCCAGCCTCCTGTCTTCTCCCTTAACTTAACCTTGAATAAATTTTTATATGTAATGGGGCTGGAACATGAACACACGAATGCTCTTCGTGTTCCTGGAGCAAGCAGACACCACTGGGCTACACTAGCACGTGACAGGGACAAATGGAGACGTTACTGGTGCCCGCTCAAGCAAATCAATGAACAACGGGATGATAAATCAATAAGGCTGGAGTGATAGCACAGAGGCTAGGGCATTTACCTTGCACAGGGCCGACCAGGGTTCGATACCTCCGCCCCTCTCAGAGAACCCGGCAAGCTACCGAGAGTATCCCTCCTGCAGTATCCCAGGCAGAGCCTGGCAAACATCCTTTGAAATATTCGATATGCCAAAAACAGTAGCAACAAGTCTCACAGTGGAGACATTACTGGTGCCTGTTCAAGCAAATTGATAAGCAACGGGATGACAGTGACACAGTGATACAGTGAAGAAAAATATAAGACATCACCACTGTTTATTTTGTGTGCAATTGCCTAGAAGCAAGTTCTCTCAGGTAGTTTGACAATAAATATATTGCCTTTTGTATCACCAAACTGTTGATGTGATAAATCATCTGCCAAGAAAAAACATGAAGTTTGGGGTGTTTTTCTGGGTAAAGCAAGTTAGCCAGTTTAGACAGGAGGAGAGTAAATGTGCTCCCAGGAAAGAATAAAACAGGAAGTTGTCATAACTCTACTGTCATGTCTTAAAGGGTGCCTACGGATTCACTATATAAATATCCCAGCCTCTGCTTTTAATATATCTGTGTAACTTTATTTGTCTATTAACTCTGCTGAATGTCTCTGTCGACTTAACCAGTAGTTTCCGTGCTGTAAACCAGGGTGGGGAGTGATATTGTATAGTATTGATGACGAGCCAGTAAGCTTACTCATGGCTGCTCAGGCAACCCTAAAACTTGGAGAACGCTTGTGGGTTTTTCTCATTGCCTGTAACCAGCCTGGTTTGGGATATAGGACCAGTTTGGAAGCCCTCATGATACTTTGAAAGTTATTGTTATATACTTAAGAACATCTTCTCTGACTTACCATTTTTTGAAGAGTCTCAAAAGACAGTGTTACCCACACACTGAGAGCCTGAACCTTCATCTGTTAATCATTAGCTACACTAAGACCCTAGAAGGAGATTTTCATCCCTCCCATTTTTTTTTACAAATTTAGGTATCACTCAGAAGGCGAAACTGGATCAATCAGGGAAACTGAATATTTCATATATGTCACAGCAAATTGGGTGAATTATATGGACAGAAGCAAATTGGTACTAGATTCCATGGTGAGAAGAAGCTTTTAAAGATGCATGCACTCTTGTTTTAATCTAATTGAAGTAGGAATTTATGTCTAGAAATTGTAAAATATCACATTCTACTTTATTTATGTCATGATGGATTCTCAGAAAATGCAGCAGAAGTACAGAAAACAAAAATGTGAACCAAAAAAAAACCACTATAAAGTGAAGATGAATTTTTCAATGCTAAGAAGGATTTTAATTTATTAGTTGTTGACTATTATCTTAATAGACCCCTGAAATATAAGAAAAGGTTTAGTATTTGGGATTATTTTTCAGATTTTAAAATTCAAGTCCATTAAGTTCCTTAACTTTACAAGAAATATCAATAGACCAGTTGAAGATGAACAACAGGACACCGGGCTGGAGAGATAGCCCAGAGTTAGGTTGTTTGCCTTGCACATGGCTGACCTGTGTTCATTTCCTCCACCCCTCTCAGAGAGCCTGGCAAACTGAGAGTAGCTCACCCTCACGGCAGAACCTGGCAAGCTACCCGTGGCATATCTGATATGCCAAAAAACAGTAACAACAAGTCTCCCAATGGAGATGTTACTGGTGCCCGCTCGAGTTGAAGATGACAATGTATAATATGTACTTTTATCTTATCAATCTAAGTCAGAATTACCCAAAAGATTAAATAAAAGTGTCATGCCTTAATTAAAAGCAATACTATTTTAGAGAGAAAATTAGATTTTTCACTTCTTCGATTACTACCTATAACTTATAACTTTATATTGCTTGGTTTTGCTTCTTAAACATTGTGCCTTAAATTCATCATATCACAGCTTAGGTACTGTTGAATTCAACTAGAAAGGTTATAAATAAGATTGAATATAAGTGCCATTGAATGAAAAGCTGTGATTATTTTCAATTTTCATTGAAGCATTATCATTTATGTTGAGGAATAGTTTTTCCTCAATGTGCCCAGACACTGGGTCCAGGCAGACATGGGTCGAAGGATGATGAGCTCTCGGATAAACAGCCTCTGGGAACAGCTGGTGTCTGTTCAACTTATTGCCATATACACACATATTTCATAGAGGGTCTCTGATTATAAGAAAGTCCAATCACATGAAGTTCAGCATTATTGGCCTATCACCGCTCCAACTCAGCTTTGCCCCGGCCCAATCCCAATCAAGGCTAGTTGCTGCTGTAAGGATGACTTGCTAAACATACATGATAGTTTCTGTGTCTAGGGCTCATGTGACAGCAGGTTGAGTGAGGTTCAAGGCCGAACACCTGGTGCTGATACCCTGTTCTTGCCAAATTTGCCCAGATACTTCCTCCTGTGGGGCTTCACATCTGGGCCGCTTTGCAAGGTCGGGTCTTATCTGCTCCAGTGCCTGTAACCATGCTCCACAATTTAGAATACTGGAAAGATATAACACTGTTCGTGAGTTTCAAGCATAGCACTGCACTGTTGTCCTGTTGTTCATCAATTTGCTCAAGTAGGCACCAGTAAAGTCTCCATTGTGAGAGGTGTTGTTACTGTTTTTGGCATATCAAATATGCTACGAGGAGCTTTCCAGGCTCTGCTGTGTGGGCAAGATACCTTCGGTAGCTAGCTGGGCACTCCGAGAGGAATGGAGGAATTGAACCTTGGTCGGCCGCGTGCAAGGCAAACGCCCTACCCACTGTGCTATGGCTCCAGTCCGAGTTTCAAGCATACAGTGTTCAAACATCACAGAATGTCTACAATACCTGCATATCTGAAGCAATAGAACACTTTGGCCACCACACCCCCACTTAATAAGCTCAATTCTCTAGACCAACTTTCAGGTTCTGTTCTCTTCGGCCATTTGTTATTAACTTACTATGTTTCTTTATAGACAAAATGCTGGCGATGTTATTCTGTATCTGTCCCTCTCCTGACTAGTTTCATTATGCACAGTATTCTTTGATTTCGATCTACATAGCAGCAAATTGCATGATTTCACCTTTCTTTTTTTTTCTTTTAGTTTTGGCCCACACGCTGCAGTGCTCCTGGTTTACTCCTGCCTTCGCACTCAGGGGTTACCCCTGCTGCCGCCGCTGCCACCACCGTCTCCTGCGTAGAAAGAGAGGGTTGAGAGAGAAAATCTGTTCCCCGCCCTGGATGGCATGGGGTTGTAGCTCAGTTCACAGTCTAGATGCATTTCTATAAGAAGCCGCTGGGTGCCAAAATGGGTTAGTAGACCTCCTGGATCATAGTCTTTAAGAAGCAGATGGTCTTTACTTTTGTTGATAAGTTCAACAGAATCATGCGGCATTATCATTCTTCTTGCATTTCTATCCCATATATTGTAATTAAATTTTATCTGTTTATATATTAAAAATAAAAAGAAGCAGAGGGGACGTTTTTGTGCGCGGCTGCTCTGGATCTTATCGGGGTGGAGAGCGTGCCGGTAACACCCCCCTCGACTGTAAGACATGATTATACTTTTATATGAATTATTTTCTCTGTTGTGGGACCACACCTTTGGTTTTCAGGGCTTATTCCCAGCTCTGTGCTTAGAGATCACTTCTGGAAGTGTTTGGGGCACCTAATCCAGATGAACTGCATGAAGACAAGTGCCTTACCCACTATAAAATCAGTTTATCTTCCCTTTTACATGATTTTTAAACAAAAACATTTTTTTTTGTTTTTCTTCATGTATTTCTGGAATAAAAATGAGTTTGTAGAGTACATAGTTTCTGAAATTTTGTTTTTTAAAATAATTAATACTTATGGGAGAAATAAAATATGTTTTCCTGACTGGAAAAACTTGATAAGGCAAAAATAGATCATTTTAGCAATTTAATAGATTAAAGATTAAACGAACTACTAATAATTAAATATCCCTGAGATATGTTTCTAAACGTCAGAGAATGATAAAATGAATAAGCATAGACCTATCCATATGTAATATTAATAAACAATGATGCATTTCAATATTTATTCATAGGAAAGATATGTATAAATCATTCAGGATAATAAAAATATATCTGTGTGCGTACCATCTATTTTATAGTATTAGGGCTAAAATAGTATTAGCATTGTATGTACATGTTTCTACGTTGATCCAGATGGAAGTATTCATTTTATTAATATTTTAGAGCATGTTATTTTAGTATGTGTGTTAACATTCAAATTGATAATTTACCCTTTTAAAAAAAAACTAGATTTTCTCATTCATTGGTTACCTCAAATAAAAAACTTAATACTAATAGATAAAGTCCCAGGACATGGGAAATTAATTTTACTCTAAGTTTAAAAGTGCAAATATTGAAAGCATTTATCATACCAGCAGAAATCCTATTTTATTTAGTAAAATGAAGCTTGATATTTACCTATGCAACTAAAATTTTAAAAATCACTTTTACAACATGCTTGTTGTATCTCTGCTCTTGCTCCAAGTGTAGTATTCTTAGTTCATAAAGAAGCACAAAAAGAAGTGGGAAAAGAGTGAGATGGAGTAAATGAAGGCAGGATGGAATATGGAACAGAAAGAATGAGAGAAAAAGTGTGAGAAGGGATATTTTATTTTCTATTCATATTTGTAGCCACACTCTTAGCTTGAACACTGTGTCTCATAATATCTCATAATTATATTTCACCATTCCGTTTTCAGTTATTTTTTAATACTACAAATAAAAATTGAAATTGTTTCCATCATTTGAAAAGAAAGACAAAAATTAATGACTTCACATTCTTCTTTTACTACTGTTCTTGTTTCTTCATGGTTAAAAACCTCAGAAAAGATAAACACTCCCGATTCCCTAACTTTTACTTTTCTCTTGAGTCATTTAATATGTACTTCACCACAATAATACTAAAAATCCTTTAGTGGTATCTCATACTCAGTTTTTAAATTTTTTTTTGGGAGTCACACCCAGCAATACACACTCAGACTCTGCACTCAGGGATTACTCCTGTTGGTGCTCTGAGGACCATATGAGATGCTGGGAATTGAACAACCCGGGTCAGCTGCATGCAAGGCAAATGCCCTACCCACTGTGCTATATCTCCAGCCCCAAATTGTTGAGTCTTTTCTTGAATTTTTTAATGTCAGTATCCTAATTTTATTTCTACTAGTTTAGATTCCATTATCTTATTTGAAAGTTTATCTTTATCTAATCATTACCTGTTGAGTATGAGATTTTTAACCATGAGACTGTGGTACTCACCGTTTATATCAATTATTTTCCAAGGTAATTTCATATGAGCCATGTTCTCAGTTACTGTTTACAACTGACTCACACAAGTATATATATCTGTCTAACTTCTATTCTGAATTTCATATTTGAATGATCAACATCCTTTAGTATAACTACTAGGCTTCTAAATATGTCTGAAAATCAAAACACAGAAATACAAGTAAGTGCATTTCAAATAGTAATAATAAATTTCCAAACTTGATTTTCTCTCCCTTTATTTCTGTTAGTGATCAATTCTGCTTGGAGAAAAAAAAATGAGTATGTAAGAAATTTTGATAACTTAAGAACTCTGTATTATTTTAGAGACTATAGTTTTATAGTATATTTGAAGAGTCAGTATTTTTTCTCTAAATTTTTACAATCTTTTGACTACTTGCATGTACTAATCTAACTGCTAAAATATAGAATAATTGAACATGAAAAATTTTAAAAGTTAGATATCCAATTATAACTCCCAGTGCCAAAGTTGGCTTAAGGAGTTATACCAGGTCTAAGCCTGGTCTTTTTCTGAATTTCTGTTGAAAAAAATCCAATTACCCCTAGAATATTTTCCCATCATGTATGCTTGTTCTAGGTTTTTCACTCTAATTTTTGGTGTTGGGATCCTGTAAGAATTATTTTTGCTGTAGTTTAGGCAAACTGAATTCTTACAATCTTCCTTTTTCAATTGATGTGGAATCTTTCCCTCTTACATTTAAGTTATTCAATAAATGTTTATTGACTCATAGCAATGAAAACCTCTGTTCTAGGTACTAGGCATAGAGTGCTATATGTGAAAGGAAAAATGATTTTTTAATCAATGTTTCTTATCAATGTCATTGCTTCTATTCGATTTTTGAGAGAGAGGAAAACTATGAGCTCAGCGAACCGTTTTGAATTTTAAAGTCTTTCTCTTTCCCTCCTTTGTGATGTATGGGAATTGGATCAGAGGAGAAAATCTAGTACAACTCGACTTTGAGCAAGTCAGACAAATATCTGTTACATTATGAAATTCTGCCATGTATTTCTTTTATATCTTTTGGCAAACATTGCATTTTCTCTATTTTTAAAACTTCAAAGGTGTTGAATCTGGAAATATGAACATAAACATAGGATTTTTAGAAGAAAATCACAAACTTACATGACATCAAAAAGGCATGTAAAACCCATATTTTTATATAAGCAGGAAAATATAGTTTCATATTCTGTTCTATTACATGACTTGTGCTTGGAGTAATAAAAATGTTAAGGAAAGGAACTGCACAGGCAACAGAATGGGTAAGGCTTTTTCCTTGCTAGTGGTCTTCCTGGAATTGAACACTCATATGGTCCCCACGCTCTGCCAGAAGTAATCTCTGAATACAGAGCCAGGAGTAAGCCTTGTGCATAGCTGGATATGGCCCCCAAACAAAAAGAAACAAAAGAGCTAAAGAAGGAGTCTAAACATTTGAACTGGAAACTCAGTAGATGTAGTTTCAATGTGAATCAAATATAAAGATTCAAGTTTAAAAAGAGATATTTTAGTGTGTAATAACACAATACTTAGCTTTATTGGTTAGAAGAAGTATAAACATATTTTATGACTCTAATACACTAATGATGGGAAATATCCACTGAAACATTTAACAGTAAGAGGGGATAAGTATTCATTTGCCTTTCTCAGAAAATTAAATGAGGGAATACATCACTCAAGACTGATTTCTGGTTATAACTCTATGTATATTATATATTCCAGAAATTTTTATTGAGCAATTAGTAAGTAAAATGTTGTGCTCTGGATGCTATGACAAATCAGGGAATAAAATAAATAATTCTTATCCATTTAGTATAGACTTCATTGTACCTGGGGACAATAAAAATGGCAGATTAGTTAGCTGTTAAATGGTGGTAAGTGCCATGAAGAAAAACAATATTTTAAAAGAGGGATAGGGAGTACCAAGTGGTATTATAATGTACATACTATCAGTTATTAAAATTGAATTCACTAAAGACCTTACATCATATCTCACTATTAATGGTCCCAGTTTCTTTCCCCCTGCCCCACGTCTGTCTCTATGACAGACATTTTTATTTCTCTATCTCTCTCTCTCTTTCTCTCTCTGTCACATGAACAACTTGTAACTATGTATATCACTGTGATTCAAAAAATTCTTAAAAAGCAACAAAAAAAGACCTTACATATAAGGTGATATATGGAAAAAATACTCAGGGTGTTCAAACATTAATTTATGGGCTATATGGAAGAAAAGCATTAAGCCGGCCTTGCATGCTGGGGGAAAAGGCAGCTCAGATAGAGAAGGAACCACCAGGTAAAGGGTGCTAAGAGGGCCTGTTTGGGATGGGAGATGTGGGCTGAAAGTAGACTATAGACTGAACATGATGGCCACTTAATACCTCTACTGCAAACCACAATACCCAAAAGCAGAGAGAGAGCAAAAGGGAATTCCCTTCCACAGAGTCTGGGTAGAGTGGAGGGAGGATGGTTTGGAGGTGGTGAAAGGGATGCTGGGACCATTGTTGGTGGAGAATGGACACTGGTGTAGGGATGAGCACTTGACCATTGTATGACTAAAACACAAGCATGAAAGTTTGTAAGTCTGTAACTGTATCTCACAGTGATTCACTAATAATAAAAGGCAAGTACATGTTCATAGGACTAGTATATTTGAGAAATAGAAAATATGTAAGCCATGAGCAAGGAGAAAATAGGTGATGATAAAGCCAAGAGCAAAGACTGTGTTAACTTATAGAGAGTTTTGAACAGTTTTGAAGAGTAGACCATAATTTCCAGTGAGATGAGAAGTGACTTAGAGCTCAGAGCCCAGGGAAGGGTGCTGTTATCTGATTTGTATTTTTTTTAAAAAATTGCTCTAGCTCATAAGCTAGGAACATGCTTTACAGTGGAAAGGATAGAGTTAAAAGCAGGGAGCTATAGAAAACTTGAATTTCATGCAACAGAATAGTAGTAGTGGACATATATTTAAAACTGAAATAAACAGCTTTTACTCAAGATTTCAATGACAGATATGAGAAACTTTACTCCAAGGATTTGACTTAATTAACTGCAAAAATAAAGTTCCATTAACTGAGATGGGAGAAAATTTAGAATCAGGTTCGATAAATAAATGTATGATGACCGTTATAGTATAAAAATAATGCAAGTAGTCAAGAGTCCAGTTTTCATGCAGAAAGACTGAGTTGGCAGTACATATTTGAATTTTCCCAGAGTAGAAAATTTAAATATGTGGTCATAAAATTTTATGAAATCATCAAATAAGTCAAAATATATAAAATTATTTCAAGAACGGAGTCCTGGAACATTCCAATATTAAGGTAGCAAAACACGAGGATGAAATATTATAAAAATTAAGGAGTGCTTAGGGATATAGATGAAAAAAAGTGTAGCTTTAAAAACAAGCAGAAAACAAGTGTTTTTAGGAGAAAGCTATCAATCTATACAAATGCTGCTGATGGGTCAAGTAAGTGATAAATGAGACTTGAACTCTGGACTTAACAGAATGAACATCATTAGTGATTTTGGCAAGAGTGTTTGTCAGTGAATTGGTAAAGATAAAATCCTGACTGGCATAAATACAAAAGAGAATGAAGGAAGAGGAATTACAGATAGCAGAGAAGCCTGGAAAAAGTGGCATTTGTGGAGGCAGAAAAACACTGAGAAAAAAATTCATTTGTCTAATCTATTAAAACTACCAGAACGTCTGTTTTCTGATGAGAAAAGTCTGGTAAATAGTAACATTAGGTGAGAATTAACGTGAACCAGTGCAGCTTTCCTCACCAGAGGCCCTATGGGCTCCAAGAATATTCCAAGCAGTCATAGGTGGAAGTCCCATAAACAAGAATCATCCCTCGAGACAATGGGCTCAACTAGTGGGATGGGAGGGGGATACACAGGAAGAAAATAAGGTTAGAAAGGGGCTGCAAAGTTTCTGAAAAACTGATCTAGATTCCAAGTCAAAGTAGTACTATAGCACTGTCATCCCGTTGTTCATCGATTTGCTAGAGTGAGCACCGGTAACGTCTCCAGTGTGAGACTTGTTGTTACTGTTTTTGGCATATCGAATACACCACGGTAGCTTGTCAAGCTTTTCGAGAGGGATGGAGGAATTGAACCTGGGTCAACCGCGTGTTAGGTAAATGCCCTACCCACTGTGTTATTGCTCCAGTCCCAAGTCAAAGTATTGGTTTCAAAAATGAATACAAATATTTCATCCATGTGCATTAAATAGAAAACAAATAGATATGGTCGAAGCAGCCTCATAGCTGGATATTATTTGTGAATATGTAGTCTCTCATATAACTAATTTTTTCCCTGAAGTAAGTAAACAAGATTATGGGTTCATTTTAATAACAGAGGAGAGGGTGTTAGAATTCCGAACAGAAAGACATGGTGTATAGAGATTCTTTATGGGAGTGGTGAAATGGAGTACATTTGAAAATGTGTTATCACTGTATCACTGTCATCCCCTTGTTCATTAATTTACTTGAGTGGGAGCCAGTAATGTCTCCATTTGTCCCAGCCCTGAGATTTTAGCAGCTTCTCCTTACTCCTTTTTCCCTGAAAATGTGATATGGTGGTAAATTAGTGTCATATACTTCTTTGAGGGAAGTATTCACAAATTGAAAGTAAAGCGTATTGGCATACTTGAATGTTTTCCCCTGCTGTAATCTGATGTCCATGTTTAGACAGAGTATAGTGGTAAGTAATCTGTGTCACCAGACTTGGTATTTTAATATAAGCATGCAATGAAGTAAGGATGATGTTAAAAGGTGGCAGGATTGTGTGGAGAATCATCATAAGGACAGGCTATGGAAATTAAAGTCAAGGAGAAAAGGGAGTGAAGAATGAAAGGGCTGAAGGTAGTAAATAGGTATTAGTAGTAATAGATTGTAGGTACTGGTGTGTCAAATGCAGAGCGCTATAAAATGTAATAAAATGTAACTTGGGTTATTCAAATTACAACTTTTGTCTATTTATTTTATTTATTTATTTATTTATTTATTTTAATTGAGTCACCGTAAGAACATTTACAGAGCTTTCAGGATCAAGTCTCAGTCATAAAATGGTCAAACACCCATCCCTTCACCAGTGCACATATTCCACCACCAAGAACCCCAGCATACCCTCCATCCCACTCCCCCTCTGCCTGTGTGGCAGATGATTTTCTCTCTTTATTCTTCTCACTTTACTCTCTCCTTACTTTGATTGCATTCAATTTTCGACAGAAAACTCACTATCATTATTTGGAGTTTTCTTCCCCCAACACTCAGCCCTAATGGCATCATTAGATCGTATGTTTTCCATTGTTGATAACAAAGAGCATAAGATGTTGCATGGTCATGAAAGTGGCTGCCTAGTTTTGGGATTCTGATATTAAGTCCAGAGGTATTTCTGCCAGCAGCTGCTGCATTCCGAGATTGGTTTGTGTGCCTCTGGGATCATGGTTTTTCAGGATCTGAAGAGCTGTTTGTGGGTGGCTGCTCAGAGTCTGTCTCATTTGGGCAGGAGGCAGGGCCAATTCTGCCCCCCCCCATCTCGAGATTCCCCATGTGTCTCGTCACTGCAAGCTCCTACCTTTCTGTCCAATTGGCTCTGAAAGGTGGCAGTCGCCATGCTGCCACAAAGGAAAAAAAAAACCTTTCCTTCCCGGGGCTGCACGCGGCCATAGTTTAGCTCACAGTCCAGGAGTGTCGCTGCCAGCAGACGCTGCGTTCCGAGATTGGTTTCTATGCCTCTGGGATAATGGCCGCTCCGGGATGGAGGAGCCATTCCTGAGCGTTTTTTTTTTATTTGTTTGTTTGTTTTTGTTTTTTGCATATCAGGGAAGGTTTGGAGAAATATCCCAGTTCTACATACCAGAGCCGTGTTAGTAGAAGCTCAGTGTCGCCGGGACTCCATCTGGAGAAGGCGGGTTGGCTGCACCTTCTCCGTCTGGCACCCTGGTGTTGTTGGCCCAGTCTGGGGTCCGGAGCACTCTCCAGCTTGCGGTGCCCGCCGGCCCGGATTCTACACTGCTAGGTGCGGCGAGATGGCGCTGAGGGCAGGTTGAGGGCGTGACTTACAGTGGCGGGGGCAGGCTGGAAACTGGGCTGGTGCCGCCCTGTTCCAGTGCTCAAATTACAACTATTGAGAAAGCAAAAGAGAAGTCACTAAACAAATAGTATAGAGTATAATGCATGCTTTGCATCTTATGAACACATATAAAAATATAAGGAGAAGTATGGAACATGAACAAACATGGAAAACCTCTAAGAAGGCTAGTGCAAAGATTCTATGAATCCATGGAGATTCTGAGTTTATTTGAAAAGGTGAACAAAACGTGAGGATGAAGAGAGAAGAGGAGGATGGAGAGTTGGTACTAATGTGAATCAATGAATTCATAACTTGGAATTGATGTGTCATTTGTTTTCATTTGGTTTTAGTAAATACTTGTTGATTTAATTTTCGAGGACACATGGACATAAACAGAACACCAAATCTGTTTTCAGCACTTCTGCGAGTAAGAAATAGTCCCTCAGGGACTAAAATGTACCTATAACCACCTTTTGCAATCTGAAACTAAACTAAGGAACAGAACATACCTCAGCAAGTCCATCCTAGAGTTTGCAACACTGCACAAGAAACAGATATATCCTATGGCTATAAATACTAATTTTCAAAGTGCATCTTAAATTTTCTACCTAGCACCATCCTATGCCCCTTGAGGTGTCCAACACATACACTTCAGTATATAACAGTTCATCATAGAATGAGTTCACAACTGAATGGTGTATCAGAATCTTTAGAGGGGGACCAGGTGATTAGTGAAAACACTCATCTCTGGTGATTTTGCATAACTCCATTAGTTCTATTCATCCCTGAACTCCATCAAAAGAAGGGAATGGAATAAAATGAATAAGGAATAATGTGTTAATAGTCACTATAAAGCACAGACTAGTGTTGGGTTTGGGGGTAGAGTCAGAATTTGATTATATGTGATAGACCCCAATTAAAATGTTCAAGTGCCTAAAGGGTCTAAAACATTTGGAAATTACTATATATAAGTGATAAAAATCAGTTCAGTCTAAACCTTTATGTTAAAACTATGAGCTTAGAAAATCTATTGATCCTATTTTCTTTAATGTTGCATTTACTCACTGGTCGTTCCATTACTTAGTGGCCATTCTACTCATATAAAAATGATAATCACCAGAAGTTTTTGAGTTACGTTATCTTAAAAACTTGATGTTTCCAATGAAATGCATTATTACTCTCCTTACTATGATTTCAATCAAAACCTCGGTATGATATTTCACCTGGACCAGTTTAATTTTTGTGCTTGAATCAAAATCACTAAACCAGGTGATAGAATGCCGACCGGCCAGTCATATTCCTTCCCCTTCAGCTTCGGTTGAGCTCTGTCTCATGGAAAACCCTAATCAGTGATGTTAAGCAGAAGTGGAGACTTTGATTTTGTTTTTGTTACTGTTGTTAGAGCAATAAGGAATGATTGAAAAGCAGGCAAAAATATTATTTTGCAGGTTTTCATGGTATAGTGGTATTTAATCTGAGTCTCTAAAGATGGTCTAGGATATTAGTATATAAAACAAAAGAAGGGCTTCTTAAGACTCAAAAATATGAATAAATATATGAACCGAAAGAGGATGAAGACTCCTAGTTCAAATGAAAGCAATGAATTCTTCCCTCTCTGAGGCACTATATACATAAGAGGAAAATTTAATGTTAAATAATGTAGTTGATTAATTTAATTCATGACTTTAATTACTCTAACCTCTTGCCACAAAAAAATCCGCCTAGTGATTTCACTGAGAACCTGAGATTAGCCTCAGTGTGATTTATTTTGGCATTTGGTAGAGCGACAAATATCACACAAACAGCGCCTTGGCGAGTGGTTGCAAAACTGAGTTTTCATGCTCATGTAACTTGGCCTTTGTCAGGAGAATGTATTTGGAACTGGCCAGCTGGAGAGACACAGGAGACACACAGATCAGAATCCCCAGTTGCTAAGCAGTTTTAGACCAGTGAGAAACCCCCACAAGGATGACCCCTTCCTGCTCCAGAGACTGAATGTAGACAAATGCGCTAGCACAGATAGCATCCACTCAGCCAAATACAGCGCGGCAAATCATTCGAGTAAAAATAAACTAAATTAAAAAATGCACATAATGTCGTGTCACTAAGGATTTGGGATTCATCGTTATAGCAAATCATCAAGTTGATAGATAATTGAGATAGAAAGAATCCATAAGATGGCAAAGAAAGGGAAGGAGAAGGTCACTCATGATTTAAGTTCTGTCAGCAATTTTATGGGAAACTGAAACATAAATATAGAGGCACACATGGAATGAGCTGGAAGAAATAGTCTTAAATGTGTGGGAGATGGAGTAGGCTGCCAACTGGTTGTCTAGGTGTGATCTTGCAGTTGGCAGGTACCGGTATCGGGGGGTATTAGTGGTACTGAAAACAGGTGGATTGTTTGAAATTGTTTACAGTAGAACTTTGAAAATTGGCTTTCGTGTCAACTCTCCTGCCCACATAGAATGATGTCACAGAATAATATCAGGCATCTGTGGATATACTTTTAAACTAATGGAAGCAACGCTTTCCTTCAGAGAGTGCAGACATTGATACAGCAGCGTTGCCGATGCTAACTGACAGAAATGAGGCTCTGAGGAACAAAAGAAAAGGTAGACAGAATAGTAAAGAACAATAAAAGGCAGAGTTTTACTTACTCTCATGTCAAGAGCTACCATCATATGCGATGGGGCAGAAGTAGAGGATTTTACAGGTGATGCAAGTCTCGAAATGTAACCAATATAATTAAGTACATTTTAAAGGAAGGAGAAATTTAAGATAGCTGATGCTGTAAGTGAATATACTTATTTTCTCAAATTGATTAATCAAGCATTAGTAATATAGAGATATCATTGAGAGGAAAGCACGGGTGCCAAACACAAACCCCCAATAGACTTTGCTTTGGAACTCGATCTAAGAATGAGAACTTGGAACAGGAAACTTCAGTTACCATTGCAATTCGCTTGATGTTGGGGCCAAATGGGTAGAGTGCTTGACTTACATGCAACCAACTTGGGTTTGATCCCCAGTACCTCTTATGGTCTGCCGAGTTCCATCAGGGAAGCTTCCTGATCACAGAGTACTGTAAACCTCCGGGAGTGGCCCCAAACCAAAATAAAATTGCTTCACATTAGTTTGTTATCTTTCTCAGTAAGTACATGGAACAAAAAGCATCCTAGAGATGTACTAATATTATGTGGGTGTATATGATCATATAGGAAAATACCTATTTACAAATAATAGCGAGGACTTGAAGATGGATGGATGGCCCTTAGGAGGCTATAGACTTCAAGAATATCATCTCCAGAACATCAATCTCAGGTCAAAAGCAGCTGCTCTTTCTCTTATTACCAATAGTGTTGTAATTATCATCTCTCATGTACACAAAATCAGAGAATGTGCTCTTGAAATATCAACTTAAGAGTAGTGACAAGGAATGTTCTTATCTGTAACAAATGCTTCTCTCACATGGAGAGGTACTGAATAATCACAGAGACTGCTTTGGAAATAGTTTAGCTATGTCATGCAGAATATCTACCTGTGGAGAAGGGAACTTGTTCTGTTTGGGGACCACACCAGGTGGTGCTCAGGGATTACTCCTGGCTTTGCACTCAGGCATCAATCCTAGTTAGACTCAAGTGGATTGATTCTTCGGCGTTCTGGGGGTTGAATCCCGGTTGGCCTGATGCAAGGCAAGCACCCTATCCCTCCCTGATATACTATCCAAAGGAAGGGGAAAAATGACCACACTTGCATTTCAGTTTCTTTCCTTGTTTGAGACAGTCATAATACAGGGTGTGTTTGAATGATATGCTAAATTTGAATGATATGCTAAAATATGACTTCTGCCTGTCCTCTGTGTGGCAAAAAGACAGCCGTCAGAGCAAAAATTAGGTATGAAGTTTGTCCTGAACACTTTGGCAAGGCTGTCTACTGCTATAAGACTTTGCTAGGGGAGCTATACAGTAGAACCTGGCCCTTGGGAAGCTAATGATGAGCGACCATTCACTGACTATCCTTTTATGCATGTGTGAGTGTGACTGCATGGAAATTTTGAAGAAACACATGCTTCCTCCTCTCCTAATGACAAAATCCTGGTCTAACATTGCAATATGCAATTGTCATAGGAGTGATTTTCTATTGATTATAGTTAGATCTATATCTGGGGATGAAAGAGAACTTCTGCTCCTGGGGCGGTCCTGCATTTAAATGTTCAGCCCTGAGAGTGAAGCAACGTGCATAGAAACAGCACAGATCAAAGGAATTATGAGGAGGTTCCCAAGCTCCCTAATGGAGATAAAGGGTTGATATACAAATACATTATAGAGGTCCAAATCAATCATTTATTTCATGCTTTTAGGAATCCATGGAAAAAGAAGTGGTGAACTGGTGTGTGTGTGTGCGTGTGTGTATGTGTGTGTGTTGAGAGGGTGCTAAAGAAACACTTCCATTTCTTTAAAAGGAACAAAATGAGCCACAGCACTAAAGGGTAGGATTCTTGCACTGCACATGGCTGATCCAGGTTTAATCCTGAGAACCCTAGATGGTCCCCTGAGCCTGGCCAGGCGTGATGCTTGAGTGCAGAGCTAGGAATAAGACTGGAGCCCTAACAGGTGTGGTCCCAAAACAAAAATAACACCAAAAATTGTAGAGAAAAATGATGGAGTTTGACAAGCAGAGATCACTATGAGAAGAATCAGAGGCAAAATTTTGGACAGTTTTGCAACATATGGATTAGTTTGTACAAACTATTGGTTTAGAGGATGCATTCTGTAGACTTACTGATTTGTGATCTGTCCTTTGTTGGGCATGCTTCTTCTCTCAGGGCCTCAGTTTCATCATTTCTAAAATGATGATGAGAGTATAAACTTCTGGGGCTGGAGTGATCGTACAATGGGAAGGATGCTTTTCTTGCATGTGCTGACCTCAGTTCAATACTGGCACCCCAGAGTATCCCTATGTTTGCCAGGAGCGATCCTCGAGCACAGAGCGAGGAGTAAACTCTGAGCACAGCCAGGTGTGGCCCCTAAACCACCCAACCAAAAAGAATATATATTTTTGGGATATTGTGACTATCAAGTTAATTAAAATATTGAAAAATTAAACCATAATGCCTGAAAGAGAGAGAGGAATGGAGGGAAGAAAGGAGGGCAGCGAGGGAGAGAAAGAGAGAGAGAGAGAAATGTGTCTTCCATAAAGGCAGGAAGGCTGGTGGGGGGGAGGGACAGCAGGAAGGAAACTGGAACATTGGTGGAAAATATAACTGGTAAAGGGGTGGGTGTTGAAACATTGTATGACTGAAACCCAATCATGAACAACTTTCGAGTTGTGTATACCATGGTGATTAAATTAAAAATACTGCAAAATTACTTTGGATATAGCAAGTGATATGAATCTTTATACAGTAATATATTATTTCATGTTCTATAATATTTAGAATGCTCTTGATGGTCTTTTATCCAGCTACCATCATGGTACCAGTTTTAGTTTTCTTGTTTTGGTATTACGCTAAGGGTATTACGGTTAAAGGAAACTAGGAAAATGGCATATTGTACTCGCTATTATGTTTTCTGCCATTTCTTTTAAGTTTTTTTTAAGTTCAAGAAAACTCAAAATATCAGTAACAATAGTGGGCTAGATGAGAACAAACAACAAGACATATGAAAACAAAAGTGTAAGAAAGTGCTTGGAAAAAATTGTGATCTGTAAATATAAGCCCAGTTTAACAAAGAAAAATTAATCCAAACCATATGTTCTTTCTTGCTGATAATGATTTGAGTAGATTGTATAGGAAAAACGCCTTTTCATTAGGGCATTTGAAGAAATGCTTTATTTCTTCCTCAGCCAAGGAAGAAACAATGTCGAGGAAATGGCTAGAATGAGGCTGTAATACTGATGTTATGGAAAGTACAAAGGTGTCTGGATACTGTAGTCTTAGATTAGAGAACTGAGTCTATTATTTCTTAGGAAAAAATCAGTAAATTATTTCAACGTTTGACATGAGCACTAACGTCAAATTTTTATAATCACATGCATTAATGTCTTCGAGATTTGTTCATAGATGCATCATCAAGTAAAAGCAGGAATAACATAATTCCAGTAAGTTCTTTCATCTCCACGTTCTTTTATTGAGGAATCATTTTGCTACCATCGTTTTTTTGATTCATTTTGCTATTCATTGTATATAACGGTCTTAGTGAACAATTTATTTTTAAATCTTCATAATTATTATTTATGTACCACTCCCATTTCTCACCCAGAAATCTCTTCACTGAAGCCAATATGCATATAAGTCGTTGACCAGTAAAGTGGTCATAATTCCCACACTTTTTGAGAATATCATGCTTCCTCTTCCTTGTTTGTATAGGAGAAATTACTACATAAGCAAAAAAATTTAATGGTAGATAATTATATCACTGTATCACTGTCATCCCATTGTTCATCAATTTCCTCGAGCAGGCACCAGTCACATCTCTATTCCTCCCAGCCCTGAGATTTTTGTAGCCTCTCCTTACTCGTCATTCCCAATGACTGGAGGCTCTTTCAGGGTCAGGGGAATGAGACTTATCATTACTGTTTTTGGCATATAGAATACGCCATGGGTAGGTTGCCAGGCTCTGCCCGTGCAGGTGGGATACTCTTGGTAGCATGCTGTGCTCTCTGAGATATATGTATATATCTGTTGCTGTATTTTGGATATGAATTCGTCATGGGGAGCTTGCCAGATTCTCCCAAGTGGCAATAGACTCTTGGTACTTTGACAGCTTCTCCAAGAGGGTGAACTTGGCTAGTAGATGCTTCCAGGAGCTTGGTTTTATAGTCTCTGGATCTTGGCCATTGATGGGATTACATGGCGCCAGGGGCAGTCTCTGAGTGTGACTGCCTAGCTACTGGAAAATGGGGGATCTTGGTGGAAGAGGCCCAGTCCTGATCCGAGCAGTCTTGGAGATCTCGGCTCCAGGTCCCGCACATCTGGGTTCCTCCGCCAGTTCCCCTATGTGTGAGGCTTGTCCGAAATATACATATATATGTATATGTGTATATATATGTTCATATATATATACATATATATCATTATCATGATCATCCTCTTGATCATCAATTTTCTCGAGCATTCTCAGTAATGTCTCCATTCCTCCTGGCCCTGAGACTTTAGAAACCTAAAGACTCTCTTTACTCGTCCTTCCCAACAATGCCACATTGGAGTCTCTTTCAGGGTCAGAGGAATAAGACCCATTATTGTTACTGGTTTTGGCATATGAATACACCACGGGAAGCTTGCCAGGCTCTCCCATGTAGGCAGGAAACTGTCGGTAGCTTGCCAAATTCTCTGAGCAGGAGAACTAGGCTATAAGATGTTGCTTCTGGGAGCTTGGTTTTATAGTCTCTGGATGTTGGCCATTGATGGGATTACACAGCGTGGGGGCAGTTTCTGGGTGCATTCTGGCAGTTTCTGGGCAGTTTCCAGTTCCCTCATGGATGAGCCTTGTCTGAACATGTGGAAAGGGGCCTTGAGCATGGCTGTGGCTGGGCTCCAGAGGTCTTCAGCTTCCAGGACCCATCCCCTCCGAGGGGCCCCAGTGAAAATAGCCAGGTGTGAGGGCAAGAGACTATAATATAATATAATATGATATAATATATTATAATATAATATAATACAATATAATATAATATATTACTCTCTATGATTTGTTGCCTACTGATAATTATAATAAGATACTAATTAACAAGTCAGTTTTCACAACTCGCTGTGACTCCAAAGTTTTAATGGAATGGAGAACTTTGTATATGGTAAGATGTATAAGTTGATATACTCTTAACTCGCATCATATATCTTACAATAGGCATTTTAAGATTAACACAAGTTGATGTGAAGTTCAAAGGAGATTTTCCACAAAAATTGTGCATTATCTGATGGAAATTTTGTTGTTTTTTTGGGGGGGGCACTCTCTGTGGTCTTCAGGATTTACTCCTGGATCTCTGCTCAGGGATCACTCCTGATGAGGCTTAGAAAACCAGATGGGGGACTGGGAATCAAACCTGGGTCAGCCACTTGCAAAACCAGCACCTTACTTGCTGTTCTGTCTAGCTGGCCCTGTGATGAATTTTTAAAGTACTATTTACTGGGGCATAATTTGGGTCATTTCAGTTTAGAAATTTAAGAGACAGGAGACAGTAGCTGAATATTTTCAGTGCCAGAATCTCATATAGTGGTCTACAGTGCATTGTTATTCATCTGTGATCATTGAAAGGCCTGTCATAGAGAAGATTAAATATTCACGCTAGATATTTTTTATTTGAATGTGTGAAATGCAACGGTAGTCCTGTCAGTCAAACACATGGAACACTAAAGCTCCATTACAAAAGTTCAGATACTTCAAGTATAAACATTCTACTGCTGAAGCAAAAGGTGAATATTTTTCTCTCACTTTTCATATAAAATAGCCATGTCAGCTATCATTATTTCTACCTTCAAGGTACCCAAGTAATTACATTGATGTAGCAAGGGCAATGACAGAAAGAGAAAGTTTGACTCTCATTTCCTAGTGCATATAATTTTTACCTTGCCAATATTTTTACCCCTTATTTCTCAAATCAGTACCACCTATATATAATTATGATCTTTTTTTTTTCTTTTTGGGTCACACCTGGCAATGCACAGGGGTTACTCCTGGCTCTGCACTCAGGAATTACCCCTGGCCATGCTCAGGGGACCATATGGTATGCTGGGATTTGAACCCGGGTCGGCCGCGTGTAAGGCAAACGCCCTACCCGCTGTGCTAAATTATGATCTTTTTGAATGCAGGAATGCTGCTATTTATTCAGCCATCGATTAAGCTGATTAAATTTGGTAAGAACTCCACATTACTTATTTTTTTTTTATTAGTGAATCACTGTGAGGTACAGTTACAGATTAACAAACTCAAACAATGGTTGAGTGCCCATCCCTGCACCAGTACCCATTTTCTGCCACCAATGGTCCCAGGATCCCTCCCACCACCCCCACCCCGTCCTCACCCCACCCCACCCCACCTCTGTGGCAGGGCACTCCCTTTATAATTGAATATATGTGAGATAGACCATTCAAAGATTCACAGTTATTCATAATTGAGTTTCAGTCATACAATGATCCAGCACCCATCCCTCTATTTCTGAACATTTCCTACCACAAAAGTGCCCTGTTTCCCTCCCACATCTTCCAACACCACCTCCCGCACACACTCCCAGCCTCCTTCTATGGGAGGCACTCTCTTGCTCTCTCGCTCTCTCTCTCTCCTTTTCCCTTTGTGCATTATGTTCTGTAGTACAGGTGCTAAGCAGTCATAGTGTTTGTTCAGGGCACTTGGTATTTTTATTGGGACCCTAAGAAAGCCTGGTGATTTCAGTCACAAAATGTGCACATGCAAATTTTCAGCAGATTATATCTTGGTGCGGTCTGTCCTCAGATGGTGGAGTCAGGCCTGGAGGATGGCGGCATTTTTAGGTTGTGGACGCAAGGGGCTGCTGGGAGCTCTGCTTGGGCGGGCACCAGACTAACCTCCCCACCTCTGACTTATCCCGGTCTGTTCAGCCATGCGTGGATACGAGATTAACTGCAGCTTTTGATATCTTTTGATATTTATTTATGGGTCTCTGAAATAAGGCCTGTGAATGAGCTGAGCTGGAGGTCATTTGTGGGCTTGACTCCCACATATCAAGCTTTTGGTCATTTAATTTCTTGGTAAACTTATCCCCAGCCAAAACCACAACAGCAATTTTGGGGTATCAGGAAGCCTGAAGGCACCATCAGGCTCATGATTGTACAGGTACAGGTTGATGGTACAGGTTGACCTGCTGGCAGAACCCTAGCACTATAGCATTGTCCTCCCATTGTTCATAAATTTGCTCCAGTGACCACCAGTAATGTCTCCATTCTGAAACTTGTTAGTGTGTTTTGCATATCAAATACACCACAGGGAGCTTGCCAGGCTCTTCCATGAGGGAGGGATACTCTAGGTAGTTTGCCAGGCTCTCCAAGAGGGATGGAGAAATCTAAACCAGGTCAGCCATGTGCAAGGCAAATGCTCTACCCGCTGTCCTATCGCTCCAGTGGAGCAGAACCATACCCCCATATATATAATTATTATCTAGGTATGAGATATATTTACTCAATGTCCCCATTCAGATTCTCAACTACTGAAATACCAAGCTTGAGCTTTTCTAAATAGTCCAGGCATTTTCATCTCATTATCATCTCTTATTTACACTGCCCGTTTTACCTAGAAGTGTCTCCCTTTTCCTCATTTATTCTTTCCCCCTTCTATTTTATCTTACTATTAAAAGTAGTTTTATAATTTGACATAATTATTTCAGGGAAATTTTCTTTACACTAACTTTACCTGGCAGAGTTTGTTGTCCCTACTCTCCTATTCACAGAAATGAAACCATCTTTTTATGATTGTATTTGATACTGCATTTTTTGTTCATAAGAAAAGAATACTGGGGAGTTGATTAATTTTTAAATAGTATCTTGTCCCACTGCAAAATAAATATTTACACTCTGATATAAGAAAAACATGAAACATGAAGCATTTTTGGGGCAGAGAAGGCTTGACTCACTAACTGTGAAATGTACCCCTTTATATAATCCTTATAGCATGTTACATCATATTCTGTCCTTAGCAAATGGTGGTTAAAATGGAGGATGGAAGTAATTTTTTACAAATAAGCTATATACTTTTGAGTGACGTCATTAACGCAGTCTCCCAATTTGTAACAAAGCAAAGGGAATAAACAGAATAACAAAAGTTTGGAGAGATAAATAGTGTAGAAATCTTAGGAGTGGAAAATGAATCTACAGAGAGATATTCAAGCAAGTAACATCTATTTCTAAGTAAATATGGAAATAAAGTTACTGTTGCTCTACTTTAAATAGTAAACTCCTGACAAAAATTCCACTGCTCTCAACTAATAGATATCTCTCTAGAAAAAATGTTGATGCTCTTTCATCATCATCATCATCATCCCCTTGATCATCAAATTTCTCGAGTGGTCTCAGTAACTTTTGAGTAAGATCTCCATTCTTCTCAGCCTTAAGATTTTAGAAGCCTCCCTTTACTCGTCCTTCCCAACAATGCCACATTGGAGGCATTTCAGGGTCAGGGGAATGAGTCCCATTATCATTACTGGTTTTGGCATATGAATACACCACAGGGAGCTTGCCAGGCTTCCCCTGTGGGCAGAAAACTATCGGTACCTTGCCAGATTCTCTGAGAAGAAGAACTATGCTTTAAGATGTCGCTTCCAGGAGCTTGGTTTTATAGTCTCTAGATGTTGACTGTTGAGGGAATTACACTGCGCTGGGGGCAGTTTCTGGGTATAACCGCCTAGCACTGTAAAATGGGGGATCTGTGTGGAAGAGGCCCAGTACTGAACTGAGCAGGCTTGGAGATCTCAACCCCGGGTCCCGCTACTACCTCCAAAATCCAGGATATCCCCAAATACCGGCATCTAGTTAGCTCCTGAAAACAGAGCCTCTTCTCTGTACAACCAGCTAAAAGAGAGTGTTCAATTTGTCCTGAAATCAGTTCAGGATGTGTGTGTGTACCTGCACCTGTGTGTGCACCTGTGTGATTGCCTATGGACATGTGTGTCTGGGCATGTATGCCTATGTGTTGACTCTCTTTACAGATCCAAATTCGTTGTGTAGCTACATGTGTCTCTCACTCTGTTTTCAGAATTCTCATTAATTAAGTAAAATATTTTACATTTACAAATTATTTTCATGCTCATATGGTCATTGAGGGCTGGAGCGATAGCACAGCAGGTAGGGTGTTTGCCTTGAATGAGGCAGACTCAGGTTTGATTCCTCCATCCCTCTCAGAGAACTCGGCAAGCTACCGAGAGTATTTCTCCTGCACAGCAGAGCCTGGCAAGCTACCCATGGTGTATTTGATATGCCAAAAACAGTAACAACAAGTCTCACAAGGGAGACATTACTGGTGCCCGCTCGAGCAAATTGATGAGCAATGAGATGACAGTGATATAGTGATAAGAAAAAAAGTTGCAAGGGAAATGGTTTTCTGAATTACTACAGTTATGTAACTCACAATGTGGCGTTCCCCTTACAGCAGTAGGGGAATCCATCCCCTGGGAATCTGTCCTGTGGGAGGAGAATCTGTACAGTTATAATATATGCGACATTGAATGAATTATAAACTTTTTTGGTTTTGGGACCACACCTGGCGATAATCAGTGATCTGGATCTGAATTCGGAATTATTTCTGGTGCCTCAGAGAACCATATAGGATGCCATGGATAGAAATAAGTGCCCTATCCACTGTAGTATTACTTTGGCACACTGGTGAGTTATTTCCAAGGACCCTAGTCCTTTCAGGTTGGTTTACCTTGAATATTTAATTTTATATGTTGACATACTTACTTTTGAGAAAAACAAATACTTCACAATGCTCTCAATTCCTCAGAGTGCTTATGTATTTTCTCGTAAATTTTTACTATATTTTATTGCTGATATTTAATTCTGTTTCATCTATTTCTTACTTCAAGTGACTATCCCCTTTTTTCTATACTCTATTTAATAAGGCATATAATCTAGCAAGAATATTATATGGAGTGGTGGCCTCCCAAGTAACTTTTTATTTTTTTTATTTCGTATTGCATTGTCATGGGAATTTATCAAAGTTCTCAGCTATTTTTTCCCACTCCATTCTGTTCACATTGCAAGGATATGAGTAAAGAAGCTGTGGTATATTTATACACTAAACAACTGTATGAAAAGATGAAATTGTGTAGTTCACTGCAATTTGGATCAAGAAAGATAGAGTGAATTATATTGTTTCAGAGTAGAAGGACAAAGACCACTCATTGTGGTCTATAGAGAAATGAGAGAATAGATAGTAATGAACAATGACATATTCTTGTCCCTGTATTCCAAAACTAAGATTATGAAGCAGTGTGAGTGGGGGGTGATGGTGGAAATATATGGTGGAATAGAAATAACATTGGTGGATAATCTTGGGTCCTTTTTTTATTGGTGGTGGGTTGTAACTGTTCAAGACCATAAATATTAGTACTATCGCAAAAGTATTGCATTAACTATGACACAATAAAATACATTTTAAAGTATTGAAGATATCATGGAAAGATATTGATTTTGCACTTTCATGTGAAAGCAGTCTCACATCAAAGGTATTTTCACACAGAACTCATTAGTTATAAATTTCTGGAGGAAGAAATGCTTTTTTTTGGAGGAAGATTTGTCATATGTACCTATTATAGCATTGATAATCCAAACTTGATCCTAGATTATGTAGTTTAGTAATTTGGAATCAATATTGTATATACAAAGCCAAATGCATGGTTTTACACATCATGAGTAGATCTTGTTTTGAAGAGTACACAGAACACTTTTAAAAAATGTGCTTTTGGGGGTCTTAAGTATTTCATGATTGGTATCCTGAAAGCCATTCATCAGTCAAAGTAGACTAAGATTCCTAAATGGTCATCCTGCTTCTTGCATACAAGACTATGGATTATTATTTTTTAATGTACTGAGAGCAAATGTAAGCTCTAACATAATCTTATAAAAATAGGATAGATACTATATGGAACCATCTAATGAATGCACTTCAGAAAAAGACCATTTACTAACTATGTCTAATTCAAACTCAGTTCCAAGGATAATTCATAATCACATTATTTATTTGCATTCTTTTAGTAATATTTAAGATATATGAACATACCCATCTCTCCTTTATATATTAGACTTTTAAATGTGTACTGTGTGTAACACATTTACTTTAAGATGTGAATTTCAGCAACAAATAATTAAAATATATTAGACTAGATAAAGCAACCGTGATAAGAGAAAGTCAATAATACACTAATTTAAAAAGACTTTTTGCTGTGCCTGAAGGGCACCACAAATTGGATTTTAATTTCACAGGAGATGGGAAAAGTAATCAACAACTAGTCCTCTGCCTTTCCCTCTAATATCTCATTCTAAAGGATAGCATGAGAATCCCAGAGATGAACAAGGGCCTCCGTACTTAAGGAAGTTAAAGTTTATTGAGGTAGGTAAACAAGTAAACAGGAAATTATAATACTATAGTAAGGAAATGACCGGGGAATATACAGAAAACACATAAGATAAGAAGAATGTTTGACCATAAATGTGGAAAAGCAAGATGCCTGAAATCATTCTGAATCTGTGCTGGTGAGAAATCCATTTCCTTTGTTCTCACCAACTGGTGAGAATGAGATTGTAGAGCGTGGTTTTCCCTTTTTCTGAATTATTATTGTAGTGGTGTAGGATGGAAGGAAAATTGGGATGGCAGAAACTACTTCGGACATACTTGTCACCTAGTGTTGGCTCAGAAAAGTTTCACAAAAAATGAAACGAGTTAAAATGGGAAGGAAAGGAGCTTAGGTAAATGGTGTATGTACCCTGAAAAGAGGATATGAAAAAATTTAGGATGAGGAACGAAAATATTATGTTAGCTTGAGGAAGTCCTTAGAGGGAAGATAAGTTTTCCTGGGTGATGACATGAACGATGGTGTAGGATAGGCAGAGATGGATTTTGGAGATCCTTACATACTACTCATGTAGACCAGGCCAAAGCTTACACTTTATCATTTAAAATAGGGTTCAGTAAACATTCTTTTGCAATGGGACAGATGGTAAATATCACTGCTTACCAAACTATCTCTCTGCTGCTTTTATTCATTATGTCTCAAAATGTATATACTGAACAAATTTTTCTATCATTCATTCTGAATTTTTATGATTTGCTTATTTAATTTTTAGAATTAACCCCATGTGGAATTCAGTTTTTAGGGTATGAGCAACTATCCAAATTACAATTTACAGATACCTACTCAGGGGGCACAAAACCATTTATTGAATGACTAATTTACCCACAAACACATTACATTGCAAAAAAAGTGTTCCACTACATATTTGCATATATACCTAAATCTTAGACTCTGAGCTATTGATCTATCTATTCATGAGCCATGGCCAAACTTTAAATTATTAAAGGCTTTGACTGTGATTAAATATTTTTTAGGGTTATTCCTCATTATTTTCTTATTTTATTTTAACTTTTTAAAAATGTACTTTAGAATTAGCTCTTCTAGTTACCCATTACTTCAAGATAATCTATGTGTTTATGCACTATGATTTCTTAGTGTAAAACCTAGGCCTTTTTATATTTCTCAAGGGAATTTTTTAAAAGATTTATGCCATTCTTTTCCCAACACACTGCTATGAAATATCACATATACTTTAAAATGGAAGAATTATATAGCAAAGTATAAAACACTCATTGATGGTTTTATTTTGCACAAATTTATTTATCTGATTTTGGTTACCTTGTTATTCTGTTCTTATTGCATGTCAATAAGTATTCTTTCCTCATTTTTGAAAAGGTCTGGGCCAAAGATTTGTTTCTTCTAAGATGTTTGAAAAAAAAAGTTCACCTTTTATTTATTTACGACTGATTTATAAACTATAGAAGTTTCCAGCTTCATACTTTAATAAATATATATCCCACACAGTACAGTCCCCTCCCATACAATATATAAAGTATACTGTCAAGAGTTGAGTATTTCCCATCCATCAGATCTGTAGAATCTAGAAAAATCATAACTGACTAGGGTCTGGTAAAATTTCTTCTTTTGAATGAACACTGTGTTAAGAACTGAACGCTCTGGGCAATATTTCACAAGAGTTATCTTTCTCTTATCTCAAGCAAAAGGAGATTTTTCTTCTTATCTTCCCTAGGAGAACCTAGTAGGGCTTCTGGAAGTAAACTACAAAGAATGTAGCACTACTCACAGATTTGCACAATAAATCTCTAATGAATTATTAATTATAGCTATCTTACCCTTGGACTGGCTTTGGGACTCTGCTAAGCTTGTAATTTTCAGAATCTGCCTTTTAGGTAAGACTGGAGTGAGCATACTGCGTCCGCCATTTGCCTTGCACACGACTGACCTGTTTTTGATTCCTCCGTCCCTCTGGCTGAGCCCAGCAAGCTACCGAGAGTATCCTGCTGGCACGGCAGAGCCTGGCAAACTACCAGTGGTGTATTTAATATGCCAAAACAGTAACAAGTCTCACAATGGAGACATTACTGATGCCCACTTGAGCAAATAGTTGAACAATGGGACAATAGTGCTAGAGTGCTACAGTGCCTTTCAGGTCACTGGTTTTCTCAGGGACAACATAGCTATGATGAATTTAAAGATAGTTTTAGGTTTTCAGTTTGTTCAATTTCATCCAACTTCATTTTTGTAGAAGAGTCATAATTTTCAATTTCCATATATGTCAGACCAGAAAATGAAACATCTTATTCTTTATTTATATTTTAAAAAATGAATTTTTTCTAGAATATTTATTCAGCTCTTCTCCCGTCTGTTCTTTGCAGCAGCATTTTCAGTATAAGTGCATTTTAGCTATTTGTCAAGGTGTTGTTTATTAATTTAAGCCACTGGTTTTTAAGGTTTTTTCAACATTCTGTAGCTGGAAGATATTTACTAATTTGCAGTGGTAGTAAGATAATTGGCATAAATCATCATACAGGTTTAATTATAAAAGTAATGATATCATTAAGGCGGTAGTGAAGAAGGCAGGGTCAGAAAATTAAGACCTGTGACTGGCTGTTTCTATGCTGTCTGATTGGTATATGGATGTTCGCATGTATGGGATCTTATTGGTCATTATATAGGTAACATTATTGGTTGTTTGGTGTAAGCAATCATATTGGTCATTTTGTAAGACCTCATTGATTTAGATCATAACTATCAACAGAGACAGCTAGCTGACAGGATACATTACATAGAAAAGCACAGGTCAAGTAATGGTTGAATTGAATTGTTGGAGTTATTCTACTTGATACAAATGCTACTATTAGACTGCTGTGAGCTGTAAATAAAGTGCTATAACACTAAACTTCTGGTGGCCTACATGCTATTCTTTATATCCACAAGAACCCAGATGGTAGCCATATCTGCTGAAACAATTTGAAGCATATGTATAAGTACATACATATATTAAAATATGGTGAAATGTTTGCCATGATACAGTAAGCTTACACATACTTTACCTCATAAAATAATATTTTTCTTTACCTCTCACCATATTGTTGTGTTGAGAACATTTAAATTATACTATTCTGGAAACTTATACAAAATATTGCACTGTAGCACTGTCACTGTCATCTTGTTGCTAGTCAATTTGCTCAAGCGGGCACCAATAACGTCTCCACTGTGAGACTTGTTACTGTTTTTGGCATATCAAATACACCACGGGTAACTCGTCAGGCTCTGTCTCTGCTATTTGGGTGGGATACTCTTGGTAGCTTGCAGGGCTCTCCAAGAGGGATGGAGAAATCAAACCTGGGTCGGCTGCGTGCAAGGCAAACGCCCTACCCGCTGTGCTATCGCTCTAGCCCGTACAAAATATAAGTATACTAAATAGTGTGGTTAACCATAATCTAACACTATACATTTGATCCTCAGATTTATTCATCTCATGGGATGGAGCAATAGCACAGTGGGTAGGGCATTCGCTTTGCACACGGCTGACCTGGGTTCGATTCCTCTGCCCCTCTCAGAGAGCCCGGCAAGCTACCGAGAGTATCTTGCCCTCATGGCAGAGCCTGGCAAGCTACCTGTGGCGTATTTGGTATGCCAAAAACAGTAACAAAAAGTCTCACAATGGAGACGTTACTGGTGCCCGCTCGAGCAAATCGATGAGCAACGGGATGACAGTGACAGTGACAGTGATTCATCTTATAATTTAAAAATATATTGGGGCTGGAGTGATAGCACAGTGGGTAGGGTGTTTGCCTTGCAAGCTTCCAACCCGGGTTCGAATCCCAGCATCCCATATGGTCCCCTGAACACCCCCAAAGGTAATACCTGAGTGCATGAGCCAGGAGTGACCCCTGTGCATTGCTGGGTGTAACCCAAAAAGCAAAAAAAAAAAAGTACTATTAGATCAATTATGTCCTAATTTTTCAGCACTTTAACCCTTAGTGATAACCATTACACTCTGTTTCTATGATGTTATAGATTTTATTAAAGGGGCATACCTGGTGGTACTTGGGGATCCACTAAGTTTCTGGAGTTGAACTTAGGAATCTCACAAATCTCACATGTTTCCAGTAATCACAACATACTTTAGTAATCAAAATAATATGGAAGTCACATAGAAACCGACACCCAAACCAGTAGAACATATTTGAAAGTCCAGAATGATCTCACACATATATTACCAACTAATATTTGATAATAGATTCAGGAGTATTCAATAGGGTTAGTGTCTTTTATAAACAGTGCCTACCATGGAGGCAGGATGGGGGAGGGGAATTGAGGGATGGTGAGAGGACAACTGGGACACTGATGCTGGGAAATGTGCACTGATGGAGGGATGGATGTTGGAACACCGTATAACTGAAACCCAATCATGAATAACTTCTCAATGTTCTATCTCATGGTGATTCAATATATTAAATATAGATGTATATATTTTTAAAAACTATATTCACTGTATATTCACTGTCATCCTGTTGCTCATCGATTTGTTCGAGCGGGCACCAGTAACATCTCTCATTGAGAGACTTATTGTTACTGTTTTTGGCATAGCTTGCCAGGCTCTGCCACGTGGACTTGATACTCTCGGTTGCTTGCCGGGCTCTCCGAGAGGCCGGAGGAATGGAACTCAGGTCGGCCGCATGAAAGGCGAACGCCCAACCGCTATATTAGGAACTGGACCAATAGTACAGCGGGTAGGACGTTTACCTTGCATGGGGTTGACCCAGGTTCGATTCCGATTCCCAGCATCCCATAGGGTCCCCTGAGCATTGCCAAAAGTAATTCCTAAGTGCAGAGCCAGGATAAACCCCTGTGCATCGCCAGGTGTGACCCCAGAAGCAAAAATAAATAAATAAATAAAATTTTAAAATAAATAAAAGCTAGATTATTATTCAGAATTGTAGGAATGATGCAAAGCTTTAGGGAAATGCAATATCTTAGTGAATCCATAGTCTTGAACCTTGTCTTAAGTGTTAAAATCTTCTTTAAAGGAGAGAACAAACTCAGCTTGTGGGGTTCTTTATGGCATTCACTCATGGTGCTAATGGTTGCCCGCTACTAGGTTAAGGAAGGTATATTCACTCCTAGCTTGTAAAGGGGGGTTATATATTTTCAATCATGAAATAACATATCAATTATATTGAATGTTCTATGTCTTATGAGTCATTTTCACATCTGTGGAGACCTGGATTGCAATTTCATGTGTAAATTAGCAAATACTTAAGCATTAAACTATAATATAATATTTTCTAATATAAAATCAATATTCCCTTTCTAAAGATAAAACATGACTTTTCTAAGCCTAGTCAGTATTTCTTCTTTAGAATGTCTTAATTCTTGTCACTATGCCTGTTCATAGAGTCTGGCTGTGGCAGCGGGGGTTAGCAGGTGGAGAGAGTGGTGGGAGGGAAACTGGGGACATTGTTGGTGGGAAATGTTCAGTGGTCAATGCTGGGTATTGGAACACTGTATAACGGAACCCCGGTCATGAACAACCTTGTAACTGTGTATCTCGTGGTAATTCAATTAAAGAAAAAAGTAAAGAAAAGTAAGAACCAAAAGAAAGAAATTTTACAATTGTACGCTACATTTTAACCTTTCCGGGTCAGGAGAATGAGACTTGTCGTTATTGTTTTAGGTGTATCGAATATGACACGGGTAGCCTGCCAGGTTTTATGGTACAAGGATAATTTAGTTACAAGGAACACATATACAGTCAAGAATTATGACAATGACCTGTAGTTGCTTTTTTTTCCCCAAGAATGGATGTGGGACTTTAGATAACATTTAGTAAATATTAACAATGCAGTTTTTTAAAATCATATTTAATTTATCCAAGGAATGCAAAAGGGTTAACATAATAAAACCAGCTAACCTTGTCCATATTAGGAGATTAAAGGGTAAGCTGCTTATTTAGAAATAGCAGGTAATGAAATTGCAGTTTCATTTAAATGTAGCACTTATTTATAAAATGTTTTGCAAACTTGAAATCAAAAAGGTTTTCCTTAACTTGGTGATTTCTGTCAGGAATGTTTAACATTTACCATATGTAAAAATGAAATGTTAAAGCCCAGAATGAGCCTAGGATTCTTACTTTTGATGTTTGTGTTGATTCATTGAAGACTGTTGTTAAAGTCTTGAGAAAAATGGGAGCAAAAGGGTGGAAGTGAGAACTGTGGAAAAATTGTGAGTTACAGAAATCCAAGCTACAAACCGGCTAATTTGAATTTAAAATAGTACAACAATATCTGGAATTGAACAGTATACTCAAATATTACTTTATATAAATTAATAATAAAAAAATTAACTTTAGAATAAATTAGTTTGTGGCATAAATTAGTATTCCTTTGAATCAAAGATGCATAAGAAAATTTTAAAAGTTTATTAAATTTTAATAGTAGACAAAAATGGACATACCATGTTCATAAATTAAGATACATGTTGTTGTAAAGGTGTCATTTTTTTCCCTCCTAATTGATAGCACATTTGGTGATTCCAGTTTAAATCCCAACAAGATTTTTCTTCGACCTTTACAATTGGAATCTAAAATTCTAATTGTGGCGTAGAAAGGCTAAGAATAAACAAGACAGTTTTGAATAAAAATAGTAAAATGGTTGCATCTTGTAGTAGATAGAAAGATTTAGACAAGCTTGCTGCTGAGGCACAAAAAGAAGAGAGTGGTGGGTCTGCCATTGAGTCTGCATATACTCAGGATTAAGTTTCCAAATGTTTGATTTTTCTCCAGAGGAAAAGTTTCTGCTCCTCTTAAGAAATAACTGAGGCTAAGATATGTTGCCTAACAGTTTGACAAACTGTTTGAAGATTCAAGATGGCAAATTTAAAACAAACACATTTCAGCCACTTGATTTTGGAAAGAAAATGTCCAATAGGGTTGAGGTGGAAATAGTTCACTGTGGTGAATGTATATGATTAGGACCAATTTGAGAAAGATTTGCATGAACTCATTCATGCCTTAATCTCCTTGGAGTAATTGAATAGGAGAGATCTCCTGAAGACAATCAGAATGACAAAAACTTGCTCATTCTAAAGAAGTCCTCTACAGAGAAAACCTACACTGTTTACTAACCTTACTCAGTGAATACACTCACACACACACACACACACACACACACACACACACACACACACACACACCCCGTGTTCATGTGAAAAATGTGAAAAGTGCGTTAGATGCACCTCATCACTTCATGTATGCAATCAATTCATACTGAAATAAACCACCACAAATGTCCAAAGAAAGAAAATGATGGAAAAAAGGAAAATCTACATTTGTATAGGAGCTTGGTATTTGTAAGAGTATTACAAATTTATGGGAAAGTCGCGCATTACAGAACCATCTTCAGTTAAAGATACTGAACAGTTGACTGCTATTACAAAAAAAGTTAAAAGAAACTTACCTCATTGCAGTCTTGCCTAATTCCAGTGAGACTAAAAGTAAAAACTAAGACTTGTGGGAGAAAAATGAAAATATATGATGTACAAAGAAAAGAAATGGGTTTGGAAATTATCATAGGCATAAAGTAAAGTGGATAGATGTAAACTTTGTTTATTTTTATTTTGAGATAATAATAATAAAAATAATAATAAAAACAAATTTAAAAAATTTATTATTTAGACTGGAGCTATAGCACAATGGGTAAGGCATTTGCCTTGCACGTAGCCAACCCGGGTTCGATTCCTCCATCTCTGCTACTGAGAGTATCCCGCCCACAGGGCAGAACCTGGCAAGCTCCCCATGGCGTTTTCGATATGCCAAAAACAATAACAAGTCTCACTTGGAGATATTACTGGTGCTCGCTCTAGCAAATCTATGAGCAACGGGATGACAGTAATACAGTGATCTTAAACTCCAAAATAAATTAGCAAAGGATTTTTTTTTTTATTGAAGAACTGTGATTTGGGGCTAGAGAGATAGCACAGTGAGTAGGGCGTTTGCCTTGCATGAGGCCCACCCAGGTTCGATTCCTAGCATCCCATATGGTCCTCTGAGCGCCATCAGGAGTAATTCCTGTGTGTATGAGCCAGAAGTAACCCCTGTGCATCACCGGATGACACCCAGAAAGCAAAAATGAATAAATAAAGAACTTTGATTTACAAGGTAATAGATTTTATGCATTTTAGGCATATAATATTTCAACAACACTCCCACCACCAGTGTCACCTTCCCTCCACCTGTGTTCCCTTGTTCTTTTCCCACCCCAACCCAGACCCCATCATCACCGGTCAACTTGACAGGCACATTACAAAGTTTCAGAGGTTGGGACTTAGATCTCATGCTTTCAGTGGTTTTTTTTTTTTTTTTTTTTTTGGCTTGTTGGGTGTACGGCTCTACTCCTCACACACAAAACCAGTATAGCTGAAGTCCTGATCCCCGTTACTTTAGGTCTCTTCTTCCTCCTCTTATTTTCTTTCCTATTCAGTCCTCTTCTCTCAACATTGAATTCAAGGATGACCCTTTGACTACAGTCATTTCCTCATTCAGTGTCTTATGTACACAGATAGGTGATATCATCCTGTGTTTCTCTTTCTTCTTCTGCCTCTCTAAGTTGAAAGAGGAGAACGTAGCACTGTAGCACTGTCGTCCCATTCCTTGTTCATTGATTTGCTTGATTGTGCACCAGTAACGTCTCCATTGTGATACTTGTTATTTTTTTAATTTAATTTTATTGAATCACGGGTGTTTGATCATTGTTACTGTTTTTAGCATATTCAATACGCCAGGGGTAGCTTGCCAGGCTGTGCTGTACAGGTGGGATACACTCAGTAGCTTTCTGGGCTCTCCGAAAGAGGCGGAGGAATCGAACCCGGGTCAGCCGTGTAAAAGGCAAATGCCTTACCCACTGTGCTATCACTCCAGTCTGAGGAGAACATAGTGAATAATTTTAAAACTTTATTAATGACAGGGAAGACAGGCTCATTATCATAGTAAAACCAAGTACCGAATGAAAAACGATATGGAATATATTTTAGATATCAGTATTGAAAACTTATTTATGTAAATGAAACTCCATACTAAAATTTATTAAATAATTTTAATTTCTTTATTTAGATATGTCAAAATATAGCAATCATTCATTACAAATTGACTTTTTTGATTTATTTTTAATACATTTAAAATGATTTTTTTTACTTTCTTTGGGTCATACCCAGAGGTGCACAGGATTCACTCCTGGCTCTGCACTCAGAAATTACTGCTGGCGGTGCTCAGGGGACCATATGGGACACTGGGAGTCAAACCCGGGTTGGCCATGTGCAAGGCAAATGCTCTATCTGCTGTGGTATTGCTCCAGCCCCTAAAATAAAATTTTTAACAAAATTATTTTGACTTTTTATTGGAGCAAGCAATATGAAATAAATTGTCATGTGCCAGTTAAGGGGGCATGCAGGGAATAGGATAGAAATTTAGGACATTAGTGAAGGTCACTCTGATATTGTGATTGGTGATGAAATATCGTATGTGTGAATCAACTGCATTATGAATAAATTTATACGTCGTAATGTTTTAATAAGCATAAAATTTTTAAGAAGTCCTGGTAAAATTAATTATTCATGTGCAAAGAATAAAAACAAAATCCCCTCTTAAATCCTGAAACCAAAAAGTGCTAGAAGGAAAAAGGGAAAACATTCTTCGACATGAAATAGATTATTTTTTTTGGAAGATGATACCGAAGCACACTCAACAAAAGCAAAGATCTGTCAGTGGAACTATGTTACACTCAAGAGCTACTGGACAACTGATGGTACAATTCACACAAAGAAAATGCAATAGCATGGGTGACATGATTTACAAACTGTATACGGGCATTCCTTCATCAAAATTGTTCAATGTCATTGTTTCATTATATTGTTTATGAGAAAAATAAAAATTCCTGCCAGAGACTGTCTGTGTTGAGTTCACACATTCTTCACATATCTGTGTGGTATTTCTCTAAGTATTTAAGTCTCTTTTTTTTTTTCATTTTAAATTTATTTTTTTGAATTATCATGGGATACACAATTGCAAAGTTATTCATGATTGGGTTTCAGTCATAAAATATTCTAACACCTATCTCTTCACCAGGGTACATTTTCCTTCACCAATATCACCAATCTCCTCCTCTCCTCCTCTCCTCCTCCTCCTCCTCCTCCTCCTCCTCCTCCTCCTCTTCCTCCTCCTCCTCCTCTCTCCTCCTCCTCACCTCCTCCTTCCTCTTCTCTCTTTCTTCTTCTTCTTCTTCTTCTTCTTCTTCTTCTTCTTCTTCTTCTTCTTCTCTTCTTCTTCTTCTTCTTCTTCTTCTTCTTCTTCTTCTTCTTCTTCTTCTTCTTCTTCTTCTTCTTCTTCTTCTTCTTCTTCTTCTTCTTCTTCTTCTTCTTCTTCTTCTTCTTCTTCTTCTTCTTCTTCTTCTTCCTCTTTTTATATCCCAGAGATACACACTTAATCTCCACGTCTCAATTGTCCCAGTATGAGTGTGCATGTTTAACGGAAATGTGCAGTGTCCATCATTGGTTTCTGCAGTGTCCTGGAACTGCAAGCAAAGATTTTGGCTGCTCTGTCACTGAATTGGAATGAATATATCGGTAAACAAATATGATTTCTTGAATGGTGCAAGTGCTTTGGTGTTGGGGTGGTGATAGCCGGGTAGGCGGAACTCTTCAGAGACTGATGGAGGGAAGCGGGCTCAGTGTTTGTGAGTGTGAGGTTGGCACACTGTATGCACACAACAATCATTCACTGTATTGAAAGGCATGACACATGACTTTAAAAAAAATGTTTGGTGATTGTTTTGTAAAATTTTCCTCTGGGAATTTAAGTCTTTATATCAAATAACCTATAGTTAAATTGGCTTCATTAGATATAATTTTGCTTCAAGTTGCAATTTCCAGAAACTATTAAGATGTTAAGCAAGGACTTATTGTACCTAATGAAGAGTTTATGTTCAAAACAGGAAAGGAACTCAGATAGCTCAAGTGTAAAAAAAGAAAAAAATATGTACAAATAATCCAACTGAAAAATGGTCAAAGGACATAGATTGATATTTTTGAAAGAAGATATTCAAATATCTAAGAGCATTAAATGCTATAGTTTATTACCGATAATTACATTTTTTTTTAAAGTTTACATGCCACTCTAGGAAATGCAGTGCTCAGGAGACCATGTGGTCCCAGGTACAAAACCTAGTGTTACCATATGTGAAGCATGTGCTCCAATTTATTAAGCCAACTACTAGACCATTATTTTTAAATTTTAGAATTTAAGGGTTTTCATTTTGAGTAATATTTAGTTATAATTTGTGATGCATGCATATTTGAAAATAAGTTATGTGTTTATTTGGTAAAGTAGAAATTTCAAGTTATCCCTATAACTTATTTATCAGTTATATCATTTAAATTTAGACAAAACTTTACTATAATTCTTTTTGAGGGGAGGTACACCCAGGTTTGCTCGGGTTTAACACAATCACTCATTTGTAGTGAATGATTGCTAGATTTTAATCTGTAGATAAATTAAAATAATTTAATAAAATATATAATGCCTAGTTCTATTTACATAAAGTTTTCAACACTGGTATCTAAAATATATTGCATTCCATTCTATTTTGTACTTGGTTTCTTTATGATAATGATCATGTCTTCCCTTTCATTAAGAAAACAATGATTGAAAATTCTTCACTACTTTCCCCTAACTCAGCCTTTGGAGGCAGAAGAAAGAGAGACACAGCATGATCTCACGTTTCTGTGGTATATAGAATACTGGATGAGAGAGGCCATATGTGATGTGGGGGATAGAAGCCAGGGAGCAAAGCAAGTACCGTATCTACAGCACTTTTCCCCCAGAACCAGTGTCTTTCAATGTCTTTTCCTGTGTTGTCTCACTGACTGATTGACAAAGATTTTATAAATTAATTTTTAATAAAATTTTAAAATTAAGATATGATTCTTGTGCATATACACATGGGCTGGAGTGATAGTACAGCGTGTAGAGCATTTGCCATGCACACGACCAACTGGAGTTTGATTGCTCTGCCCCTCTTGGAAAGCCTGGCAAGCTACGGAGAGTAACCTGCCTGCACTGCAGAGCCTGGTAAGCTACCCATGGTGTATTCAATATGCCAAAAACAGTAACAACAAGTCTCACTGTAGAAAAGTTACTGGTGCCCACTCGAGCAAATCAATGAACAATGGGACGACAGTGCAGTGCTATATACCTGTGCAGGATTATTATTATCTTTGTGGTGCTTGCATACTTTGTCACTTTTTTGCTTTGTTTTGGGGTCACACCAGAAAGTGCTAGGGAGTCACTACACTAATGTTTGGAGTTCCCTATGGTGTCAGGAATTGAACTTAGTGTCAGCAACAATGCATTCCATCCCGCAGAGTCATCTCTCCAGTCCTAGATTTACATCCTGTGTAATATTATTTTTAAAGTCTATTTTCTCATCTGTACTTTCTTACTGTATGTACTTTTAATGAAAGTACACTGGCATCAGAAGCATCCATCGAGGACCTGATGGTGCAAACACAGAAGACAAAGTACAACAAGAAGGCATTAATTACATCACGCCATTTTCGACACTGGAGAAGTGTTCCTCAGAACATACTACAACAGAGGCGTTGGTGGTGCCAGTGTCCTGTCAATATGAACTTGGCCATGAGCATTGATCACTCGAATGCCTAACAACCCGAATCAGACGATTACGCTTGAATAGATGTGATTCACTGCCGGCAGTTTCTATCTTCGTCGTCTATGCACCGACATCCAACTACGATGAAGAAGACATTTGAGAAGCTCTACATGGAACTGGAGAAGTTCTATAAAGAAGACCGAAGCTTCTGCAAGATCATTATTGGTGATTTTAATGCCAAGATAAGACCTAGAGTGTCACCCGCAAAACTCCACATTGGGTCCCATGGCCTAGAATGGAACGAATAGGGTGAGAGACAGCCTGAGTTCAGCAAGTTGACCAAGACCATCCATGATAACTCACAGTTCCAGAAGGCCGGATTTAAACCTTGGACATGGGAGTCTCCGGTGGACAGTTCTGCAATGAAATTGACCAGAGGACAGTAGATACAATGGCGTGGGGATTGTCCCATAGCTGGAAGACTGCTTCATGAGCAGAGGGGAGAAAGCAGATGGAATAGAGAAGAGATCACTAAGAAAATGATGGCTGGAGAAGTTAGTTGTGATGGGAGATGCATGCGGAAAGTAGATAATGGACCAAACATGATGACTTCTCAGTGTCTGTTGCAAGCTATAATGCCCAAATGTAGAGATAGAGAGTATGGGGAATATTGTCTGCCTTAGAGGCAGGGGGAGGGTGGGAAAGTGGGGTATACCTGGGATATTGGTGGTGGGGAATGTGCACTGGTGGAGGGATGGGTGCTTGATCATTGTGAGATTGCAACCCAAACATGAAAGCTTGTAACTATCTCACGGTGATTCAATAAAATAAAAAAAGAACTCTTTTTATGGAAATTAGTTCATTAGTATACCTAATATGTTAGCTATTACTAACTACTAATAATTCAGAGTACTAGTTAAAAAACAGTAGTTGGTCCTTAGACTTATTCACAATATTTATCAGTTCAATGGCATGAGATAGATTTGCTTTGTGTGCTCTTTGATTATCTTTATAACATTTCCTTGGGTCCTCCTTTTAGGCTGTATGTTCATCTGGATATGTTATTATATTTTTGAGCAACAATATGTAACAAATGTGTATTAAAAAGGAGATATAGATCTGTTCATAACAGGAAGTTATTTGTTTCTTAGTGTTTTGTAAGTTCCTAACTTTTTACTTCTCACAATTTGCCCTGAAGGATAGTCTCATTGCCGATCAGCTTACTGACTTGTTTGCTTCCATATGACATAGCCTGTTTGATTTATACTTTATCCCCATTTCTACTTCCCAAAACCAAACACAGTCAAGAGAAACTATTCTTTGGCAACTTTTGATTTCATGAAAGCTTTTCAGACCAGGATAAGAGTGACTTTTAAAGCTCCTGGGTGATCATTCAGAGAAATGTACTCTGCATATTTTACATTGAAATCTGCTTTTGTTGACTTTTTCTGTTTGCCTCTTCCTTTGTACTCTTTGACCTTCGCTATTTCTGGCAATATTTCTTTCTGCTTTGTGTTTTGAGATTGTAAACATTTCTTCATTCCTTTTGAATGTGCATTCTGCACTGCTATCTATATTTTATATCATGGCTTCTAGGCTATTTCCAATGAGTGGAGAACATTCTAATATAATCCACTATGTTAAATCTGAAAGAATCTCAATTGAAGGTTATATTTGGGCCAGTTATAGACATTTATTGCTTCTCTTCATTTTAATGTCCTGAGAGATACTACCAAGTACAGTCAAATAAGATGCTAAGTTGATACTAGATTACAATATTTTTTGTGGTGCCTAATGTCAAATAAAATATAGACCCTTCTTAAATAAGCTGGACTAGCTTATTGTGCCTTCAATTTGTCATGGTGGTTTTATTGAGAGTCGTTAAAGTTGTGCCTTGAACATTATGTCTCTCAAGAGGCAAACACAAGTCTCACAGATGCTTTGTGCATTGAAACCTAACCCCTTCATGCCTAGCTCCTGATAAACACAAGAAAGAACAGAAGTTACTCTGTGTTGTGGGCATTCTACCATGGGGAACCTACATTGGGTGGATAGACTGATGGGAAAACATGAGCAAGTCTTTACAGAAGGAAGAATCCACTGTCCATCATACTTCCTTTACAAAATACAGGTTCAAAAGCATACTGAGTATCTAACAATTTTGACCACAGAACACTTTACCTTAGATATGACATAACAAGCATGGATTCTCCATGACTATACCGGTTGTGTTCCCATGAATTCTGTGTTGATAGCATGGGTGTTGTTAAAAGAAAGTCTTCTAGATCTCATGGCATGAACTATAGTTATTCGTCATTACTGACACATACTGTATCTCAAGGTGAATTGCTTATTTTCATTAATGTTGACATTTTCCTTTATCAAAATAATTATGAGAGTATTAAAGTGAAATCACGGAACTGGAGATAATTGAAGGCATCCAACCTTATACATGAAGCCTGCTCCCGAGTACAGCTGGCTGTGGACCAACTCTCCACTCCACCCTCAAATGAAGTCATGGTTTAATGATATCTTTCTTATAATGAAATGTTTTGAAGAAACAGGTAGTAGTGTTAACAATATAGGGCAAAACCATATACTCAGTGGACAATGGAGTACTATTGTTTAAAAGATGAAATATTTTCACTTGCTTTAACACAGTTTGACCCTGAAAGGATAATACAATGGAAGAAGTTACAAAGAGAAAGACAAATGTCATGTTATTTTACTCATAGGTGGAATCTAAAGCAACGAAGTGTACTTACAAAAGGAAACAAAAATCTTCCCTTAAACTCTTACAGCTGAATGGTGGGGGAAGAGGGAGGAAATGGCTGGGATGGGTATTGAATGGGTGGCAGGAATAGAAACTGTCTTTTCAGTGTTGGGTATGGTTTGACATATACATTTGTTGAGGTATGAATCCATGCAACTGGAATATTTGCAGTGTTAGTAGCCAACATTTCCATAACTAGAAAATGAAAGAAATTGACATACTTCTGAGTTATATATTATCAAGCTAGATAATGAACTTTTAAAGATTACTTTCCTTAGCTATACTCATTTTACTGCTCACGTATTTTTGTAAAGTCTGTGTAGGATAACATAGCATCAGGTAGTTTAGGTTTATTGGGCTACTGGGTCAATATTAGATTATTGGGTTATTGGGTCAATATTGGGTTATTGGGTCAATATTAGGTTTATTAGGTTTATTGGGTTATTGGGTTAGTTAGGTTTATTGGGTTATTTAGGATTATTGGGTCACAGTGCTCCCATTACTCTGTGTTTAATTGTAACTTCTTTGTGTTCTGTTGACTTGTAAATATTGCTTTTCCTTTCTCCTTGAGTCCTTTGCACAGTTTATTCAGAGCCATGTCCTTTTGTATGGGCACAGAAAGTCTGTAGCTAATGCTGTGCTTTGTAACCTGGGAGTCATTTGATTCTACATGATATTTTCCTTCTGGGCATCTGTTCTCTCAACTAAGCCTCAGCTGCCCTTACTTCCTAGCACCCCCAAAGGCAGGGTCCCGACGAGCGAGGGACGGACCCAGGGCAAGTGGTGAGTTATGTGCTACCCTGGCATCGAGATGGGCCTGGCCAAAGTGCCTAATGCTTAACTATAAGTTACAAGCTTGGTCATGGAAAAATGCTGTCATGATCCAAAAAGTAATAACTAGATTTGGACCCTGCTAGGGTTAGGAATGATTAATCAGGACTGAGTGCTGTAGTCTGAGTCTGTGGCAAGATGTTGCCAGGAGAGCTGCCCTACATGCTCAATGTATCTCTTACTATGCCCCTACAAAATAACTAGTATTAAGATGTTGATGGAGTTCTTGGACTAAGGAAAAGAGAAAAACACCTTAAGAGGTATTTTGCCTGCAGGTGGTCAGGAAGGGCTTTCTTATGTTGATTTTGCTACCAAAATGGGTGTGGCCCAGAGGGCAAGGGGGAGAGAGACAAGTAGGGAGAAGAAACTAGGGAAGGAGAGAGGAGAATCCAGAGACTGGGATGGAGGAATGAGGAGGTAGGAAGGAAGGTGCAAGAGATGAGAGAGACAAAAGATTGAATAAACGGTAACTAATCAGCAACCAGCTTGGTCCTCGTTCCTTCACCTGCCCAACGCCATCGACCTCCCCAGTGTGGGGGAAGCAGTGTGTGACTACTGAACTCAGGGGGCGGGAGACATGGAGCACTGCTGCCGCCCACCCCTTTTGTCATTACACAGCCTGTGTACATTTAGGAAATCTGAATTAGGTGATACAGGCATATGGTACATGAAGATAGCTGGTAAATAGTCGAGGACGGCTATTTTGTCCATCCTAATAACTTATCTAGATGCAGAATTATTAGTATTAACTTGTTTTGGTGGGAGTAGGCCATGGGTAGGCCATACTCTCTGGTGTTCCAATGCTCTGTACTCAGCAGCACCCCCTGGTTGTGCTTAGGTTACTGCATATGGTCCTGGTAGTTGAATCATGGTTGGTTACATGGCATGTGCTTACCCTGTGAACTTTCTCTCTGGTTTTTATTAATATTTCTAACGGATATAATTGTACGTAAGCACATGGAAAGTTGATGTGGTGTTCAGACTGTTCCTAAATTAATTAATTGTGGTAGAAAAAACTCACGTTCCAGGATAAGCATTATCATAAAATTGACTGGATTATTCAAAGGCTTATAAATCACAACAAGCTTTGCTCTCCCATTTCTGCTCTATAAGTCCTTTCTCCTCAACCATTAATATTTAACACATTTCATTTGTTTCTTCTAGTAATTAAGAATATATTGCTTTTAAATGCTTAAGTTGCAATTTCTTTTTTTTATCTTTTCACATCTTAAACATTTTTTAATTAAACTTTTTTTAACAAACCTTTTCCTTCAGGCCCTGTTTGCTTTGCTTATTCTCTGGCAGATTTTCCCTGTCGTCTTAGCTTTATTCAAAAACCTATATACGTGTTAAGTGTTTTATACTCCAGATCCAGATCATTAATAGGCAAATAAATTAAACTCTGACTAAATCCCAACCTAATATAAAAATTAACTCAAAATGGAATATAGGTCTAAATGTAAATGATGGATGTGTAAAATTATTATCACACCACATAAGAGAAAATATTTTTCACCTCCGATTAGGAGAATGGTTCATAGACCTGACAACAAAGGCACAGTCCATCAAAGAAAAAGATGAAATATGGACTTCAAAGAAAATTTTTCGTCATAAAAGATCCTGTTAAAAGGATGAAAAATAAGTGGCAATCTGAAAGTAAATATTTGAAAATCACATATCTGTTCAAAGACAAATATCCACAATAGCTATTTTAAATTTTCTAAGCTCCACAAAAAGAAAGTGAACAGTTAAATGAGAAAACAAGCAAAGAAATGAATAAAATTTTATTGGGGAGACCATACAGATGAAAAGTAACCACTTAAAAATTTGTTCCTTGGGAAAGAGAGAAGGAAAAGCCCCTGGCATAGAGGCAGGCAGAGGTGGGGGGGTGGGGGTGATGGGAGGGTACCTGGAGACTCTGGTGCTGGAAAATTTACCCTGGTAGAGGGATGGGTGTTGGAATAGTGTATGGTTGGCATTATAGGGGCTAAACGTTTATCATGTGTATTCCTTTACCTTCTTTCAGCACTCGGTTTTTGTCCAGAGTGATCATTTCAAAGTATTATTGTCATAGTTGTCCCTTTTCTATCATGCTGAGTGTAAAGAGAGTCAAAGGAGAGGGACAGACATATTATACTCATTTGTGGGATATAAAATAGCATAATCTGAGACTAATGCCCTAGGACAGTAGAACCAGGGCCCAGAAGGACTGGTCCATGATTCATAGATTGCCACACATGAAGAAAAAGGGAAGCTAGAATATAGAGGGACCACTGTTGTTGCAATTTAAAGTTATAATAAAGAAAGGAGGAAAAAAGAAAATCCCTAATGCATCAAATGATAGGTACTGGGTTTATAATGATGGGTTTACAATCCGTGATTTACCAAAGCACAATTTTTTGATAAGATATAATCAGTAGAATAGCCAAACATGATATATGTCCTTAGACTTTAATATTCTCAATACTGTTTCAGTAAACTGCAAAAAAAATTATTCCAACACTCAGGTCATTTATCTCATTGTAGTTTCTCATTGGGGTGAAGATAACAACATTATTTTTATAAAAGTGTTTATGTGGTCAAGCAACATTCTGATGGCCAACATTCATTTTTTCAAGAACAATTAAAACATTATTTATTACAGAGAGATAATATAGGTGTTAAGACACTTTCCTTTCACAGGGCTGACCCTGGCTCAATTGTTGTTCAACTGGAATACCACCAGGAGTGACCCCAGAGCTCAGATCCAGCAGCAATCCCTGATTATTCCTGAGTATGGCCCCTCTCCTGAAATTAATAAAATAAATTGTCACTGGAGATTAAAGTATTTAGGAAAACCTATCAAAAACTTCACCTGTTTCTGTATATGTCCTTTTCCTTTTCCCTTCAAAACAGGAACAAAGATTTAACTTCACTAATTATATTCAGAACACTAGTTGTTATGGTATCAATTTAAAAAAAATGCTTTGAAGAAATATTAGCATAATATTTCATACCAAACATCAAGCTATGTTCAGATTATATTACCCTGAAAGCACTGTAAGATAAGAACTCCAATCCACTGCTGGTGGGAATGTTCAACGTCAATGTAAAATAGCATGAAGAGTTCTCAGTAAACTTATAGTTGAGCTTCCAGATGATCCAGCGATTCCATTTTTGGGTATTTACCCTCAGAACAACAACAAAAAAGGATATCCTTCACTCAAAAGAATATAAGCACACCATTATTTATTATAGCATTCTGTTGAGATCTGGAATCAACCTAGATATCCAACAATGGATCAGTGGATCATGAAGATGGAAGGTATCAAGTTAAATGAAGTAAGCTGAAGAAGGACAAACACAGGGTAATATCACTTATATGTGGTATTCAGAATATCTGGATGAGCAAATGCAACAGTTAAAGGTGGGATGCCTAGAACACCTTGACCCAAGAGTATAGGGAGGAGAAGGAAATAAATAAAGTGAGGGGGGAGGGGAGAAAAAGTAGATGATAAGCAATGGGGACACGGGTTAAGGGGATTCATGTATATTAATGGTGTTAAGGAATGATAGATCTCTGTATCCAAATCAGAGTTGATAACACTGAAATTATGAGACCCAAACTATAAAAACTGAACTCAAAAGTGCCTGTCAAGATGGCAGACTGAGGCTGGGGTAGTGAGGAGAAGAGGAAACACTGGTGGAAGGAAGTTGACACCGGTGGCAGGATTGGTGATGGACCATTGTGTGCCAAAACCCCAACTTTGTAACTTATGATGCTTTCATAAAGTGAAGTTTGGGGAAAAAATAAGAAGCTTCACTTATTACACAGTTTTGTTCTAAGCATTGAGTATGGGTTTGCAGATATAAAATTATTAAGGACTCACCTTTATCCAGGAAGCACCTATCCAGCACAGAAGACAAAAACCTTATTAACCAAAACCAAAGTGAAATTATTGAAAGCTTAATCAGCAGTCTGGCTTTCAATGTCCCTGGGTCTTTATCTGTAAAATCCAAAAATAATACCTATTTTACAGTCTGGTTATAAATTTCAGAAGAAAATATATACAAAGCTTCTGGAGCATGGTAATATTCAACAAATGGTGATAAATAATGCTTTTATATTCAGTGATCAGAAAACTTCTTAAAAACCTCACCTCTGCAAGTGTGTTCTAATCTACAAATTAAGGTGAGACTTTAAGGAGAGACTCTTTTGTCTCTGCTGTGAAGAATGTGTTTTATTATTGGTCAAATGTGAGAAAAATATATTCCCTGAACTACTTAGATGAAAAGTCGGCTACTGAATCTGAGGACTGGACTCTACATTTTCAAAAGCAGGTAATGTTTTTGAAATTACAAAGAGATTAAGAGTCTCAACATAAACAGTGGAGCATCTGAGTGAATGTGAAGATTGGAATTAAGTTCATTCTTACACTTGGGCTGAATCTTAGACAAGTGATCTTCTGAGTATGTTTTCATATATCTAAAATACAGACCTGAAGGTATTTGCCTTACTCATTACTAGTGCACCTCTAACATTACACTGTCTTCAAGGTGGTTGCCAGTTTCCAAAATATAGTACCTTTAAGGACTGGAGAGATAGCACAGTGGGTAGGGCGTTTGCCTTGCATATGGCCAACTCGGGTTCGATTCCTCCATCCCTCTTGAAGAACAAAGCAAGCTACCGAGAGTATCCCACCCGCAAGGCAGAGCCTGGTAAGCTGGTAAGCTACCCGTGCGGTATTTGATATGCCAAAAACAGTAACAACAAGTCTCACAATGGAGACGTTACTGGTGCCCACTCGAGCAAATTGATGAACAACAGAACAACAGTGCTACAGTGTAGTAGCTTTCAGTTTTGTTTTGTTCCTAAGACTCAAAGCAGAGAACTTAGAATTTTTTCCCAATTAAGTCTCTCTATAGCCAGACACACTCTCTTGAATCACCTCGTGTTGCCTCACCCCTATTGTACTAAAAATTTTGGGGCAAGATTTACCAAACATCATACCCCCAAAGAGGATCCTTATTGCTTTTAGTAGATATTTCATAAATATCATTTGACTAACTGCTAATGAATTACTAGGGATGAATACATTTACAGTATAAATTGACTTAATATCTAGTATATTAAAACCCAGAATTGTAGAATAATCTCACTTATGTGTTACAGTAAACAAAGGCCAATTCCATAAAGGCTTTTTCCAAATCAGTAAAGACAGATCAGTTTTCTTGGACCATGTATTGGTAAACGCTTAGAACTTCAACACTGCATTAATGCCTGTCTTATGCTTAATTATCAGCATAGAAATATATTCCTTGGTGTGGAAACAGGTTATGAAAAAGAAGTTTATTCTGGTCTGACATAACAGCAGGATTCTATGTGGGGAAGATGTACTACACTGTTACAGAGAAAAGGAAAAAAAGTATTTCTGCTCAGCAAATTATATTAGGGCTCAACTACATAGGTTGCATTTATAGAAATTCGGGAAGAAAACAGTGATATTTTGGCCTCAACGATTAATATATCCAACATTAAATTGCTATGTGCAGTTGACTTAGAATCAAACAGAAAAAAAAACATATCATTTTACTGTGATCTTTGATTTCCTCATTTTTTACAAATTTTCTCAGGTAACTTTGAATAAAGTCATTTAGACATTAACATCATTTAGAAGGAAGCTTCTGAGTGTTGTCCTCTGATTTACACAGCTCACCAAGTTTTATAATAAAAGGTGGGAAAGAATACTTTGATGGTTGAATCTCTGTGATATTTCAGTGTGAGCAAGGTCATCTCTTCCTAATTAACTTTCAAGTCAACCATTCAGTCACAGGAATGCTACAGTCTTCTCAGTAAGGGAAGAATTTATGTGTGTTGTTTAGTTAAAGGCGATGCATATTTATTATCCCATCTCCCATTCATTCTAAAACACCCACAGATCTCTTGCAGGTCAGTTTTATTCTGATTCTTTACGTTGCATGACCCCCTCGTAAAATAGCATACCCCCACTAACACCACTGGGAACAATCCTTAAGCCCCTAAATCACTGTCCAGTGTGGTCCAAAAGCAAACAACTTGACGAATACGGACAGGGAGTCCAGAGTTCAAATTGCCAGTCAAAAGATGCAGTTCACCCAATCTCATGATTCCTTTGGCTTGGTCTCTCACTGTAGCACTGTCGTCCTGTTGTTCATCGATTTGCTCGAGCGGGCACCAGTAATATCTCCATTGTGAAGTTTTGGCTTGGTCTAGATATATTATATATGCATAGTTGAACACATAAAAAAGAGGTGTAAAAGAAATACTTGTTAGAGAACAGTCTGTTCAGTTAGGATAAAAAAAAAACAGCTGCTCTGATCCAAGAAGCTAGAAACACAATGGTGTTTAAATCATATCCATAACTATATTTAGGTTATTTATAACTACCTAAAATAATCAGCAAAAATTTCAAGCCATTCTGTAAATTAAAAAAAATATATCAAGGTGGTTCAATTCACATAAAAGTTTTTCTTTGTTTCTCTTTCTCTCTCTTATTTTAGGCTTAGAGGCAGACTGAGGGGAGTGGAATTTGAAGGGGTGGGAGGGAAACTGAGGAAACAGATGCTGGGAAATTAAACTGGTGGAAGGATGGGTATTGGAACACTGTTTGACTGAAATAAAATCATGAACAACTTTGTAATGCTGTATCTCATGGTGATTCAAATAAATAAATAAATAAATAAATAAATAAATAAATAAATAAATAAATTTTTTCTTTGGGACATGAAAAGAAAATCTAGGAGCTCAAGGACTCTCTTTGCAAATGCTTCTATGCCATTACGAATTTAGAAACACATTAAGCTTATATCAGAATGGGGGAAGGGGAAAAGAGGAGTGGGCTGTTTAGAAATAGAGTAACTTATGGGGTGATAGCTCCTAAAATAGCGCTACCTACTACATTAGCCACAAGAAACATGACTTTTAAAACATAAAAAAAATGTAAGTTTCTTTTGTTTGTATCATCCACACTATGAGCATTTGTATTTTTTTTTTTTTTGCTTTTTGGGTCACACCTGGCAATGCTCAGGGGTTACTCCTGGCTCTGTACTCAGGAATCACTCTTGAAAGTGCTCAGGGGGCCATATGAGATGCTGGGAATCGAACCCGGGTCGGCCTCTGCAAGGCAAACGCCCTACCCGCTTTGCTATCACTCAAGCCCCACACACTATGAGCTTTTAATAGATAAACTGCTACATTAGGTAGCACAAATGTTGAACATTATCATCGTTGCATCATTTAAGCCTTTGTTCCAGCTTAATACTGAGTTTACAGCAGTCAGGGACATTTACACCATTTTCTATCACATATTATCTGCTGTCAGACTTATGGCAAGGACACAAGAGTTAGATCAAATACCATTTCCTATTTAGGAATCTTCCTTAAGTGTTCAGATCAGAATTGAGAATGCATATACGATGCCTTTTTAGAATCTATTCAAGTCTGTCATATACAATTAAAAATAGTTATCACCTCTACTATTAGGAGAAAAAAAAGCACCTTGGCAGGGACCTCATTTTTCCCCTTCCCCGGTACAGTGAATTATAATCAGAGACACAAAGTTATTAATTTAGTGATAAAAGGGATGATTTGGTATATAGCTAAATATTTATCACAATCCAAAACACCTATCACTTTACAGGGTTATACTTTTATTTATCATGTGGCAAAATGTTTGTTATGTACTATTTTATGGTATCGATTATGCAATATAGTCATATTCATTTTAGTCACCATGATACATACTTGATCCTTAGCACTTTTCATGATATAAATGAACTTTGATTGAGTCTTTTGCCAAATATCCTCACCGAAGCCATGGTGATTTCCATTCTACTTTGCTTCTATACTTTTATATTTTTTCTTTCCACAAATAAATAAAGTTATGTCATATTTTTATTGGGCCTAGTTTATTTTACTTAGTAGCATAATATTCTCTTTACTCATCCTTACAGTTGCAAGTAGCTGCAATTCTGGTTTTGCTTTTATGGTAGAGAACTATTTGTGATGTCTTGTATTGAGCTCCTTTGAAATCATTGTTTTGAGTTTTGTGTCAGATGACACAAATTTCCACATTATGGGTGTGTCGGGGAGGTGAGCCACCAGTAGTTTACAGGGTTTACAACTCATCTGTGCTTAGAAGGGGCCCTTTGGCATTGCTGGCTATTAGCCAGGGCCAGATACATTCAAGACAAGTACCTTAATCACTTTCCTAACTCTCCAGTACTCTCCTTGACCCCCCCCTCCCCACACACACACCTGGGCCTTTATTGTTTTTCATTGGTGGCATCATATTTGATGGCTTCTTCATGATCTTTGTAGCCTTGTTTTAGGTTTTGAGCGTTTTATGAACTATCATTTCAGGTTTTACAGTCTGATTTTAGGATGTAGAGACACCTCATATCAAGTAACCGGACTTATGATGGCTTGCAGGCTCACAGCTGAGCACACATAGGCCTAGGGAATATGGTTGCTGGGATGGCAGTAGGATGTGTGTTTGGTTGTTCTTTTATCAAGGGCTTAGGTGGCTGTGGATTCTATCTCATTCCAGTTTGAATAGGACCCTCTCCGGGACCTTGGTCGGTAGGATCAGGTAGAAATCCACTGTAGGCTATGCAATTGGATCTAGTGATTGCAGGTCTGCTCCTAAACACAATGATTTTTTAATTAACTCCTGAGAGGAGCTTGGTGGACTCCTCCTGGATGTCTGATCATCATCTCTATCAACATCATCATCATCATCATCATCATCATCATCATCCCGTTGATCATCGATTTTCTTGAGCAGTCTCAGTAACGTCTTCATTCACCCTAGCACTGAGATTTTAGAAGAGTCTTTTAACTAGTTCTTCCTAACGGTGCCGCATTGGAGGCGGTTTCTGGGTGTGATCATCTAGTTACTGGAAAATGGGGGATCTGGGCGGAAGAGGCCCTGTCCCGATCCAAGCAGGCTTGGAAATCTCAGCCCCGGGTCCAGCACACCTGGGTTCCTCTTCCAGATCCTTCATGCGTGAGGCTCATCTGAGCATGTGGAGAGGGGCCTTGAGCATGGCCGTGGCTGGGTTCTGGAGGTCTTTGGCTGTTGGGGCTCTGTTCAAGGTGGGGAGGGAAACTCAACCCATCTGCTCTGAGGGGCCCCGGTGAAGACTCTGCCTCCTGGTTGTCTGAGCAGCAAAATGAACTACTTCCCGGACTCCAGCTAAGAGGCACTGGAACTCCACTAAAGGGCAATTTCAGTATTCTTAGATAGAGTCAGGTGGCTGGACATGCCTCCAACTTAGTCTTCCGTGGACTAATATGGATCCCAAAAGATTTCTTTGCTTCTGCACTGTACCAAGTTAATGCAAAACCTAAGTTGATCAAACTCTGATTTGCTTTAAAATAACACTTTCTTGTAAATGAATAGTAAGTGTCTGAAGACAAGCTATAATAAAGTAAACCAAAACTTCTGTATAAATCTTCCTAATATAACCATAATCATTAGCATAATAAAAGCAACAAGCCAAATATTCCACTGAGTTACATATCACTTTATTTTAAAGACGTTTTTATTGAATCACTGTGAGATAGACCCTTACAAAGCTGTTCATGGTTAGATTTCAGTCCTACAGTGTTCCAACACTGAGCTCTCCACCAGTGTACACTGCCCACCAGCAGTGTCCCCAGTTTCTCTCCAATCATCCTCATCCCCAACCGCCTATCATAGAGGTTCTTTTCTTCTCTCTCTTTCTCTTTCTCTCTCTTTCTCTTTCTCTCTCTTTCTCTCTGTGTTTTTCTGCCTGTCTTTTCTCTGCCTCTGCCTCTGGCTATCTCTCTCTCTCTCATTCTCACCATCTCTTTTCTCCTCTTCCTTTAGACATTGTGGTGTGCAATACAGATACTGTAAGGTTAGCCAGTCTATGCCTATACATACTTTCAATACTCAGTTCTTACCCAGTGTGATCATTCCCAGCTATTATTGTCATACTGTTCCCTTCTCTATCTTACCTACCCTCAGTCCTTCCCCACTCTTGTGGTTGATTCCAACAGTTGACTCCTACCCCCTGTTTTCCCATGTTGTGGATATTAATCTTCTAATATGTATACAATTATATATGGTATATAATATCTAGAATATATATCATCTAGCATATATTATAAATATAATATAATGTAGCACTGCACTGTAGCACTGTCATCCCACTGTGCATAGATTTGCTCGAGTGGGCACCAGTAATGTCTCCATTGTGAGACTTGTTGTTACTGTTTTCGGCATATCGGACATGCCTCGGGTAGCTTGCCATGCTTTGTCATGTGGGCGAGATACTCTCGGTAACTTGCTGGGCTCTCCGAGAGAGATGGAGGAATCAAACCCAGGTCAGCCCTACAGTCTGTGCTATCGCTCCAGTCCATCATATAATGTGGCATATATAATATACATAATATTATATATGATACATAATATTAGATTTCTCATTATATCATTGTATCACTGTCCTCCCTTTGCTCATCAATTTGCTCAAGCGAGCATGAGTAACGTCTCCATTGTGAGAATTGTTATTGTTTTTGGCATATCAAATATGCCACGGGTAGCGTATTTGAATCTAGAAACAACCTGAATGCCTGACAATGACAAATGGATAAAGAAACTATGGCACATCCACACAATGGAATATGATACAGTTATTAGAAAAAGATGTAATCATCAAATTTGCCTATAAATGGATACATATGAAGAGCATCATGCTGAGTGAAATGAATCAGAATTCAGGTTATTTATATATTATGGCTACTTAGGGGGGGTCAAAAGTGCATAGGGTGCTTGCTTGACTTGCACATGACCAACCCAAGTTCGATCCCCAGTATCCCATGTGGTTCCCTGAGCACCAGCAGGAATTAATCCTGAGCATCACCAGGTGTGACTCAAAAAGTGAAAAACAAAACAAAAACCAGATTCTGGCTATTGTGACTAATGCTGCAATGAACATAGGAGTGCAGTTGGTGTTTCCACTGTATGTTCTTGGGCCCTCAGGTTATATTCCCCGAAGTGGTACTACTAGGTCAAATGGTAGCGCTATTTTCAGTTTTTTGAGGAACATCCATATTGTTCTCCAAAAAGACTATACCAATTGCCATTCATACCAACAATGAAGGAGAGTCTCTTTCTCCCCACATTTGCACGAGTGCTGGTTGCTTTTATTCTTTTGGATATGTGCCAGTCTCTGTGGTGTGAGATGATATCTTAATTTACATCTCCCTGATGGTTAGTGATGAAGAGCATTTTTTCACGTGCCTTTTGGCTATTTGAATCTCTTCTTTGAGAAAGTTTATGTTCATTTCTTCTCCCCATTTTTTGATGGGGTTGGAGTTTTTTTCTTATAAATTTCAACTAGTGCCTTGTATATCTTTGATGTTAACCCTTTATCAAAAATGGGTGAATAACCTTTCCCATTCTATAGACTGTCCTTGTATCTTGGTCAGACTTTCTTTTGAGGTGCAGAAGCTTCTTAGTTTAAAGAATTCCCATTTGTTTATCTTTGCTTCACGTTATGGCACTTTTTGAGTAATCTTTTGAAAACTCTCCCAAACCAATGACAATAACTGATAAAGGGTTTTATGCAAACCATCACATTACACAAAATGTAACATGTAAATCCTCACAGAAGGTAGCTCTCTACAACCTTTCAAACTCAATTGCATGGCTCACTTCTCTCATTATTGCCTGTGGAATTTTGTCTCTTCTTTAATGTTTGCCTTTATGTCCCACATAAGACAGAAATGATTTGGTTCTATCCCTTTCTTTTTGAATGATTTAACATGAATGGAACTAGAGGATTTCATGCGTAGTTCATTTTTTCCCTCAAGTATTAGCATTTTATTTTTTTAAATTTATTTATTTTTAATTAGTGAAACACCGTGAGGGTACAGTTAAGGGCATCCAGATAGGAAAGGAAGAAATCAAATTCTCACTATTTGCAGAAGATATGATACTATATATAGAGAAGCCTAAAGCCTCTACTAAGAAACCCTTAGAAACAATAGACTTATACAGTAACGTTGCAGGCTACAAAATCAATACCCAAAAATCCATGGCCTTCATATATGCAAACAATGAGGCAGAGGAAAGGGACATGAAAAAAGCAATCCCATTCACAATCATGGCCCAGAAAATCAAGTACCTCAGAATCAGCTTAACCAAGGAAGTAAAAGACCTCTACAAAGAAAACTATAAAACGCTACTCCATGAAATAAAAGAGGACATGAGGAAATGGAAACATATACCCTGCTCGTGGATAGGGAGAATCAATGTTGTCAAAATGGCAATACTCCCCAAAGCATTATACAGATTCAACGCGATCCCTATAAGGATACCCATGACATTCTGTGTAGTTCATTTTTTAACCCATGACTGACCAGTTTTCCCAGTACTACTGTTGAAGAGGCTTTCCCTGCTTCACTTCATACTCTGAGAAATTCTTTTATTTTCTTTGGAAGGGGTTCAGTTTTATTTACTTAAATTTTCACCTCTTGTCACACTGATTCCAAATTTTTGAATGTGATTGTGAATGGGATTTTATTTAAATTTATTTAAATCTTCTACTGCATTGTTTGCATGTAGAAATGCCATGGTTTCCTGCATGCTAATTTTGTAGGCTTATATGTTACTGTACAAGTTTATTGTTCCTAAGAGGTGCTGTTTTTATTTTTTGGTAGAGTCTTTAAGGTTTTTCACAGTATAATACCATGTGATTGGCAAATAGTGACACTTTGACTGATTTTCTAGTATGGATTTACTTAATACCTCTTTCTTGCCTTATTTATACATCAAAAGCTTACAATTTTATAATTAAAAAATAATGGTAAGAGTGAGAAAACTTACTGTGCCTAATCTTATAGGAAAGCTTTTCAGTTTTTTACTGTTAAGTAAGATATTAGCAGTAGGTTCTTGGTAAACAGCTTGGTAAACAGCTTGAACCTCATTGATAACAGTTTGTTCTATCCCCATTTGTTTGTATATTTTTTTACTGTGAATGGATATTTAATCTTATCAAGTGCTTTCTTTGTATATAATGATATGATGTATAGTTTTTTGTTTTTTTCTCATATTGATATGCTGAATTACTTTGGTTGACTATATGTTTTAGACCATCCTTGAATCACCAAAATAATCCTACTTAGTCATGGTGTATAATCAAACTTTTTGATGCAATGTTAGGTTCAGTTTGCTAATATTTTGTTAAGGATCTGTGCATTTATATTCATCAGGGATCTAGGTCTATAGCATTATATTTTGTAGTATCTCTGATTTTCGTGTCAGTACAATGTTTTCCTCAGAGAAACTGATGGTTCCAAATTTTTTGACTTTCTGCATGAGCCAAAAAAATTGAAAATAGGTATTTGTTAAGGGTTTGGAAGAATGTGCTAGTAAACTCATCTATGCTTCCTTTTTTGATTGTGGGATGGTTTTATTTTGGGGGCACTTTTGATTACATTTAAACACTGTATCACTGTATCACTGTCATACCGTTGTTTGTTGATTTACTCAAACAAGCACCAGCAACATCTTTACTCCTCCCAGCCTTGAGATTTTAGCAGCCACTCCTTACTTGCCTTTACCAATGATTGGGGGCTCTTTCAGGGTCAGAGGAATGATACCTATTGCTAATGTTTTTGTCATATCGAATACACCACGAGGTACTTGCGAGGCTCTGCCCATGAAGGTGGGATACTCTGAGCAGCTTACCGGACTCTCCAAGATATATATATATATATATATATATGTATATATATATATATATATGAAGCCCCACAGAACCAAGTAAAGCAGAATTTTGTGACCTTGGACTAAAGGCTCAATGAGACCCAGAAACAAGATCCTCTATCTGCCTCTTCCAATCTCCGGCACCCCAGGGATCAAACCCAGACAACTCAACTACCTGAGCCAAATAAATACCTCTTATGCCGAACTCCAGTACCTCCACTACCCAGTCACCGCCACCCTTCAGGCCACTTTCCAGACACTCGGATCGAACCTCACGCATGAGTGAAGCCCCACAGAACCAGGTAAAGAAGAACACTGTGACCTTGGACTCCAGGTTCTACGAGACTCGGAAACAAGATCATCAGTCTGCCTCCTCCAATCTTTGGGACCAAAGGAATCAAACTCAGATGATCCACCCTACCCACGTCAGATAAATACTTCATCGGCCGAACTCCACTACCTCCACTACACAGCCACCTCCACACTCCAGGCCGCTGTTTGGAACGCATGGCCACAAAGCAGCCATAAGACACACCATAAGACATTTAATACCCATTATTTATAATTTTCACACCATATTTGATGGGGTTCAAATATGGTGTGAACCATGGGAACACCTGTTAGAGTGATTGGAGGCCGCCCTAAAAGCCTCCATCCCTCTCAGAGAACCTGGCAAGCTACCGAGAGTACCCAGCCCCATGGCAGAGCCTGACAAGCTACCCGTGGCTTATTCAGTATGCCAAAAACAGTAACAACAATGGGCCTCATTCACCTGACATTGAAAGAGCCCCCAATACAGCAGTGTTAAGAAGGATGAGCAAGGAGAGGCTGATAAAATCTCAGGGATGAACTAGACTGCCAAAACAAAGAAGGACTAAAATTACTTTCTGTACTTTCAATACACATACGCTGGCAACAGAAGCATCCATTGAGGATCTGATGATGGAATCGCAGAAGATTAAATACAATATCGTTGTTCTGACCGAAATTAGGAGGCATCAATCACATCACGCCATTTTTTACACTGGGGAAGAATTTTTCCTTGGAACATCCAACAATAGATTTGTCAGTGGCCTCGGTGTTCTTTTCAACACGAACTTGCCATGAGACTCGGTGTCCTTGTCAACACAAACTTGGCCATTGATTCATTTGAATGTCTAACAAACCGAATCAACAATTATGCTTGAATAGATATGGCTCACAGCCGGCAGTTTCTATCTTCATTGTCTTTGCATCAACATCCAACTATGAAGAAGAAGAAATTGAGAAGTTCTATTTTGAACTGGAGAGGTTCTATAAAGAAAACCACATCCTCTACAAGATCACTGGGGGTGATTTTAATGCCAAAACAGGACTGAGGAGGTTGCCCAAAAAACTCCACGTTGGGACCCATGGCCTAGAGTGGAACGAACAGTGTGAGAGACTCTCTTAGTTCATCATGTCGACCAAAACCATTCATGGTAACACACAGTCCCAGAAGGCCAAATCTAAACTTGGACATGGGATCTCCCGCTGGACAGTTCCACAACAAAATTTACCACATCATATTCAATCAAAGGTTTTGCCTGACCCATGTTGCTGTTGTCTCAAAATTCCAAATGCTTTGGACCACTGTCTCCTTCATGCAAAATTCTACTTCACAGAGAGGGGAGAAAGGACTGCAAAGTTTATGGTTAAGAAGAGAACTTCCAGAACAACCACCAAGTGGGAGCTCTTTGGCACTATTTCGGCAATGTGAAAAGATGCCGTCATTGACAACATCGCCGAGGAATATGATTGACTGGTTCAGCACCTCCATGACTGTGCAAGGAATGCTGAGAGTGGCAAAGCCACAAACAGATGCATGTCTTCGGAAACTCTCTAGCTCATTCTCCCACGTGGTTTGGCACGATCCTCAGGCAATCATAAGCTAAAGTCCGAGCTTGCAAAGCTGTCCAGAGAAGTGATAGAGGAAGACCTCAAAGAGAGAAGAGCAGCGGTGTTGGCAGAAGTGTGGCATAACTGTGGCAGAAGCCGAGAAAAGTATTTACAATGGTTGCCTGTCTTTCGTCAACTACAAGACCAAGATAACTGCCCGCCTACGTCCTGATGGGTCTATCACATTTTCCAGAAGGGCAATGGAGAGGATTATTCATGACTTCTACTCGGATCTCTTTGACAGCCACATACACTTGCCCACATATCAAATTCCACAAGACAGATATGTCGTTCCCAACGTCCTGCCATCCGAAATCCGACATACCAGTTTGTTGGTAAAAATAAGTTCAGCACCCTGTCCAGGTAGGGCCAGACCCGAACACCTGAAGAATCTGCCGCCAATACTTGTCAATACTCTGGCTTGACTCTGCACATGCTACTTGTCTGTATGCAGGGTTCCATCCCAATGAAAAACCAGCAGGACTGTTCTGTTGTACAAGAAGGGAAACATCCACGACATCGGCAACTATTACCCAATCTGCCTGTTGTCTGTTGTCTACAAGTTGTTCACTCGAGTCATCCTGAATAAAATAGGCAGAACACTAGACTGAGGACAACCATGCGAGCAAGCCGGGTTCCCAAAAGGATTCAGTGCGATTGATCATATCCACACAGTGACAAAGCTCATTGAAATTTCGCGAGAGTTCAAGATACTGCTATTTCTAACATTCATAGATTTAAAGAAGGTCTTCGATTCTGTTGAGACTGAAGCAGTCATCGAAGCGCTAGCCAAACACGGCGTTCAAACTCAGTACATCAAGACCTTCTGCGAGCTGTATTACGGATTTACCACCAGGATCTCACCGTTCTACAAGGAAGTGATCATTGATGTAAAGAGAGGGGTTCTTCATGGTGATACCATTTCACCAATTCTCTTCAGTGCCTCCTCGAGAACATCATGAGATGACCGGAATGGTAAGAAAGGGAGAGAAGATAGACGGTCGGCAACTATATGACCTCCACTTTGCTGATGATGTCATTCTAATAACACCAAAAATTAGCCAAATGGCACAAATGCTGGCCAACTTCGACTGCGACTGTGAAAAGTTTGCACTGCAACTGAATCTCACCAAAACAATGTCCATGAGAAACGAACTAGTTCCTGATGTTCCATTTGCTCTCACTGGAACAACCATCTCTGAATGCAGCAGCTATGTGTACCTGGGTCGAGAACTCAACATGACAAACTACTTGGTGCCAGAACTGCGCAGGAAGAAGAAAGCAGCTTGGAACACCTTCAAGAGCGTCAAAGAAGTGGTTAAGAGCACAAAGAACTGGGGCTGGAGTGATAGCATGGTGGATAGCGTATTTTCCTTGCAACCGGTCAACCTGGTTCGATTCCCAGCATCCCATATGGTCCACTGAGTACCACCAGGGGTAGTTCCTGAGTTCAGAGCCAGGTAACCCTTGAGCATCACTGGGTATGACCCATAAAGGAAAAAAAAGAGCTCAAATAACCTCTGGCTCTGGGCACATCTTTTTGACTCCAATGTTCTTCCTGCACTAACACATGCCTCAGAGACCTGGGCCCTAGGAAAACAGGACGAGAACACTATTTGGGTATCTCCAAGAGGACTCAAAAGAGCTATGGTTGGAGTATCACATTTCACTCAAGTGAGAGAAGGAATCCAGAGTTCAGACTTTGGTTGATGATCAATAATTAGGGATGCTGTTTCATTTCCCAAGGCGTCAAAAATCAGATGGACCAGACATGTAATATTTTTTAGAGACAACTGCTGGACTACAGTTGTTACCGACTGGATTCCACGGGATGTCAAAAAACTTGCGTGGCCGCCCACCAATGAGATGGTCAGACATCTTCGTCAAAACCCTGAATGAACGGTTTGAGGATCTTCATTTTTTTGGAGCGAGCAGATACCATTTGGCTACACTACCATGTGTCAGGGACAAATGGAGACATTACTGTCGCCCAATCGAGCAAATCAAAGATCAATGGGATGACAAGTGATACAAGTGATGCAAGTGATATATATATATATATATTTATATGCATATTACTCTCTATGATTTGTTGCCTACTGTCTAAACTCAATCAAATATGGTGTGATAATTAAGGAAAATGGGTAGGAAGTATCATAATGTGTCGTGAGTCCACTTCGCAGCCGTGCCATCTATAAAGCGTCCTGGATTCCATTTAAATTTATTTATATTATTCAGTCTGTTCACTGGCTCTGAGTCTTCTTGGTTTGATTTTGGATGGTTATATGAGTTCCAGTATTTGTTCAACTCTTCCAGGTTCTTTAATCTTATGACATAAGTTTTTTTCATAGTAATACAGATTAGCCTTTGGATTTCTGTGTTATGTTACATTCTCACTTTCTTTTCTGATTCAGCTTCTTAGAAATTTCTTTCTTTGGTAACCTTGTTAAGATATTATATATCTTGCTTATCCTTTTTAATTTTTCTTTAATTGATTTATTGAATCATCATGATATACAGTTACAAAGCTTTCATGATTGAGTTTGAGTCATACAAGTATTGAATACCCATCCCTCCACCAATGCAGTTTTCCTACCACCAATGTCCCCAGTATTCCTCCCACAACCCCACTCAAACCCAAGCCCTGCCTGCCTATATGGCAGGTAGTTTCCTCCTTACTCTCTCTCTACTTTGGGGCATCATAGTTAACCATTCAGATACTTAGAGGCCATTATGTTTAGTCCTTTGTCTACTTTCAGCACACATCTCCGATCCCGAAGGATCCCTCCAACCATCATTGACTTAGTGATCCCCTCTCTATCCCAGCTGCCTTCTCCCCTAGCACTTGAGGCAGGCTTTCAACCATGGACCAATCCTCCTAGCACTTGTCTCTACTGCCCTTGGTTGTTAGTCTCTTTTATGTTATTTTATATCTTACAAATGATTGCAGTCGTTCTAATTCTTTCCCTTTCTTTTTGACTCATTTCACTTAGCATGATACTCTCCATGTCCATCTACTTAAAATCCAGTCTCTCTGGTAGAAGATGATATCTTATTGTTGTTTCAATTTGCATCTCCCTGATGGTTAGCTATATGGAGCATTTTTTTCATGTACCTCTTACCCATTTGTATTTATTTATTTATTTTTTAGAAATTTCTGGTCATTTTTTCTACTCATTTCTTAATGGGGTTGGAGTTTTTTCTTGGTGCTTTCAACATTCACTCTCTGTCTTTGAATGTTGTCATTCTGATTTTTTAGATCTATGTTTTGCTGGGGACCCTTTGAGCTTCTTGAATCTGGATGCATTCACTTCACAACTCTGGGAAATTTTCATCGAGGATTTGATGGAAATCATAGATTTTCATGACTACTGGCTCATAAATTTGCCTTTCTGTTCCTTAAGGACTCTAATTATTTCTCAGGTTTGCTGTAACTAAGTTTGAGATATTTTCCCCAGCTTCTATTATATTCTAGATGTTTCATCTCATCTTGGAGCTCACTGATTTTTTTCACTCAGCTACTTTGATGCTAAAGTCTTCCACTGACCTATTTTATTTCACCGATAGTTTTTTAAAATTTTTACACAATTTAACCCTTTTAAAATAATTTCTATCATAATATTTGATTTTACGTTTACTGAACTAATGCAGACTTATTAGACTGTATCTGCTATAGAAGTCCAATTTTGCACCTCTTCAAATGTATGTTCCCATTACATAGGGAATACCAAATGGCAATATTCCTCCATCACAACTAGTTGTCCTCCATGTTTTCATCTTCCCTCCACATCTGAGTAACCTTCAATTATGTGATCTGAGTCGAGTGTCAGTGTTTGTTTTGCTTTCTTTTGTGTCCCTTCTTTCTTTTCCAATGTATTTTAAGGAACTTGAAAAGGACAAGGACTTTCAGTGAAGAAGCCATCCATACTGCAGTTTTCCAAACTTAAGTGACAACACTTTAGTCCAAAGAAAACATTTTGAGAAATACTGTTTTCTATGAGGCTATATAGGCACATTCAGAGTAAATATTTATTTTTCTCCTCTTCTTCCCATTTTTGATATTGCCATTGTGCAAGACTAGGGGCCTCACACACCGAGGACGAGTTATGGTACTTACAGACTTGACTCTGGTGCCCTCCGGGGTTTGCATGCATCAGTCATGATCCCTGTGAGTGCTTTACTGTAATGTGTTAGATATTGCAATAGTAATCACAGCATCAATACCACGATCACACTTGGCTTTTGGGGTTATGCTAGGGATAACACTCGACGTCTTATTTTTGCAGTGTAGGTAAATGATCTACTCTGACTTATTATGTGGGTCTCCATAAATAGTTGTTATTATTAATATTTACTATGATTTTATAAATGTGATTTGAGATAGATCATGGAGAATTTACTACCTAGTTCCAATTCCCAATTCTTAATAGATAAAGGATTTCACTTACACGCATGGGTAGAGAATTATACTCTGCCAGTTATAAGAGCTGCTGCTTTAAAAGGTGTTGCTGTCACTATCTTTAATAAAGGTAATACCTTCTATATCATCTTCTATATCATCTTTCTTTACATCAAAACTCATATAATTAGAATTTCTCTCTTCTTGGGTAAGCCTGACTAACTTGTTCTCTTTTTTTTTTTCAAATTTATAATCCTAGGATTTGGGTTTGAACCCAAATCTTATGCTCACATCTCCTGCATTGGGGGATAAGATAAAAACTGGTCTCACATTATAGTGTTTATTTTCTTTCCTTTGCCAGTGAAAGTAGAACAGAAAATTCCTTAAGAGGACCTGTGGGAGGAGAGTGGCTTTGGCGGGTATTGAATTCAAGTCCTTGTAAGTCCTTAATCTAGTCTTGTCCAATCTTGAAACCATTTTACTGTATTTTTCATTCTCATCAATATCTGTAAACCTGCAAAATTCTGGTGAATATGCACATAATCAGTCTGTAAGAAAATGAACAAATAAATGGAAAACACTCAACTAGTGAAATTGTGAATATCTGTTGATATAACCCTCTTGTTCTATCTTATAAATATAACTTTTTCTGTACACACATATAATTTTATAAAGCTTTCTATTTACTATAAATATAAGATAGTATACTATTATCCAGCCATCTGGAGTGCAAAATGTCAAATACATGTGTGCTTTAGGAGAGATGGCAAATGTTTAGTCACACCAGCCTGACCGATGCTACATGACCTTGAGCACAATACTTAACTTTGCACAACCTTTCATCCTCTTTAGCAATGGTCAGGTTTAACACTTCATGGATTGTTGGATCGTTTTTCTTGTGCTTAGCTTACAAAATTCCATGTGTAGTGGGCATGAAGTACAAGCAAAAGGATGACAAACTAGGAACAAATATCTTCCTGCTGATTCAAATATTGTAAACCCCGGAGAAAAGACATTCTTAGAATAAAACAAGCATAAATATTAAAAGGTAGAAAGCAAAATCCCCAGGAACTTTTAGGGTAAAATATAAAGCTTAGCCTTCTCTGTCCTTATACTGGGTTGCTGGAGGGAACATTCTGAATCCCTAAAGGAATGTGTTTTCGCTAACCTTTGCTGTAGGAGTAGTTTAGTGGGGAAAGAATTATGAAATGCAATAAACCCTGCCCAAGCTTTCATAGTTTAGAAGCATTTCAGAATGTTTATATTACTTTTATTCAAGGCAGAGGGAAATGAATGCTGCAAAAGACTCAAATGGGTCTGGAAGAGACAACAAAGGAAAATAGTGTTACCACAGGCTCACAAGGCTACGTTAGGGAGTGTATGCTCTGGACACACTGTTGGGACTGTATGCCAGTCACTTTATCAGAGCAGGGGCTCTCAAGCTTGAGTTTGCATCAGAGATGCCCTAGGTAGCATTGCCAAGTATGTATTTCAGGCATCTCTCTCCCTACCCCTGCACACACACTGATCTTATTTATCTGGGATGAGGTCTAAGTATTTGCATTTTGGACAACAATCTGCACTGTAGCACTGTCATCCCATTGTTCATCGATTTGCTTGAGCAGGCACCAGTAATGTCTCCATTGTGAGACTTGTTGTTACTGTTTTTGGCATATTGAATATGCGACAGGTAGCTTGCCAGGCTCTGCCATGTGGGTGGGATACTCTCGGTAGTTTGCCGGGTTCTCCAAGAGGGACAGAGGAATCAAACCCGAGTTGGCCATGTGCAAGGCGAACATCCTACCCACTGTGCTATGGCAAAGATCTAGGTGATTTTAATGTTTGTTTGGAAAAAACTGTTGGTTCCTAACTCCAGCTACATTTTAAAAAAAGAATAAGGTGGTTTACAATATTTGATTACAGTTAATATTCAAACACCAATCCCACCACCATTACACCTTCCCACCACCAAGTTTTGAATGTTTCCATCCCAAGCCCAATCCCTGCCCCAAAGCACAACCAAAATAATGTATTTTGTATTGCCTGTTATGGAAAATCGTTTTATGATGTGTTGCGGAGCCGCAAATGCATCCGTGTGGTCTAGGAATACGTTCACTTGTATGTGAGGCTTAGTCTGAGCATGTGGGGAACGGCCTTGAGTCTGGTGGTGGTTTGGCTCCGGAAGTTCTCGGCTACCACGGTCCAGCTACCTTTTAAAATGTATATGCCAGGTTGGGGGGGTCTTTATTAGTGGTAGGTGCATACGTATGTGAAAGCATGGGTTCGATACACACCACTTCAATTAAAAAAGTGTAGAAAAAACAACCAATGTTGTGTTTCAATGCTGGGTATGTGTGTGCTTTAGGAGATCCGATTGTGTATGTAGGATCCGATTGTGTAGGAAATCGGATCCGATTGTGAATGTAAAATCTATTGTGCAGCGTTACTGCTCTGAGAAGAGAGTTAGAGTTGCTTCATCCTCCCAGTTATCCACAATCTTGCTATGGATTCAAAATAAATAAGTGGAGGTGCTAAATGAATAACTTGCTTTATATCTGTTGTGTAGTATGGCAAACATATCTTGACAGAAATTCTCTCTTGTTATCATTCAGCAATAGGAATGAACATCTAAAACTATTGTTTTAAACTATTTAACTTCATGTTAATCCCCAATAAAGGAGAGGAATGTTTTTTATCATATGAATATGGCTGTTTAGATGTGACACATCAAAGAAAGGAAAGAGGACAAGTTTTATAATTAGATAGAATTAGACAAGGCATTTTCTATGCAACTTTCGTGGGGATGCTTAACATAAAAGAGGCTCAGTTCCTTTCTCAGAAAAATGTGGAAATAATAAGCTCAAAGTGTTTTTTTTAGCAATCCATGAAATGATGAAAACTATGCACAGTGTAATAAAACATTTGATAACAGTGCTGTTGTGTGTGTTTTTACATCTCCCCTTCTTTACTAGAGGTTACAAGCACTATTATTTAGAGTAATGCTATTTCTGTACTTGAGTAAAGGTATTCAAAGATGAAGCTCTAATATGATGAAAGACCAGCTGCTCTAAAGCCTTGCCCTAGGGGACTGGAGAAGTAGTACAGAGAGCAGGACACTGGCCATGCACATGACCAGCCTGGGTTTACTTCCTGGCAGTCCATATTGCTTCCAGAGAACTGCCAGGAGTGATCCTTGACCACAGAGCCTGGAGTAAGCCCTGAACCCCACCAGATGTGGTTCCCAAATGGGGAAAAAACATGGGTTTGGATAATAGCTTCAATAGAATGGTAGCATATTGCTTTGGGCTTATGTTTGTATCTCCAGAATTTATGTTGAAGTGAAAAAAGAAGTAGTGTAAACACATCTCAAGAGCTTCAGTAATACTAGGGTGGGGGATGCAGGGGGAGTGGCATTGCTATATATGAAACAGATAAAACAGAACCAATAGCAGTTTTTTTTACATATATATCTATATATACACATATATATTTATTTATAAAGCACACAGAGCTCAACCTTTAACAACATGTAAGTTATCTCTTATACAAGCGCCTAATAGCCCCTGGGTGAAATACAACAATCTCCACACTCTTTCCTCTAATGATACTTTTTTGTAGCATTTTCAGCATTTTTTCATAACTATACAAAATATATTATTTTGGATCTGCTTTGGGGCACAGATTGGAGTTCGGGATGTAAACGTCTGAAATATGGTGGTGGAAAAGTTTAATAGTGGTGGGATTGGTGTTCGAATACTAAATGTAATAAAATATTGTGAACTACTTTGTAAAGTATAAAAATATTAAATAAAAAGATCTAAATTGCAGCCCCAGAACTTTGAAAAGTACATATTAAGGTGGCAGGCAGGTGGAGGGGTGGGAGCATAGGAACATTGCTGGAGGGAAGTTGACACTGCTGGTGGGTTCAGTTTTCAAATATCATATGTCCAAACCCATCTACTAATTTTGCAAATAACAGTTTTTAAATATTTTGGAAATAAAGAAACCTACCATTAACACTATCCTAAGCTACAGTGACTAAAATAAAATGTAAAAAAATATTTAAAAAAATGAATTTATGCTGAAATTCTAAACTCCTAGCATGATGATATGTGAAAACAGAGTCATCAGGAAGTGCTCAGGCAATTAAGATTCTGACTCGTGAGTGGAACAAACATTTGAAGGAAGGAGATCCCTAGCTGTTTCTACCTGGTAAACACATCTTGAGAAATAAGTGGACTGCAGCCTAGGATAGGGCTTTCATTACACTCAGACCACATTGGTACTAGATCTCTGAGTTTCAGCTTATGGAAGTGCAAAAATAATTGTTGTTTATAAGCAACCCAGTTTCTTGCATTCCATTGCAACAACTAAAAGACAGAAGTACTTGTAACTAAAAGTAGTGAGTAATTTAAATGATGCCTAAGGGAATTGCTCTAAATTGCTATGAATAATTGACTTCCACCATGAGAAATGACAGTTTAAACCACAATAGCAATCTGTCTATATTAGGGCAACATTTCCAATTATTTGAAATACATTCCTTAAGTGAAGAAAACCTACTAGTAGATTGTGTGAAATATAGCAATGCCTACTCCATGCAAAACCTTTTTTTAAAAATGAATACATTTGTTTTTTCTTATCTCCATCACTGTCACTGTCATCCCATTGCTCATTGATTTGCTCGAGCGGGCACCAGTAACGTCTCCATTGTGAGACTTGTTGTTACTGTTTTTGGCATATCGAATATGCCACTGGTAGCTTGCCAGGCTCTGCTGTGCGTGCGAGATACTCTCGGTAGCTTGCTGGGCTCTCTGAGAGGGGCGGAGGAATCGAACCCCAGTCAGCCGCGTGCTAGGCGAATGCCCTACCCGCTGTGCTATCTTATCTCCATGAAACTTATAAATGGTATAATATCATGTAAAACTATTTCATGACCTTTTATTAATAGCTTTTCTTTTATTCTAAAAGTGATAATGAAGTTCACTTGAAAAACTATTCAATTCACCAAAGCATGATTAAAGCTATCAAATTCAGCCAACTATTACATAGAAAGAAATGGAACATCTATACAGTTTTTCATAATTATAAATATCTGAAAACACTCTGATTATTGTGCCGTTCCATAACTAGATATTGGCAGTGTGAATTCTCAATTTTTATGTTTCATAAAGCTTTATGGATCTTTTTTCAGAAAGTAATATGAGTATTGCTAGCTGTCCCAAAAGGCAAAAATCAGCACCACAGAATTGATGAGCGTGGTGAACACAGATGTAGCTGCAGTGTCCAGGAGATGGAGAAGGTCATCATCAAAAATGAAGCCAATTGGTGTGTCCTCTGTCTTAAGGTATGGAAAGGAAGACACAAAAATAGCTTCAGAACATAGTCAGGCACAAAAGGGTGTCAAAAGAAAGAAATGAGGTCAAGGGAAGTTTGGGTTCTCGCCAAGAAAAAGAAGAAAGCAAATTGAACAGTGGGAACCCATCTTTAAATAATTGCTAGGAGAGGGGAATAACGTAGTTGGAAAAGGTAGCCTTTAAAACTACATGGCTCTAATTAACTCCAGGACATGATAAAAAGAGAAAAAGTCATTTTTTCATGAAATATTCCAGATATTTTATGAATGAATAACCTTCTTTAAGTCCCATTTGATTTTTGGCCACTCTGTTGATAAGATTTTAATAATCGATAGGGTGGAAAATGTAATTAAAAGTTATACTCTGAAAAATATAGAGCTATTCAAATTCCTAGAGTTCTAACTAGCCAAATAATGGGTTACAAAGAGTCAAGCTGGATTAGGTAGAGTTCTGGCAGGTTTGAATGCCAGGAAATCTCACAGGGCTTATTCATTTTCAGCTTGTCTATCTCTATCTGGATTCAGCATCGAGTAGTCACTATCCCTGGCTCACATTAGCCAGTAAGTTTGTAGATTTGGGCAAAGCATCCTTGTATATCTTATTGACAGCCAAAAATAAAGGAGAACAGTGGCTTAAGCATGGTAGGTGAAAGACACATAATGAAGGACAAGAGCTCTAAAACTGAACCCTATGAAGGTATACATAGACTTTGTTATTTTTATTAATTTCCTAAGGCTGCTGTAACAAAATGCTGTGAGCTTAGTGGCTTCAAACACACTGATTTATTCTGTCACAGTTTGGGAGCTGACAAATGCAAAATTAAGGTGTTTGCAGGGCCATGCTCATTTATAGTCTTCGAGCAGAGATTTTCTTTTCTCTTCTAGCTTCTGGTAGCCCCAGGTGTTCCTTAGTTTATGGCACCATAACTCCAGTTCCTTCCTTGATCCTCACATGACATTTTCTCTTTGTGTCTTGACGTCTGTGTATATTTATCTCTTCTTAAAAGAACTAGTCAGGGTCAGGGAGATAGTACAGGTGTAAATCATATGCCCTGCCAACCCTGGTTTAATTCTCAGAACACAATTCTCGGAGCATCACTGAGTGCACATAATCTGGAGACCTCAAATTACTTCCATCACTGAAGTACCTGAGCAACATTTAGGCCCTCACTTTGGACAGCTAGCTTCCAGACCTTCTGAGCACTACTTAAGAGCACTCCCTCAAAAAGAAAAGCATTCATACTTGGTTATGATTTAACTTTGTGACTTCATCCTAACTTTGTTGTACTCCAAAGAATATTTTGAAACCGTTCCACATATATGGGAACAATAGCACAGCGGGTAGGGCATTTGTCTTGCATGAGGCATACCTGGGTTTTATTCCTCCACCCCTCTTGAAGAGCCTGGCAAGCTACAGAGAGTATCTCGCCCGCACAGCACAGCCTAGCTTGCCAGCAAGCTACCCGTGATGTATTCGATATGTCAAAAAGCGTAACAACAAGTCTCACAATGGAGACACTACTGGTGCCCGCTCGAGCAAATCGATGAGCAATGGGATGACAGTGACAGTGACAGATACAATGTTCTGAAGAAAAAATTCAAATCAGTAGCACTATCATTTTGAAAATCCTACGTGAAATATAGTTTGGTGGAGATAGGTACAGGGATCTACTTTCTGCCCCAGGTATTTAGAAATAATACTAATAGCATAATCTTTTGAATATTTCTATCTATGCAACAACTTTTAACATTAACAAGTTCAGTTACAATGCAGTGACTTTGTCTATGAGAGATATTTTTAATATCTAGCAACAGGTTCCAGAGTTGTCCCAAGCCCTAATGGAAAAAAGTTAAGTGCCAATTCATCCAAACACTTGATAAAACAAAACTATAAGAAATTTCCCCTGTCAAACATTAGTAAGAAATGGTAGTGACTAGTTGAGTAAAACAATTAGTCATTAAATATAATAATTCTCTAAATGCTGAGTAAATATAAATAATTTTTAGAAATTGTTACTAACTGAATTTATCACTCTTGCACATCTGATTCAAAAATCTTTATTTTTTCAATTATACAACCATATTGCTTTTAGTTTCCATGAATTCTGAGCCCAGGAACTTTCTTTTTATTCAGTGTTTCATGGAAAACTCCAAAGAAACTATTTTTAGCAGACATAATTCATAATGGACATGAGCTGAAGTATGAGAATAAAGTATACTGAGACTATTCAAATAATCAGAAATTGACTATTTCAGTTAAGTCCTAAACCATTTAGTGAAGACTCTGTTGAGGTTATATGGTTTAGTAAACAAAAATATCTTTATTTTTCACCATGTGTCTGTAAACATTTCCTCTCTGCAATAAAATAATATTGCATTGATAGTTCAATAGGACCATGGTGGCAACTAGCAAAAAGTATGAATCATAAATTTTCATTCTCTTCTCTCTCAGTGCAATTTTTATATATTAGCAGAACATTATTATATCCAACTATCTTTTCCCTATCACAATTTACCTTAAGTTCTCATGTCTAGGAAAATAGAAAATATCGCCCCATTACAAAAGCACTCTCAGATTTTTCATCTTTTTTGGTGTAAGCCTTTCCCTACAAATAAAAGTCCCTTAAAAAACATTGCCAATTAAGTAAGCTCCTCATCCTTTAAAATGCAAGCTTTTTTTTATTGAATCACCATGAGAACAGTTACAGAGCTTTCAGATTTAAGTCTCAGTCATACAATGATCAAACACCCATCCCTTCATCAGTGCACATGTTCCACCACCAAGAACCCCCGAAAACCCCCCATTCCAACCCCCACCCTGCCTGTGTGGAAGGTGATTTTCACTTTACTCTATCTTTACTTTGATTACATTCAATTTTTAACAGAAAACCCACTGCTAATATTTGAAACTCCCCCCCCCCCCCAATAATCAGACCAGCCAAAAAGGTATCATTAGATTGTTTGTTTTCTATTGCTGATAATGAAGAGTATATGATGTTGCACAGCCACAAAAGTGGCTGCACGGCTTTGGAATTCTGGTATTTTGGGAATTAAATCCAGAGATATTTCTGCCAGCAACCACTGCATTCCAAGTTTGGTTTGTGTGCTTCTGGGATCATGGCAATTCTGGAGAGGAGGAGCCATTCATGGGCAGCCACTAGGAGTCTCGTTTGGGCAGGAAGCAGGGCTGGTTCTGCACCCCACCCCCCATTGCGAGATTTCCTGCATGCCCCATCACTGAAAGCTCCTGCCTCTCTGTCCAACTGGCTGTGAAAGGTGGTGGTCGCCACTGCCACAAAGGGTAAAAGGCTGAGGGACAAAAACCCTTCCCATCCTGGGGCTGCATAGGGCTATAGCTTAGTTCAGAGTCCAGGAGCATTTCTGCCAGCAGCTGCTGCGTTCCGAGATTGGTTTGTGTGACTCTGGGATCATGGCCATTCAGGGTCAGAGGAGCCGTTCCTGAGCGTATTTTTGCATATCAGGAAAGTTCTGGAGAAGAAGTCCTGGTTCCCACATACTGGATCCATGTTAGTAGAAGCTCACTGTCGCCGGGATTCCATCTGGAGAATGCAGGGAGACTGCACATGCTCCATCTGGGGCACCATGGTGTTATTGGCTCGGTTTTGGGTCCGGAGCATTCTCTGGTGTGTGGTGCCCGCCGTCCAGGTTTCTTAACTGCTGAGTGTGGCAAGATGGCACCGGGGGAGGGTTGAGGGCATGACTTTCGGGGTCAGGGGCGGGCTGGAAGCAAGTTAAATGCAAGTGAAATGCTACTCCTGTATTGAGACAATAACAGGAACTTCAATATCTAGTAATAAATGTGACCAAAACCCTTCTAGAATATTAAAAAGTAGATGCAACTGTACCAAAATTACTGCATAATCAAAAAAATTTCTATAGTAATAGAAGTGTATATACAAAGAGTATATAAAAATTCTATAGTGATAGAATATATATGTATGCACACTTCTATTACTATAAAATTTGTATTGACTTTTATTGATATATGTACTTCTATTATTATATGTTATACATGCATATGTGATATAGATAGGAGTACTAAAGTATATTTAGTATGAATATATGTACACGCATGATATAGACTGAGGTATTAAAGTGGCATAATAAAGAAGACTGTTAGAAATTATTAGGCAAGAAAGTATTAATGAGGGACAATGATGAAAGGCTATAGAATTTTAGTAAATTGTATATCCCCCCAAAGTTTCAAAAAATGGGACAAATGATAAAAACCTAAGGCAGGTGTGATGATAAGGACACATTTATTTGGCGTTCACAACCAGTTCCTAATAGAATATCCATCACCTATTGATTTAAAGGCCTCATTAGGAGGGTGGTTGTACAAGGGTTAGAACAAAGAACATTTCTTATCACTCCTTTCTTCTGATGGCCTTCAAGATTGTCTTTCTCAATTTGGAAGATTTATTGAGTGACTCTTAAGAAATATTTTCATTTTCATATAGGGGAGTGCCTTGTCTATTGTTTACTCTTGTGCTTGATATCTTTAAAATAAGAGATAGAGCTTTTTCCTTTTCTAATTCACTTTATTGAACCATAGGTTGTGTATAAGAGAGTGGATCCTTTTCAAAAGTATACACGTAGAGGCAAGAGAAATAGTACAGTGGTTAAAGCTCTGACCTTTCAAGTGGTTGACCCAGCTTTGATCACAAGGTACCTCATATGATACATTGAGCATCACTAGGAATGATTCTTGAGCTCAGAGCCACAAGAAAATCCTATCACCTGTGACACAGCAACAAAAAAGACAATCAATTTTAAAAAATTGTGTCCCCCCCCAAAAAAAAAAGAATTCATAGCAAACTAAGATATTGATGGGCAAAACAGGGTAATTCATTGCCAGAAAAAAATGGTACTTTATTACCCTTTGAAGTTCCTCATGAAGCTTCTCAAAATTAAAACTAAAATTTGAAAACAGTGTGGTAATTATCAAGTAAAATCACAAACCAATATTTTTAAAATAGCTGTGATTTCATTTTTACATTGTTTGGAATAGATGTCCACAGGCTGATTCTGGCAGCAGTGCCACCAACCATGTTTTCAAGTAAAGGCTAGAATTCTGTGAAATTGAAGAGATTAAAGATTCCGATTTCTTTGGATAGAGAGATGAATATGCTCTGCATGGTGAGACAAGCAAGCTTACAACTACTTCAAATTAAGTGAAGCGCTACTTTAAGATACGTTTGTTTCCCATTCTGTGGAGTATATGGAGATGCACTGTGACTGTTATGTGACTCACAACTGAAAATGTAGGTTATAACCAGCTCTGGTTTAAATTCACTGCCATCTCTGTAGAATATAAACAAAAGACAGCACAGTGAATGACCCGCACTTCTAGACTTCTAGACTTTGTGGTATAAAGGATGCAATATTGTTTATTGTAGTCTAAATGGGGAAGTCATAGGAAGGAAGCCAGATGAATCCCTCAAGGTGAGGATCTCTGCACAAGTGGACTCTTAAATTGAGGTGATCCCAGGAAAGTGGACACATAGAAGAGTCAAAGGATGAGATCAAAGTTAAGAGATAGTGGGAAGTAAAAGCAAATCTCATCAAATCTCATGCTGAAGGTACAATATGGAAGATAGTTTTAAAAAATAGATATCCTAATTACTTTCACTCATTCAGCGTGTGTGTGCGGTGGGGGGCGGGGTTTGCTGGGGCACAGGAGACATATCTAATAGAATTAAGAATCCAGAAAGAAAAACTAAAAACAGCCATCAGATATATGGGCAGTTGATTTATGACAAAGGGGCCATAACATAAAATGAAGAAAGTGGCTTTTCTTGAACAAATTATAATTAAAAATGAATAACCAAGGACCTGAGAGATACTCAGGGGCTGAGGGACTTGCCTATACCTCTTAGTCCCCAGTTTGATCCCTGGCACTACATGTTGCGCCTGGTACACTGCCAAGAGTAATCCCTGAGCCAGCTATAAGTCCTGAGTACATCAGGGTGGCACTCTAGCACTGTAACACTGTTGTCCCGTTGTTCATTGATTTGCTCAAGTGAGCACCAGTAATGTCTCCATTGTGAGACTTGTTACTGTTTTTGGCATATCGAATATGCCATGGGTAGCTTGCCAGACACCGCCACATCAGGATATGGATTAAAAATAGAAGAATCCAATGAAGGATGAGGATGGGTGGCGATGGAGATGACAAAAGAAGAGGAAGAAAGAAAGAGGAAGAGGAGTAGGGGAGCAGGGAGGAGCAAGAGGTGGAGGAGTAGGAGGAAGATTAATGAAATAGTCAATGTAGAGAAAGGAAATTGGGTTACTAGCCACTCACTCTCTAACAGGCTGCAGAGCAACCGACTCTAAATGAATTAAAGCCTTATGTATTAGACGCCTGTCCACAAAAAACATCACAGTAGGGGCCAGGAAATGTTACTTTGATTATAACACATCCTAACATGCTGGCTTTGATTACTAGCACCCTGGGGATCCCGCTGGATGCAGCCCCAGAGATTTTTAGAATTACTGTGGAGGTCCAGGTATCCTCAGCACTGAAAGGCCAGAGCAGCACTGCATCACTGGGCCCTTACACTGAGGTGCGAGCCTGGTTGGTTGAGAATCACACGTGGGGCTCCAGGCCTCCTGAGCCCTGATTTGGGGCCTGCTCCACTTTCCTCACCCCGTATGTCAAAGTAAACATAGACTTAACACTACCTTGTAATAAATTCTGAATGTTGTATTCAGTACTTGTAGTATCTTAGAAAGGAGTGGGAAAGCAAAAATAAGCAAAGGAAATATCAAACTAAACAAGTTTACACACTGAAAAAACAAACAAATAAATAAGTAAATAAATAAATAAAGCAAAAAAAACACTATCCTGTAAACAGAGCAATGCCCTATTAATAAGAGAATGACCAAGTATCTAATTGTGTTTTCCCATATTAAGCATTAAGAGATTCAATCAAATGTGTCTTTGGGTAAGGTAGTAACCATTTTTTTCCACTAGCTCTTCAGGCCCATTTCCACCCTGGATCACATATCTTGCTCACATTTCGCTATAATTCTCTGCTTGCATATTCCACTCTGGAGAAGCCTGTCTTCTCTCTCCAACATGTACTTCTTCCTTTCTGTAGGATATCATTGGTTTGTCCTTTCTCCCTTGCCACAGAGTTTGGGCTTATCTGGTAATAATCTATCAACAATTCTAGACTACACTGGTCTAGAATTGTCCTGCTCCCCTTGCCACTAGGAGCTTAGGTATATCGGTCACGCCCATCAAGATGCTCCCAAGTCACTCCCATTTCATAATCACTTCTATGCTCTCTTCCCCAACTTTTTATCAGCTTTTCCCCTAATCAGACTCTGTTAATTTGTAAGGTCAGACCTTGCTAGGACAGTTAACTTGTATTGTAAGTTAATATTGCCTTGCTCCTCTCCTCATGTCTTTTGAATAGTTTAGTTTAAAACAATGTCCTTTTTGTGTGGGCAAAGAAAGACAGTTGTTAATATGCTTTGGTAACATGGGATTTAATTGGCTTCGAATATTATTCACTCCCGGGCATCTGCTTTCTCGACTTAAGCCTCAGCTGCCCTTACTTCATAGCACCCCCAAAAGCAGGGTCCTGACGAGGGAGGGAACAGACCCAGGGCAAGCAGTGAGTTATGTGCTACCCTGGCATCGAGATGGGCCTAGCCGAAGTGCCTAATGCTTATCTATATGTTAAGAGCTTGGTCATGGACCTGTCATGTCATGATCCAAAAAGCAACGACGAGACTAGGACCTGCTAGGGATAGGAAAGACTAATCTGGTCTGAGCACTGTAGTCTGAGATCAAGATGACCCCAGGAGAGCAATTCTATAAGCTTTATGCATCTCTTGATATGTCCATACAAAATGATTAATATTATGAATGCTTATATGTTAGTTGGACAAGGAGAGGAGAAACACACCCATGGGATTCCTCTCTTGGGTGGGTGTCCTGCTGAAAGAGAATCTGTCCTAGAAGAAGCATCCCCTGAGGGAAAGAACTTTACCCCTATTGATTGTGACCACACATATGTGTAAGCCCCAAGCCCTCATGCTTGGGGATTTAACTAGGCTGGAAGAGTGGACTGGTCCCCTGAACACCACCAGGAGTAATTCCTGAGTGCATGATTCAGTAATAACTCCTTCCTGTACATCACCCCATGTGACCCAAAAACAACAAACAAACAAAAAATAAACAAAGATGCCTCTCAAGAGGGCAGGCTGGGGGAGGAGGAGGAAGAGGGGAACCTGGGAACACTGGTGGAGGGAATTTGTGTGTCTAAAGCCCAAGGATGAATAACTTTGCAAATAACAGTGTAAATAAAAAAAGAGGTAGCAAGTATTTTTAAACATCTTGTTCCTGAATCAACTTATTAAGGCATGCCAGCAGCGTGGAAAATAGGGATCTAACATAACACTTCCTACAGCTAGATCCCCTGACCCCTGTCATAGAACAAAGTTGCTCTCAGCTGACAGTGGGGTACAGGTGCAATGAGCGTGAGTCCTCACGTTACTGTTTGGTGACAAATACTTCTGCAACCACGGCATTCCAGCGGGGCTTCACAACTTGAAATGCTCGCTTCTAAGCAACAACTGCGGAACCTTTTCCCAGCTGGGGTGGCTTTAACTATATAGTTATCACATCACAGCCTTTTGACAGACGTTCGCAGATTTCTAGCAGCATCTAGCTAATTAAAACGTGAAGTGGAAATCGAAGCAGCAAATCATCCACACAGTGAAGACGCTCCTCACCTAATGGTTCCCAGAGCTTCCATGACTGACGGAAAATCACAATTCTGAAAATTAAAAGCCCTGTGCATCTTTCAATATGACAGTGGGTTCCAGATAACAACTGCTTGCTTCCCTCTATGCCATTTATGAGCCAGGGGAATTCTTAACGCGCCTTTTGGTTCCTTTTTTTTTGGTCCATACACATAGATGCATCTGGAATGGCTTTGAACGTGTCAAGTTTCTTTGCTTTTTCGTCCTGCATAACTTAATCTTCTTCTTAGAAAATTTTGTAGACAAACATCCCTGCTTCCAAGCTTTATTTGCTCAGAGTTTTGCAGAAGATTCAAAAGGTAACCAGGAGTCAACGCAGGATATGCACTTTGAGACTAAAAAAGAAGATGTGAGAACTTGACTTGTAATAATTGCATATTCTGGCATCAGGAGACTGTCTTATATTCACATTCTCTCTCCTTATTGAAAATTTTGGAGTAAAATTCTCTACCTATATGATTTCCATGTTGATTAAGTGAAATGATAGACATTTAGTACCTAGCTCAGTATGTAGCAAACAATAGATGCTCCAACAAGTTTATTGAAACTTTTAGTTGTTATTTTGATTGCATAGATATTCTTCCTTTATAAATGTATAGTAGATATAGTTACTAAATGGCTCTTACCTCCAGGCTTCTCAATGAACATTGCTCTAACAATACAGCAATTTTCCCGAGAGTAAACATTTATATTTGCATGTCAGTCCTTGGCACAATATATGAAACTATAAGTGCATAGTAAACATTTACTGAATAATGGGGGCAGGCAGCATTAACTATAGAGAATAAATCTGTGATTTATGTCAGGGTTTCAACAACCAGCTCACATAGTATGTTTGCTTAAGCATTCCTCAGCATCTGTTTCCTAGTGTCAGTAATTCAATTGTTAATTTTTCTTAATTAGCTGCAGAGAACACTACCTTATTAGAAAATCTCCTCTCCCAAGTTCCCTGTGCTAATGGAGATACGGGAGATATAAAGAACATCCATTTTCTGAAGAATGACATCAATATATTTAATTAAGGTTAGGGGATAGTAGCCCCAAACGCTTTACAAAGCTGCCAATAGTAACCTTACCAGTACACCATTACTGTTCAATTTCATAAGTGTTGAACTTTATTCACTGTGACTGACTACCTGAGAACTTGTGTTATTTGCTCTCCTGATGTTTGATCCAGCATTCCTTAAGGTTCATTCTTCATTTTACCACTTTGGGCCTGAAAGACATATAGAAGACCGCTACTACCTCATTGTGAGCTTGAGTCACATTATCTGGAACCCTGATTTATAAGGGTGTAGAATACTTCCTTCTTTCTCCACAGGGCCATAGAGTAATGGCTTGTTTGTTTGTCTATTTGTTTGGGAACCACAAATATGACTAGTTATCTTTATATTTTATTAAAGCCCTGGTGGTTTTCGAAGTTATTGATAGTTGTGTTTTGGACATTCAAATTTATCCAACATTGCATTTCAGACATACTATATTCCAGCACCAAAAGAGCCATCAGTGTAATCTCTCTTCCACCAGGGTTCCTGGGTTTTCTTCCATGCACTCCACCCCCTTCAGCTTTCAGAGCCTGCCAACTTGACAGGCACATTTTTAAGTTTGGTGGTTGTAGTTTGGGTCTTCTGTTTTCGGTGTCCTTGACTCTGGTTTGGATTAGCGGTACCACCACCAGTGTTCTCAGATCCCCTTGACCTCTGCTCCCCGGTGCCCCCCGTATCTATTCTTTAGAGGCATCATGGTTGGCCAACTTGCACATACGTTTTGGATATGTCTTGCAAGGCTCATTTCCTATAAGGAGGACTCTTCACTTCTCTCTTTTCTACAATAAACAGGTAGACAGCTGTGTCGGGTTATGCCTTTTATGCCCCAGTTTGTCACTTGGTCACCTGGTCACCATGAAGCATGTGATGTCACATGCTTCTCCTTCCTTAATAAGAACTTCTGATTAAGTTTAGATTATTTCCTATTCTGCACCTATCTAATCCTTTAGCTCCTGTTTATCCTATTTCTCCTGTCTTTGAAATGTCTTCTAAATGATCCCTTTGCTTCCTATTCAGACACATAGCTCTTTTTAGTCATTTCACTTCTATTCTCAGTGTCTTAAGTAAGAGTGGGGTTTTAAATCCAAGGACTCAAAATTTAACAATACTTTCTAATTTTCTTTAAATAAACTTTTTAGCATTATATTTCCAATTAGATCTCAAACGTCTTTCTCAGTTTTAAATTTAGCAAAGCCAACGATACTCATTGTCTGTGGAAACTTCTGGAACATTTTTCTGCCTTGGCATTTTGCTTTAATTTTTTTCCTCACTCTCAAGGGCTACCCCCCCATGTGATTTCTGCCTACTAGAATTCTCTTCCCTCAGAATCTGAGACAGTGTTCTGGTATCACTATTCAGAATTAATAATGTGCCTTTGTGCACCCAAAGGACAAATATTATACCTGAATTTAACATTTATTTCATTATATCTCTTCTAATACTGAGTATTTACCTACATGCCTTGTGAAATATAAGCCGCTAGAGGGCAAGGATTATCTCTGTAGCCTCACAGAATATCAAACAATGACTGGTAGATTTGGCACATTAAATGAAAACAAGAAATGTTTATAACCTCTAATCAGATAGTATGTATCATTTTAACTCTATTTGAAAACATAAGGGATTTTTTTCCCTACATTTACTGATGCCAAAATCTGTTCAGTTGTGTGAATTGCTAGTCTAAGAATGGAGCTTCTGGCAAAATTTTTCTGCAAGATCAAATTTTCTTTTCATTATCAAAAAAACTTTTCTGTGTTCCCATTGGATTCAAAGCACTTGGGGTCATCTATAAAAACTTGTATTTTTCTAAATTAATAACATCCTGACACCTGTGGTAAAACTGGAGTGGGACCTCATTCCGACTGATAGATATGGATGATTTAGTTAAACTACTACCGTGCCAGAAAATAACAAATGGCAAATCCATTACAAGCAGCATGCTCTGATTTTATAGTTTAAGAAACTGGAATAAAGAGGAATTTGGAGAAAGGGGCTGAAGTGTAATAAAAAAATATAACATTTCTTTATTCCTACCATATAACTAAAGAGAAAATATATTTAACATAATAATGCTGAAGAAACAAATATATTTTTAAATTAAATTCATATGTTCTAATCACAATGGGGATGTGTGCTGATTTCTAACAAGTTAAAACAGAAAAAAAAGCACAAACAAAAAACATGTGAATATGTGCATGTGTTCCTTCTTTATTTATTTTGAGATAGAGATATTCAAATTTTCATGTTTCATTTCTTTAAATATGCTTATCAGAGTCCTTCCTTTGATGGGAAAAACAGTTGTTAACTAATACATTTAAGGTAATGACTCATTTTAAGAAAAAAGTTCCTAATGCACTTGAATAGATTAACTTGGTGTATATTTAAGAGTTTTGTTTTAACAACACCTCACATTTTCATAATTTTAAGTGCTTTTGCATTTATTATTTAATTTAAACATAAATTAAATAAATTTATATTTATTTAATAGCACTGAAAATAGTGCTATTAAAATATATCATTATCCCTATTTTCAATTATGTCATTGGGACCCAAATAATCAAAGTGATTCTTCTAAACTACTAAATAGTGATGGAAGTTATGAAGCTCATAGTCCTACATTATTTGCACTCTTCCTTTCTGTCAAGCTTCTCCTGTGTACTTGATTCTGTGTTAGCATTAGGACAAACACAAGAGATTGAGAAAAAATGTTACTTTCCCTAGCATTGCTTTTATTTGTTTCACTTGAAAAACATACTCAAGTTATTAGATTTTATGAGTGTATTATTAAGAATAGTATACTTGAATTAATAGAGTTATGGAGTTAATTTTTCAGATAATTATGACTGACAAATATTTATTTACTTTGTTATATTGTTAATTTATCAAGGTAATATTATTTTATAATATGTAACCATTTATAGGTTTTTGGGGTACAATGTTACCACCACAAAAGTGGCATGGTCACTGGCCGTCCATAAGAGCCTTAAATTGGCATGTCTGAATTTTTTTTCATACATGTCATGCACATAACTTGGAAAGTAATTTGGTTATTTAAAAATAGAAGGTGAATAAAAAATAAAGTTCAATTAAAATTATTACAGCATCAAGTAGATTTATTTTAACCCTGTTTCTTGACTCTAACCCGTATCATCCTTGTTCCATTCCTAAGACTAAGCTTCACTTTAGTCTCAACTTTTCCTGAGCTTTGTTTCAACTCTAGGAACCAGTCCAACCCTTATCTAATCTATTTTTAATCATTTCGACAGGAACTGGCAGCTGGAGAGTTTGAATTTGCATAATCCACACATTGTTTGGTAATATTTTAGAAAGTTAAACAAAATGGACTGGTCAAAATGTACCTGCATAAAACTATGGCAGTGATTGGAAAAAAAAAGAAAACTATTTCTAAGCTCAAGGGTTCATCTAACTAGTTAGCTAAAGAAATTTATTATTTATTGCGGTGTAAATAATTATCTAAAGTCTTAGCAGCTTAAACACAAGTGCTTATTGCCTCACTCTTCCTATGTGTGAATAATTTGGGAATCAATTAGTTGAGTGTTTCTGGCACAGGTTCTCTCATGAGGCTGCAATTAAGCTGTCCTCTGGGGTACAGATTCATAGGCAGGCTGGATGATGTGTTTTCAAGATGGCTCACTAATATGGCTGTTGGCAGAGGGATTTAATTCCTGATTGGCTACTGGCAGGAAGTCTTAGTTCCTTAGTATCTGTGTCACTCCATAGGGCTATTTGGCTATTTGAGTGTCCTTACAGTCTGATTGTTGACTTTGCTCAGAAGAGGTGTTCTTAGGTTAGTGAAAGCAAGGCAGGAAGTACATATCTTGTATAATCTAGCCTCAGATATCCCATAATTTTGCTGAATTCAATTGATGTCTCGTTGCAACATGGTTACAAATTAGAGCAGCAACAGAAAGCTGTAAGTGCTAGCTAAGAGGAGGAGCATCATTGGTGTTATCTTGAAAGTTAGCTATCACAAGCAGTCGTGTACACTAGAAATGAGAGATGCAGTCAGTTCAACCTTAGTCAACTTTTTAATTGGGAAAATTTGGATTAGGAGCCTTGAAAACTTTCTACAAGATGATCTAAATTTTATTATTCAGTTTGATGCTGGATCCTTCAATAATCTTTGAAACTGATTCTATAGAACTGAGTTCAGAAAACTTTGACCTGGGGCTAGAGCGATAGCACAGAGGGTAGGGCGTGTGCCTTACACGCAGCCACCCCGGGTTCCATTCCCAGTATCCCATATGATCCCTGAGCACTGCCAAGAGTAATTCCTGAGAGTATGAGCCAGGAGTAATCCCTGTGCATTTCTGGGTGTGACACCCTCCCAACAAAAAAATAAACACTCTGATCCATACTCCTTGAGTTCACTTTTGTCTGAATCTTGTTTGTACATTCATAAGCATAGTGCTGCTTATTCTGTAATCAGAAAGGGCCAGAAAAGTGGCTGTATATAGATCCATAAAAGACAGAAGAATGTAAAATAGCTGTGTGAAAACTATAAACTCTAAAATAGTTGCTTAGTATCTCTTTTAAAAATGTGCTTGTTCTCTTATAATCAAAATGCATATAAAACATCTAATAAGCAGTAGAAGTTACAACTCCTACATTGTTTGGAAGGAGATGAAACATTCATGGATCTAGAAATGTCATTCATCCCAGGTCGGAGGTAGTTTATCATGGGATCCTAGGCCCATGTATTTTCCATGTAAATTAATTATAACTAAAATAAATGTTAAGATTACTTCTAATAGAAGATCTCTAAGTATATCAGAATGTTGGAATTTATTGGTATATCTCTAAATATAATGGACTATACCAAACATAAATTTCAGAAGCACAAAAGAAAGATTCTATGAAAACATGTTTCTGAAGTGCCTCATAATTCTATATATTATTATTTAAGTCATATTTACAGTGATAAGTTCTTCAATGATTCAGTTATGGCTACTTAATGCAGCACTCCCAAATACATTTTTATGGACAAAATTTACTTACACATTAGCATATAATGACATAGCTACATACCCTACATACCTAAAATGCCGTGTGTGCAACTAAATAATACATTTCTTCACTGCCTAATTTCAGTGTAGTCTAGTAGGCTTAGACAAATTTTGATTATTTTTGTATAGGAATCACTGTCACTGTATTACTGTCATCCCATTGCTCATCGATTTGCTCAAGTGGGCACCAATAACATCTCTATTGTGAGACTTGTTGTTACTGTTTATGGCATATCAAATACGCCATGGGTAGCTTGCCAGGCTCTGCGGTGTGGGTGAGATACTCTCGGTAGCTTGCTGGGCTCTCCGAGAGGGGCAGAGGAATCGAACCTGGGTTGGCTGTGTGCAAGGCAAACACTCTACCACTGTGCTATCACTGCAGCCCATATGTATAGGAATAGGAGTTCCTCTATATCATTGTCTTGATATTCAGTAATCTCCTTGGCTTGCAATAGGATTTTCCTCCCTCTTACTAAAACACTGGCTGTTGAAGGCACTAAACCCTTATTTGCTCACGTTTTCCTATGACTAATTTATGGTTGACTGGTATAGTTCTTGAAAATGGAACAATGGTAAATAAATATCTCAGTAAACTTGGTTTCTAGATTTCCTCATTTGTGACTCTTTCCAATTTTCTGTCCATTTTCCAATTCTTGTTCATAGGCCATGAATTTACAGTTTGATAAAATCTCATCGACTGGGTCGCATAACCAGTATGTGGAAACATTTTTTTCTTAATTTAATTTTATATTAGACAGTGTAATTTGCAATACTGTTAGTGGTAGGATTTCATGCATAAAAAATTCCAAAACCACACCTTCCACCAGTGCTCACTTCCCTCCACCATTGTACTAGTTCCATATTCTACCTTATTTAACCTCATGTACCCCCTACTGTGGTAATCTTCCTAAGAAAAAAACAGTTTTCAGTTTCTGATGACTGTAGTGCAATTATTTCCTTACTATGTTTCTCTATATTCCATATCTGAGGCTATCAGTTTGTGTCTGTCCCTCTCCTTTTAATTTTTTAATCGCTGTATCTCTTCCTTTCTTTCTGTCTTGCTACATTCAGCTTGGTACTCTCCAGATCCATTCACATACAACAAACTGTGTTCTGTCCTTCCTTATAGCCAAGGAGTATTCTGTTGTGTATATGTATCATACTTGCTTTCTCCAGTCACCTGTTCTTAGACACCTGGTTTGTTTCCAAATTTGGGCTATTGTGAATAGTGCTGTAATAAACCTGGAGTGCAAATGACTTTTACGAAAAGAATTTTTGGGCTGATGGGGTAAATGCCAAAAATTTGAATTTCTGAATCGTATTAAAGCTCCATTCCTAGTTTATATGAGAAAAACTAGAAAGACATTGTTTTATTGTTTTATTTTGCTTTTGTTTTGGGTCCATTGTTTGTTTTGTTTTGAGATCCTGATGGTGCTCAGGGATCTCTCTTAGTAGAACTTAGGGATCCATAGGAAGTTTGGGGCTTCAAACCCAGGTCAGCTACATGCAAGGATAATGCCCTACCTGCTGTTTTATCACTTAGCCCAGAAAAAACATTGGTTTCCCAAAAGAATGAAGCTGTTTACATTCCCATTAGAAGTGAATGAGAACCCTTCTTACATCCATAACAATGTCTGACTTTTTTTTTTTTTGCGTTTTGGGTCACGCTCAGCGATGCACAGGGGTTACCCCTGGCTCTGTCCTTAGGAATTACTCCTGGTGGTTCTCGGGGTATCATTTGGGATGCTGGGAATTGAACCCGGTAGGCGGCATGCAAGGCAATTGCCCTACCCACTGTGCTATCACTCCAGCCTCTGTGTGACGATTTTGTTCTTTGTGATGTGTGCCATTCTTATTGGTGTAAAATATTTCATTATCACTTTGATTTTTACTTTCCTGATGATAAATGATGCATAGCAATTTTGCATATAGCTTTTGGCTATCTGTATGTCTTCATTGAGAAAGTTCCTCTTCATCTCTTCACTGCCTCCACATTCATTTTTTGATAGGGTTAGTTGTTTTTTTTTTCTAATTAGAAACACAATTTTGGGGCTGGAGCAATAGCACAGCGGGTAAGGCATTTGCCTTGCACTTGGCCGACCCTGGTTCGATCCCCAGCATCCCATATGGTCCTCTGAGCACTGCCAGGGGTGATTCCTAAGTGCAGAGCTGTGCGTTCCCCCGGAGATATCTCTGGCCCGCGGAGAGGCAACAGTGGAAAGCTCTCCTAATTGGGTGGATTCTACGAGTGGTCCCGATCTGAAATAAAACTAGTGAGGATAATAAATAGGGGGCTCAAGATGACACATGCCGATCAAGAGCAACTTTATTAACAGCCATGCTGGTTTTATACTTTTCTCAGCAGGGGGTTGGTACATGAGTTGTCAATCATCAAGGAAGTGTCTTCTCAGACCAAATAAGGAAAGGTTCGGGGCGTACTTTGGTGGGCTTACAACATTCTCCAAGAGTAGGTTGAGAAATAGTGGGGAGAGGAAGGCAAGGGTTTATCTGGCAGGAGCATCTGTCAGGAGGAATGCACAAGGCTTTTAGTGTAGAAGAAGGCACTCTACTTTACGGGCTTTTTGGGGTCTCTTAGTTAACTGCCCTGGGCTACTTTTACTTCTTGAGTTTAGCTATTTCCTTTGTCACAAGGGCACCTGTGCCTCAGGTTATGCAAAGCTGGTAATGGAATTTTCCGGTTTGTCCAGGGTAAAGGTTTCGGGGTCCTCTTTTGTTCAGGGTCCTGAGCAGTCCCCAACACAGAGCCAGGAGTAACCCCTGTGCATTGCCAGGTGTGACCCAAAAAGCAATAATAAAAAAATAGAAACACAATTTTGAAGAAACTTGTTCACAAGAATGCCAAGTTTGTTGATGGACTGTATCAAATTCTATTTGTGTTTTACTCAATTCACTCCTCTTGTTTTTTTAATATAGTAATGAATTACATAAACAATAAAAGATTTCTGATATACTTATTGCAAATTAATAAGTGTACTGATATTTTACAGATAATCCTGAAATCACTGCAGTGCATATAAACAAGTGAATCATTCTCCAAGTGCAGTGCAGCATTCCTGACTCGTGCTCTTAATCAAATACTGCAGTCATCCTCTGCAATTCAGTAAAGCCTGTTCCAAAAATCTCTTCCAAAATGCATATCCTACAACCTCACATGAGCAGCCTGAAAGAGATCACAGAAGGAGTAGCCACACCGCCGAAATTAAGCTAATGTCCCAAATGAGGACAAATTCAAACAATCATCAGCACACCACTGTTTGAGATGCACATCCAAACAAATTGTGAACCATGATTTGTTATTAAACCAAGGCTCAGAATAGCAAACGGACACTCTGTTGCTTGGTTTTTGATTTTGCAATACGAGAACTGTAACAGATAAAACATCACACCAACCTTGGTGTAAATTCTGCTTTTCTTGGTTTTGTGATATCTTGGAATCTGAGGTCTCCTTTACCAATAAAAAAAAATGTACCAGTTAACTTACATTTCTATGGCCATATGTGGGTATTGAGAACAGTTGCTATAAACATTGTGACTCAGTGTATGGTAGCACTTAAATAAGTACATATTAACTACTATTGTTATTCTCATCTGTATTATAGAAGCAGAAGTCACAGTTCCAGCTTAACCTAAACTGAGGTTCTGTATCTGGGTTAAAGATCACATTTTCCCCACCTTTCTGCCTCAGTCTACAGCTGGCTTTGTAGACCTCTCTTTCTTTCTTTCTTTCTTTCTTTCTTTCTTTCTTTCTTTCTTTCTTTCTTTCTTTCTTTCTTTCTTTCTTTCTTTCTTTCTTTCTTTCTTTCTTTCTTTCTTTCTTTCTTTCTTTCTTTCTTTCTTTCTTTCTTTCTTTCTTTCTTTCTTTCTTTCTTTCTTTCTTTCTTTCTTCCATTTTTTATTAGTGAATCACCTTGACGTACAGTTACAAACTTATGAACTTCTGTGTTTGCATTTCAGTCATACAGTGATCATTTACCTATCCCTCCACCAGTGCCCATTCTCCACCAGTGTTCCCAGTATCCCTCCCACCAACCAAACCCCATCCCCCACCATGCCACCCTGCCACTGCAGCAGGGAATTCTCTTTTGTTCTCTCTCTTTTTGGGTGTTGTAGTTTGCAATAGAGGTATTGAGTGGCCATCATGCTTCGTCTATAGTCTACTTTCGGCACGCATCTTTCAACCCGAATGGGTCCTCCCAACATCCTCTACTTGGTGTTTCCTTCGCTATCTCAGCTGCCTTTTCCCCCAGCAGGTGAGACCAGTTTCCAAGCTGTAGGGCAGACCTCCTGGTCCTTAACTCTACTACTGTTGGGTGTTAGTCTCCCATTCTGTTACTTTATATTCCACAGATGAATGTGATCTTTCTATGTCTGTCTCTCTCTTTCTCACTCATTTCACTTAACATGATACGTTCCACGTTGATCCACTTATATGCAAAGGTCATGACTTCATCTTTTCTAACAGCTGCATAGTATTCCATTGTGTAGATGTACCAAAGTTTCTTTAACCAGTCATCAGTTTTGGGGTACTCCGTTTTTTCCCAGATTTTGGCTATTGTAAACAGTGCTGCAATGAACATACAAATGCAAATGTCATTTCTACTATACCTTTTTGACTCTCCGGGGTATATTCCCAGGAGTGGTATTGCTGGGTCAAATGGGAGCTCAATTTCTAATTTTTTGAGAATTCTCCATATTGTTTTTCAAAAGGGCTGAAACAGTCAGCATTACCACCAGCAGTGAAACTCTCCTTCCCTTTGTCCTCACATCCATGCCAACACTGGTTGCTTTTGTTCTTTCGGATGTGGACCAGTATCTGTTGCGTGAAATGATATCTCATTTTTGTTTTGATCTGCATCTCTCTAATGATAAGTGATGTAGAGCATTTTCTCATCTATATTTTAGCCATTCTGATTTCTTCTTTGAGAAAATTTCTGTTCATTTCCACCCCCTATTTTCTTATGAGGTTGGATGCTTTCTTCTCGTAGAGTTCAACCAGTGCCTTGTACATCCTTGATATCAGCCCCTTATCTGATGGGTATTCGGCGAATATCCTTTCCCATTCTGTAGCCTGTCTTTGTATTTTGGTTACTGCTTCTTTTGAGGTGCAGAAGCTTCTTTCTGACTCTAGAAGATTTCAGGCATGATGTTTACATGCGCTCATGATCTAGAAGACACTCTGGTTCTTTCCAGCTTAGGATGAAGTGTATAGGAATGAATGAACATAAGTTCAGGCTGATGAACTCCACGGAATTGATCCGGAATTCAACACATCAGCCTGTCCCTGCCATGTATGACCACAGTGTTCATGATAGAGACTAGGTAATAGATACTTGGAACATATCAAAGAGAGATTTTCAGATTACTTTAAAAGCTTTCTTGGGATGATTTGTAATATGTTTTCATAACCGGCCACTTCTCTAAGAAGCAGTCATAGATCCTTAGCTCACGATCCTACCCAGGACCTCTGATGGCGAAGGACACAGTTTACTTGTCATAGTTGATGTTTTGAACCACAAGCTTCCTTTTTGACCCACCTCTACTTGCCGACCCATGGGTATTTACTGATGATTACAACAAAAATTAACATTTTTCCATCCAATAGGCATGTATCATGCGCTTATGTGCATTTTCAATTTAGTTTTCTAGATATGCAAATAAATTATTTTAAGTTTCAGGGGGATTATTTGAGATGTAATTGTTATCTTCCAGTCTGGCTGTGATGCTATTTATTTTTATATAACTGTACAAACACATGTATATTTGCTGATATTTGGCTGATTTGGATGAGAAAATAGGAACCATTTCCATAAGAGTAGAATTTTACAAGCTCTTAGGACCAGTAACTGGGTCTTAATTACCTTTCCATCCAATCAAAATGGAGTAGAGTGCCTTTTGCAAGAAGGTACTCATTAAATGTCTCTACATTGATTCTTCCTTATATGTCTTGTGTCCTCAAGTGAAGTTGGCCCCTTTGTATAGAAACCCATCATCATAAATGCATCATCATCATTAGCAACAGGTAAATTTCATGATGAGCTGCTTTCATTATCTGTTTCTTTATATTTTATTTGTTTTCAGGGCCACACCTTGCAATGCTCAAAATCTACTTCCAACTCTATATATGAAATCACTCCGGGAAGTGTTCAGGGGGACACGCAGTGTCTAGGATCAAACCCAGTCCTTCTGCATTCAAATTTCTTTTCTTCTTTGTCTTTTTCCTCCCTACACTTTGGAGTTACCCGTTGATAGAGGCATTCCCCATTTGCACAATTACCCTTGGTCTATTTTAGGACACCTATTTGCTCAGGATTTGTGTGAAACATTGAGAAATCAATGACAAATCGCAAAACACTTTGGAGAGCAATCAGGATTGAAATATTTATGTACTTTTATAGTAGTTTGGGGCCCACAACCATCTATTCTCAGGACTCAGTCCTGACTCTGTTCAGAAGACCTTATGTGTTTCCTGGGATTAAACCAAGGCAAGTCTCTTGCAAGAAAAGTACCTCAACCCCTGTAGTATCTCTCCAATCCTGGTCAAAATTTTTAAAATCACTTGTATCACTTGTCATCCAGTTGCTCATCAATTTGCTCGAGTGGGCACCAGTAACATCTCCATTTTTCCCTGTTGCGTGCTAGTGTAGCTAATGGCATCTGCTCACTCCAGGAACACGAAGATTTTAAAATATCACTGTACTACTGTCACTGTCATCCTGTTGTTCATCAATTTGCTCAAGCAGGTACCAGTAACATCTCCATTTGTCGTAGCCCTGGGATTTTAGCAACTTCTCTTTTCTCATCCTTCCCAAGGGTGCAGCATTGGAGGCTCTTTCAGGGTCAGGGGAATAAGATCCATCATTGTTACTGTTTTGGGCATATCAAATACTCCACGGGGAGCTTGCCAGGCTCTGCAGGGCTCTGCTCAGGGCAGGGAGGGAAACTCAACCCGCCCCTTCCAAGGGGCTCCAGTGAAGACAGCCAGGCGTGGAGGCAGGAGACTCTGCCCACACCCCTGGGTTATTCTGCAGGTTTCTTCATGAGTGAGGCTCGTCCAAGCATGTGAAGAGTGGCCTTGAGCATGCCTGTGGCTGGGTTCCAGAGGTCTTTGACTGCCAGGGCTCTGCTCAAGGCGGGAAGGTAAATTCAACCCGTCCCCCTCCGAGGGGCCCTGGTGAAGACAGTCAGGCACAGGGGCAAGAGACTCTGCGATTTTAAAACATATTTTAAAAATTAGCCTTAGTACAATTTTCACATGTGAAAGTGCTCTCAAAAGAAGGTAAATGTTAGACAAATCCTGATGACATGATGATTTCGCAGTATGCACTATTGTAAAAAACTAAAGAACGCCGAGGGGGCGCGTGCACTCGCGGGCTCTCCGGGCGGCTCTGTCTCACCACCCGCGTTCGGTGCTCTGGAACCGCAGTGTGTGGACTGGATCGGGACGGCTGGTGGTCAAGGACAGGCGAAGGAAGAATGAGGACCAAGCTGGTTGCTGATTAGTTACCATTTATTCAATCTTCCATCTTTCTCATCTCCCGCACTCCCAGCTCCAGCCTCTCTCTGGATCTACTGCTCAACTGCTGCTTCTCTCTGGCTTCTCTCTCTCCTCCTCCTTGTCTCTCCCACCTTGCCCTCTAGGCTACAACCAGCCAGGTAGCCAAATCAACATAAGAAAGCCCTTCCTGAGGGCAGGGCACTCCAAAGCCCTTCCTCACTCTTAAGGTTTTTTCTTTTCCTTAGTCCAGGAACTTATTAACATCTCAATACTAGTTATTTTTGTATGGGCATAGCAAGGGATACATTGAGGCTTGCAAGGCAGCTCTCCTGGCAACATCTTGCCACAGGCTCAGACCACAGCACTCAGGCCAGATTAATCATTCCTCACCCTAGCAGGGTCCAAATCTAGTTATCACTGTTTGGATCATGACAGCATTTGTCCATGATCAAGCTCTTAACTTATAGTTAAGCATTAGGCACTTTGGCCAGGCCCATCTCGATGCCAGGGTAGCACACAACTCACCGCTTGCCCTGGGTCCTTCTTGTCCCACGTTGGGACCGTGCTTTGGGGGTGCTAGGAAGTAAGGGCAGCTGAGGCTTAGGTCAAGAGAACAGATGCCCTGGAGGAAAATATCATGTAGAGGCAAATGACTCCCAGGTTACAAAAGCATAACATTTGTTAAGTCTTCCTGTGTCCATACAAAAAGGACTTACTCTGAATAAACTATGCAAAGGACTCAAGGAGAAGAGAAAAACATTATTTACAAGTCAACAGAACACCAAGAAAGAAGCTACAAATAAACAAAGAGGAATAGGAGCACTGTAACGGGAGTAACCCAATAAACCTAAACTACTGAGGCTATGTTATCCTACACACTATCACAGTTTGGCAAACTACTTAGTATGAATTTGCCCCTACACCAGAAATTAATTAGACCACTGTTTCTTACCCTTTTCTGACTGTGAGTTCCTTCCAACCATCTTTCCTTCCTGTTGTTTCTTTGTTCTACTGGTTGATCCCCTAGTCTCATGCTTTGGCTCCTTCTTTATGTGATTTATATGGCCCATGTTTGTGAAACCTACTTGAGACAAAAGCTTTGTTTTCTCACAATTTTTAAACAATAAGCACTGAAGTCCCTGATATCAGCACTTTTGGTGTCTTCTACGGCATCTCTTCTACAGCAATCATCTTTAAAGATTGTCATTCTTCAACTGCCATTGGTCTTCTTTCTCTGTGTTCCTATGACATGATCTCTTTATGGAGAATTTACCTCATTTTGGGTGAGGGCCCACTTAATAAGTTCATTTTCATTTACTTGTCTCTTCAAAGAAGGAACGAGGAAATGTTTTTCTGACAAGGGCTACTTGGGTATATGTGGCATCATTTGTGCTCCATCCCATGTAGCAGTCATGCTGGGTATCACTTGTATCACTTGTCTTCTCGTTGATCTTCAATTTTCTCGAGTGGACGCCAGTAACATCTCCATTTGTCCCTGTTGCGTGCTAGTGTAGCCCAATGATATCTGCTCGCTCCACGAGGAAGAAGAGCCTCAAACCCTTCATTCAGGGTTTTGACGAAGAAGTCTGACCATTCTGGGTAGCCATCGAGAAACGAACATATTTTTCCTATCACACACCAGGGCCAGAAGACACAATTCCATGGGCTTTCACAGTCTGTAGCCTGGATGTGGCGCCCCCCACCCCTGATTAGAGCCTTGAACACCACATTGAGTCACACTCTGAGATACTTACTGAGAGTTAGGCCTCAGTAGGAGCATGGGAAATGGGTTTGGAGAGGTCAAAGTTCTGTCCATAGCAGTCCACAAGACGACTCCACATCAGAAAGTACCGTAATTGCCCAGGTATCCTAGTCAGAAGGCAAACTAGGATAACAACTTTATGTCTGTATGATTCTAGAAGTCATGCCATTTCTACAGCACGCTGCTACTTCTCAAAGCTCCTGTTACAAAACCCCTGAAATTGGATTCCTGCCACTTTCTTTTTGATAAGGTAGTTTTCTCCTTAATGTTCCCTTCGGTCTGCAGCTTGATTTTTCTGAACCCACACGAATCTGACTTTGCCAATCTGATTATAGCTTCGATTTTTCACAACTTTTCTCTGCTTTGAATAATCTTCTATTTCAGATAAGACCTTCGGTGAGAGATGCTGCTTACAAACATGCAGTTACTTTCCTAGTTCTGTTGCCTAGTTCTGTTGCGGTGAGTTGGGGCTATAGTTTACTCTATCCTCTGGTTGGTCTGTGGAAATGATGTAGGTTTATTATGTGCCGGTTCAGGACCTGCTCTGGAAGCTTCCACTGTCCTCTCTCTCTCTCAGTCTGTAATAGAGACCTCAAAGCTCTGTGTTAGACAATAACTTAGTTACATCAAATCTTTCTGGATCACTGAGTACCAGTGTTAGGGTTTATAGGAACAAAACTGCATCGTCACTGTGTTAAGCCAGTGAGATCTCTTTTGGATTAGTTTTATTTTTATCACAATATTGGCTTCTCCATCTTGACAAATACAGGTTAGTCAGATTAGAAATGTGTGGCTTCCACTAATCTCTCAAATCACTGAGCCACAGATCTCTGAAGTTGCTCCCCTTCCCCAGAGACAGCACGTACATCCCATTCCCCGCCAAAATTGATGTTTTGACCATCTGCCCTTGTTCTTCCCATCTACAATATGCCCCTTAGAGCCTTCCGGTATTATTGGGCTGTGAGTTCCTGCCCTGCCTGTATTGGTGATCACCAAAATTCCGGTTCTGAGAGTAAGTTTATAACTCTACTTAGCCTTACTATGTGCCTGCTCTATACCCTAGATGTTGCATCCTCATTGAATTCCTGTTTTTCTTTAAATCTTTAAAATCAGCCCAAAAATGTACCTAGGAGAAAAATATATATATATATATGTACATATATATACATATATACATATTCCCAGTTGCTAATTTAGTGAGAGTGAAGTTATGTTAGCTCATTGAAATTTTATTGCTAATGGGTTATAAGATCTTAGGAACTAGAGGCCCAGCATCTGTCTCTTTCTAGTGTCTCAATTATCACCACAATAATTTAATGGCATCCTGTTGAAGAAGCACCCTTGACATGCTAATGAATGACACCTGCTCATTTTTATGAACTTCACATTCCCGAGATGATATTTTGAAGCCAGGGTGATTAGGTTACTCTCATTCCTTTAGCCATACAACTGACTTAAGGGCCAACCAAAATTTTGTATTAAATACACATATGCACACTTAACATTAAATCGCAGCTATATTAAACTTGAACTTTGTGTATTTTATCAGTCTATACCAAATTGAGATACCCCAAAGAGTCTTAGGCATAAATATATTACCGAATGTAATTATGACATCTTACATTTAACTTATCATTGACATGCTTCATCAATATTTACTAATGGGCAGCTTCTGTATTACTTCCCTTATTAATTGTTTATGCTTAATTGTATTTTTTGTGTTCTACTAATTTGTTTTATTTGATGTGAGGCATTCCATTTGCAGTTGCACAGCAATATCTGTATTAGGCACAGCATTTTAGCAGTTAAGTTTCTTGCCTCCTTATAGTCATTTTTAGGAGAGGAGTTATATACTAATATAGAAATATGTTTAACATTCACTTTGTTACCTCCAACAGCATAGAAGCTGTTGTAATTTGCATTGAAAATGAGACTTTTAAGTGGTTTATGAATGCACTAAGGTAATATTTTTAAGGTTTTTACCTAACATATTTGATGGCTAACAACAGGCAGGCGATTTGTTTGTGAAACACAGCATTTTTTTGAACATGGTTGCCATTAACATTAATGATACTAAAATCTCTTCAAAATGGAGATTTATGTGGTCACAAGAGAAGAATGCAAAAACGAAGAGCCACAAAGCAGTATTAGTTACATTGAAAATAATTATTTGTTAATAGCAATGTTCACTCAGTTCTAGCACAAATTTAAAAAGGTTATGAAATTCCCTGCCCTTCAGATCTTGACAAAAAAAGAGAAGGATACTAATTTATCTGAAAATATTTCCATGGCATCTTGCCTGTCTTTGGTCTATCAGCTGATTAGGGGTCTCTTTGTGATTGGGGACATTTGCTGAAATGAAAAACAAGGGGGTCTTTCTACAACAACCAGTGAGTGCAATCTGAATAATTTATGCAGTATAATTCATCCTCTCATAGCGGTTTGATTCCTGTGTTTCCTGGTGACTTTAGCTGGTGATCTGAGGAACAGTATTATCTTATTAAATAGTTATCTTATTATCTTATACAAATGAAAGAAAATCTATTTCTTCTGGCTCTCTAGGGCAAGGTAAGATAAGAGCCATACAATTATCTCGAAAGTTACAGAGAACTCTTAAAGTACCAAAGTTGCTTCTTTTCCAAGTTATATTGGAAGTCGAAAGTGCAGGATAAGAGCAGAGTTCCTGAGTTTGGAGTAAGCCCTCTTGGCACCTTCAGATCTCTTGGTTAATGCTGAAAATCATTCAACTGTTCCTAAGAGACAGACTAAAGAAGAGGGACTTTGATCCCAGGTAGAAGAGTAGAAGACAGGATATTCTTCTGTAACTACCTCCAAGATCAAAGAGATGACCTCCAGACACAGGTCATATTCCTTTCTTGGGATGAAGTTAATTTGCACTTCGTTTTAGGCTGTATCAAGACAGGGTAATGATTTCAATACATTCACTAGAGAAATTCAGGAGCTGCAGAGATACTAAAGCAGGTAGGCAGTTGGCTTGCATGAGACCAACCCAAGTTCAATCCTCACACTGCCAGGATTTACTCTTGAGTGCAGAGCCAGGAGTAATCCTTGATCATTGTTAGGTGTGATAACCCCCAGTCCCCGAAATAGAGAAATTAAATTGGTCTCATAGAAAATTATGTAAGGAAAAGTATTTATACCAGAAATTCAAAATGAAAGAGATATAGGCAGTAAAAACAGTTTTCAGTAGCACTGTTGCTGTCACTGTCATCCTGTTGTTCATCGATTTGCTCCAGCAGGCACCAGTAACATCTCCATTGTGAAACTTGTTACTGTTTTTGGCATATCGAATAACGCCACAGGGATCTTGCCAGGCTCTGCCATGCAGGCGGGATACTCTTGGAAGCTTGCCGGCCTCTCCGAGAGGGATGAAGGAATCAAACCCAAGTCAGCTGCGTGCAAGGCAAACGCCCTACCCGCTGTGGTATCGCTCCAGCAATTTTCTGTAGACTATCCAAAAATCAGAAAACACCATTTTACTACAGAGAAATGACACAAATGACACATTAATTTCAATTCAGCTTTCCTGGTTAGTCTCATTAATATTTGGCAGAAGATTGTTTTATAATAAAGAAGAAAACATGATTTAAAGCAAAGGAAATGTAAATTTCACCAGAAAAGATAAATGCACGTCATGGCAGTGTAGATGAAGGTAAATTGGTCAACAGTGTTTAACAATTACTTAAAAGATAATTGGGTACATAAAAGATGACTTTAGAGATGAGGGTAAAATATTGAAGGCAATCTTAGAAATGTAGTAAAACAATAATTCTTTTAATGAAAAAAATTAACAAATTAATTTCTAAATACTGAAGATATCTTTGTGAAATATTGACAGATATGTATTTTAGGTCTAAGAAGAAGTAAGTGATAACATAAATCATCCAAGAAATATTGATATACTTGCTTTTTGCCAGTCATAGAGGACATTTACAAATAATAATTAATTTAATCTTCAACCTCATAACAACCACAAGTGGTTAGGCTTGGTGTTTTTTGCAGAAATCCAGGGATAAAATTTTATAGAACCGAGAACTCTAAAAATGTACTGAGAACACTAACAAGTACTGACAGGCTTTTGATGCATTAGAAAAGAAAAGTTCAATCTAATTCCTTTTGAAATGTTAACATCCTATCAAAAGTGAAATCTTGTGCTTTGCGCATCATGGACGATTTGTGATTTGGAGTATCAGAAACACTCAAGAGCTTGTTAGGCTGCAAAATGATTAGTTTCCGTGAGCCCACAGATGGCAGACTCAAAACTCTTGGAATGGGACACATTCAGTCACTGGGTTTTCAAATCATTGTGATGACCACTCACATTTTATCAAGAATCAAATGCATTGGGTCAGAGTGAAAGCACAATACCCAGGGTGCTTGCCTTGCATGTGGCTGACCTGAGTTTGCAATACAGCACCCCACATGGTCTGGGTTTGACTCCAGAACCTCCCATGGTCTCTTGGGCCCACCAGAAGTGATCTCTGAGTGCAGAGCCAGGAGGAAGCCCTGAGTACTTATGGTTTTGTGGGTGGCAAAAAAATCCAAACAAAAAAATCAAATGTGATTCCATTGCTGTAGATATGCGTGAATAGGTTGTTCTTTAGAAAACTTGCAGAAAATACCTCCCCAAAGTCTCCCACTGTTCCTTACAAAAGCTTCATGAAAATTATAAATGAAAGAGGCTCTATGTGAGGCAACCGAGGGAACTATAGGTTTACCCTGGCTAAATCTAGGTTCTGGAAAATAATCATTAAGAGACAAGTGAATACAGATAATTAAACACGGGAAATTTTATTGCAGCTGAATCAAAATTGCTACATCAAAATAGGGTCTGTTTGATTTATTTAGTGACTTACTGGTGCTGGGAATAAAATCCAAAACTTCAAATATGCAAGGAAAGCACTGTCCAGCCGAGCTGGATCTCTGACCCCTTCCCTTTATTTTTGTTTTATACTCAAGTACAGTGCATATGTCGTTTCCAGCTTTCCCCATCCATAAACTTCATAAATGTCATAAAACTAGAGAGATGGATGATGGAAGTCAGGGATTTATGTTGCTCACATTACTTGATAATCAAAACAAGCTTGCACTATCATATCAGAATATCCACAAAATCGAATGCTCATGTCTAATTCATCATTTCGAAATTCTCACATGTGAGGAGCAAGAAGATCTACTATACATCACATAAATACTTTTTATCTGGAAGGATGACATGGGGTCATTGCAAAAATTAAAGGAAAGAGTTTCAACATAATTAAAACAACCCCTGTGACACATAATCCATTTTGTGTGTTTTATTATTAGGTTAAAAATAAAACAGCATCCTTCATTAATTAGTTACCACTATCCTGAACAAACCAAAAGATCTTACAAAAGATAAATTCAGAGGTCGTGATTAGACTCTTCTCTCAGGGTTACGGATATAAATTGGGCCCACGTTGATTAGAGAGGAGTGAAAGTAATTACTATTTGAGGCTTTCTCAGATGGATTAATTAGCTATGAATGAAGCAACCGCTTTCAGGAAACTGTATTTTATAAATAGTTCCTATTGGATGAATGATCAATTGCATGCAAAAATCAATCCTTCAGGTAGATCCTATGTCTCACTGTAGTAAGGTCTATGGTACTGTGTAGCAGAATTTCCTCAATTTCTACATGAGAAGGTCCTATAGGCATAGAAGACTGGGTGAGAATTGGAAACTGGACTGCCTCAAGGCCTTCACCATCAGTATGTTATCATCAAGGCACTTCTGTGCATGTTTTCTTATTGTAAACCTTAGAGATTCTATTCCACTTCATAAATATTCGTGCTTATTTTTGTCCTACCGGCAGTAATTCACCCCCTCCTCAAGAAAACTGTGTGCTTCTAAAAGATGCATTACTCTTCTACAGTGACTCAGGATACACTGTTGAATTTAACTAGAACCTCAGAAATGCCGCTATGGATCATAGGAAGGAACTGAATGTGAGTCTCAATTTTACTATTTTCTCAGTATCTGTGGAACATTTTCTCTCTCCATGCTTCAGGACATTTGCAAACGTGAGATAGTAGTAATTCATCTAGTATCATTTCTATTGCTGCAAAATGTTTAAATATTATAGATAAAAACATTTTTTAAATGACAAAATAGTGTAGAAAAAAGTAGAACACTACAAATCTGGTCATTCGTATTTGGCTGCTGCTTAATTTACACAGGCAGCTCTTTTTGACTAACATATTGACCATCACTTACTTAATTAAATAAGGAAAAAAATTTAAGAAAGCCAAATTTGGAGCCTGAGCTATATTACATTGGGTGGGGAATTTACCTTACATGTGGCCAACCCTGATTCAATTCCTACTACACCATATGATCCTTTGAGCCCTCCAGCAGTGATCCCAGAGCTTAGAGCCAGAAGTAAGCCCCAAATATAAGAAGATGTGGTATCCCCCCCAAAAAAAGAGAAAGAAAGCAAAATTCTTAATAATAATTTAAGGAACTAGTTACCATGGCAAAAGCAAATAGACCAGTAACCTCCTTTTTAATTAAAGTTCATTAATATTAAACATCATTTCTAGAAACAGAATGCTTACCATATATCAGAAAAAAAAACTGATGTCATTTATACAGAAATTCAAAGCCACGAGGCCGCTGCCATGGCTGCGCAACCTAATGTCATTTAATCATCACCAATATGAAATGGTTCCTTTTTAACGGGTCGGATTTTGGTGGGAAATCCTAACAAGAATAGTAAGTCTTTTGCTGAAATATTGAAGGCAATCAAAGTGGTAGCCATCTCTATAGACTGAACTAAGCCATATCCCCACGCCGGCTGAGAAGAAATATCCTTCTTTCTCGGGAAGAAACGTGGAGTGGCGTTAACCATAGTATGATGTCCATTAAGCTGACATGGACCTGGTGGCGTGGGAATGGGATACAAGGGAATAAATTATTATGTACTTGGAACAGTGGGACGCTGGTGGAATCTCGAGCCGGTGCTGATACCAGCGTATTACTTTTGGTTCCAGAAACTGCTTGCAGACATTCTACCAGACTATCAACTAAGCCAGAGCCCCACGCCGGCTGATGACGGGAAATAACCATATTTTTCGTTTTTTTTTTTCTTTCCTTTTGTCAGGCAGCGTGGTGATTACTAAACAGGCGTGAACTTGGTGGTGCGGGACGAGGGGGGAAAAATAGAAAAGTTATGTAACAAACAGCGGGATTTAATATCTCTACATTCTCAGCAATGGAGAGCTATCAAATGCTTCTTTGACAGTAGGACTGTCTTTTCTTTTTTTGGGGGGAAACCCTAGCAACAATAGTGAGTTATGTGTTGAAACATGGAATGTAACCAAGACAAAGAGTAAACGAAGTGAAACTTATCACTTACAAGGGCGGGGACTGGGGTGGCGGGAGGGGGCGGGAGTTATGATGGGGTGGTTGGTGATGGAATATGGGCACTGGTGAAGGGAAGGGTGTTTGAGTATTGTATAACTGACATAATCCTGAGAACTATGTAACCCTCCACATTGTGATTCAATAAAATTTAAATAAAAAAAAAACTGATGTCAGAGTTTTACCACTGTTACTGTTACAAAGCGTTTCATTTGTTGATTTGAGAATGCTCAGTGTTAGCAAATCAATTGATTCCCTACATGTAAGCTTTGTATGTTGAAGTCTTAGCACCCAGCTTCTCAGAATGTGACTATTAGTACATAGGCAGTGCTGTGAGTGAGAATGAGTTCACTGGGAAAGGTAATGGTTGGTTGGTTTCTTTAAACAAAGCGGAGCAGGGGTGGGGCGATGGGGGTGGGGGGTGCAATAGCACAGCGGGTAGGGTGTTTGCCTTGCATGCGGCCAACCCAAGTTCTATCTCCGGCATCCCATATGGTCCCCAAAGCACTGCCAAGAGTAATTCCTGAGTGCAGAGCCAGGAGTAACCCCTGAGCATCGCTAGGTGTGACCCCTCAAGAAAAGAAAATAAATAAATAAACAAAGCATAGGAGGACACTGAGAGAAAACCACATTGGAGAAAATGCACAGAGGTTATCTATAATCTGAGGACAAAGGCCCCAGAGGATCCGAACAGAGTCAACAATTTGATCCCTTATGTCAATGCTCCGAATCACTGTGAAAACAAGTTTCTGTTTTTTAACCTACCCAATCCATGGTATTTGTCATTTCAGTTTTAACAGAATAAAGTTCCCACATTATTATTTTTAGCTACAGATTCTCTGACAATTATCTTGAATATTACACAACTATCATTCCTTGGCATTGAAATATTTAATGAAAGTTCTAATGCCTCACATCAGTTAAGACCTTAGCTTTTCATATCTTTGTGCCATCACTCAATTACACCATAATCATTTTATTTATTATAACTGCTTTCAGTATTGTTTCATACCACAATGGTAGTATGAAAGAGGTCAAATGATCTCTTGCTGTCATATGAGTTACTCTCACTATCGATTTAAAAAATAACTTCAGATTATAATGCAGGGCTTGCATAAATTGTAATTTTTCGTCAATGAGAAAAATGGTTTACTCTTCGTTCTATCAGCATAGCAGCAGCTCTTAATCCCACCTTTACTTATTTTGCTTAGTAAGTCTGTGCTGTCTGATCAGTCAACGGACAAACCCATAAACAGGAGCATAAACCTCTAGGTACAGGTAGACCAGTCTCTCTAAATCAACTTTCTACTATCACCTGGATGACAGGAAAATTTCAAACATTCTTATCCTTGCAGAGGAGGTGGCTCTGTATCGGCAGGCTTGTGTCTTCTTTCTGGTTCTCTGTGCTTCTATTATTTGACTTCCATTTTATACTCTAAATTGAAAATACTTCAAATTCTTAAAAGATAGGAAGCCATATCACGCTTCTGGTGCCTTTAAGATAATCTTATCCCTTCTTGAAGTGCCACTTCTTATTTTATCTGCCAAATTTCTACTTGTACTTATAAGTCTTACCTTTAGCTTTACTTCTAGAAATATTCTGTTTTTCCATGCTCCTTTTCCTCACCTACACCCCAAGGCATGACTAATTTATGTAACCCTTTTCTCCTGCTCCCATTCCGAAATGTATTTCTCTGCAGTGAAGTGATTATCTCATGCCCTGAAGACACACGCGCGCGCACACACACACACACACACACACACACACACACACACATGCATGCATGCACACAGAGACACACGCAGAAAGAAGAAAATCAAGCTCCTTGAGATCAGAAATTGTTTTGCTCACCTTTGAGTTTAAGTACTCAGTATAATATTAAACCCTAAATTGCCATTGAATAAAAGAAATCATTAATGGGTATTGATTAATTCATTCAAACTGCTAAAAATTCACTTAGCTTTGCTGCCATTTAGTTTGTTTACTTAATTATTTAAATATTTATGAAGAGATACTATTAAGTCATTTATTTACACCGAAGGATTATATATGTATATATATATATGTATATATATATAGACTGGAGAGATAGCACAGCAGGTAGGGCATTTGCTTTGCACATGGCCTACCTGGGTTTGATTGCTCTGTCCCTCTCAGAGAGCCCAACAAGCTACCAAGAGTATCCTGCCCACATGACAAAGCCTGGCAAGCTACCCATGGCATATTCGATATGTCAAAAAACAGAAACAACAATTCTCTCAATGGAGACATTACTGGTGCCTGCTCAAGCAAATTGATGAAGAACGGGACCACAGTCCTACAGTGCGATATAGAAATAGATAGAGATAGAGATAGAGATAGAGATTGATATGAATGCATGGGTCCACACATTTTTCCCTTTTAATCTATTATTATTCTTTATTTTATTTGGGGGTGTTTTAAATCTGGGCTCACAGTTCACTCCTAGAGGTGCTCGGGACATATGCAATTCTGGGAATCAAACTTGGGTCAGCTGTGTGGAAGGCAAGCATTTTCCTCCCTGTCTTATCTCTCATTCATGTGTTGTTATTAATATGAACCTATTCTGACAGTTATCACTATAATGCCACCAGTCACATATTTGAAGCTGTGGGATTTTAAGTGCATCTACAGTATCTTAAGATAATAGGTTTGCCAAAGGACAAGGTGACAGAAATTGAGAATTGTTGTTCACCAGGAAGCTTACCATGGTGGCAGGTTGGGGAGGTAGGATTTAGGATGAGAGAGGGGACACTAGAACAATGATGGGTGAAGCACATGCTCTGGTAGAGGGTGTGTCATTAGAACTTTTTATGAATGAAACCATTCCATTAACATTATTGTAAATCATGATGCTTAAAATGATATATAAACAAGTACATAACTATTTCCATTTAACTTAAAAAGAAATGCTAGGCTTAAAATTTCTGGATTTCTTCATTTGGGGGGAAGGAAAAGAATTAATTGAACAATATAGAATATTAACAGCCCAAGGGTAGAAGTTACCAGAAAATCAGGAATAATACAAACTTGTTTAGGAGATACAAGTATATTTCCAAGGAAAACCGCACCAGAATGTTTTCAAGGTCAACCTGAGATTTTGTTTTGCATTTCCTTATTTAGTGTCCTGCATCATCCACTTATGTCTTTCACTTTTTTGGGAATAAAATGGTGGGCAACATCTCATACCTGGTTTGGGTCTTTAAATGTTGTACCTACTCTCTGTCATGTGCCTTACTCTACACTCATTTAGTTACTGTGATAAAGATTTTTGCCCCCATGTTGAAAACTTCTTAAGGAATACAATTTAAATTATATGAATTCTGGTAATTGTATTCAGGTTTTAAGAATATATATTTTTTTGGACTGAAGCAATAGCACAGCAGGTAGGGCATTTGCCTTGCATGCAGCCGACCCAGGTTCCATTCCCAACATCCCATATGGTCCCCTGAGCACCACCAGGAGTAATTCTGAATGTAGAGTGAAGAATAACCCATGTACATTGCTGGGTGTGACCCAAAAAAGGAAAAAGAAAAAAATCATTTTTAGGTGGTTCTTCTTAATGGCACTTGATGGCCCAGCTATAAGTACCCCTGGAAATACTCGTGTGGCTGTGTGGCTGTCTAATGGTTTGATGTTACGACACACTAGTTCCATTGTGCTCTCACCCACTAGTGTTGCGGCCAGAGATAGGTTCCAGTGTCTGACCATGCAAGTCACGTGTCCCCAGCAGCCTTTCTAAGTCAGGTTTTAACAGAAAACATCGTCCAAGATAAGTGATTTCTTTTTTTTTCCTTTTTGGGTCACACCTGGCGATGCACAGGGGTTACTCCTGGCTCTGCACTCAGGAATTACTCCTGGCGGTACTCAGGGGACCATATGGGATGCTAGGGATCGAACCCGGGTCAGCTGCATGCAAGGCAAATGCCCTACCCTCTGTGCTATCGCTCTAGCCCCCAAATAAGTGATTTCTTCCAGGAACAGTTACAGACTTACAAAGTTTCATGATTACATTTCAGCCATACAATGATCGAGCACCCATCCCTCCACCAGTGCCCATTCTTCACCACCAATGTTCGCAGTATCCCTCCCACCACCCCCACCCCTTCCTACCCCCTGCCTCTGTGGCAGGCACATTCCCTCTTATTCTTTCTCTCTCTTTGGGTGATATGGTTTGTAATACAGGTACTAAGAGGTCATCATGTTTGGTCCATGGTCTACTTTTAGCACACATCTCCCATTCAGAGCTATCTCCCAACCATCATTTACTTACTGGTACCTTCTCTATTCCAGCTGCCTTTCCCCCTAACATGTGAGGCTGTTTTCCAAGCTGTGCTGCAGTCTTCCTGGCTCTTTTCTCCACTTTCCTTAGGTGTTAGTCTCCTATCATATTACTTTATATTCAATAAATGAGTGAAGCCTTTTTATGTCTGTCCCTCTCTTTCTGACACATTTCACTTAGCACTTACCATGTCCATCCACTTATTTATGCAAATTTCATAATTTCATCTTTTCTAACATCTGCATAGTATTCTATTGTGTAGATGTACCAAAGTTTCTTTAACCACTCTCCAGGACATATTTTTATTTTGTGTTTTAGTGACATATCCTATTACTACCTCATGACATTAAATCACATTCTGTGTTGTTTTGATGGTCCATTAATAGCCTCATTCATTTAATCCAACTATATCATTCAGTTGGAAAATGAAAAGAATTATCTTCATAAATCTATATTATGCCATCTTTCAAAATCTGTGAACTATTTAATCATTGAGATTTATGCTTTTTTTTTTAAATAGATCATTCTATTTTCAATCCAAATTCTATTTTCCATCCAAAAACCTAAGGGACTGGAAAGAGAGAAAGAGAGAGAAAGTGAAATGGTTAAGTCAATTGCCCTGCCTTACTTAGGTTGACCATGGTTCAGTCCCTCGCACCACATGTGGCACCAAGTATAATCCCCTGAGCACTTCCAGGAGGCTAGGAGTGATCCCTGAGCACAGAGCTGGGAGTAAGCCCCAAATACTTCACAGTGTAGCCCAGAAGCTAAAAAAATAAAAGCAGATACTAACATATTACCTAGAAAATTATAAAATATCTTTAAAGAATGTTTAAACTGTATCTACTAAGGGTTGTTTTAAAATTTATTTTTCACATACATGCTATAAATATGAGAGCATGGAAAACTAACTAGGCAGTATATTTTAAATAAAAAGTCATCCTAAATAATAAATATAAAATAAATGACAAGATAAAATAGTTTCAGTGCCTCAGTAAAGCAAAAGCTTCCATTTTTACTACCAAAATTTGGAGCATATCACATTCATACTTGTTTTCAAAAATCAATGTTTTCTACTCAGCTAACTGCTCTTAAGGTGATTCCTCTGTATAAAAGTTTAACCTCCCTAATACTAAGGCTACATCAGACTTTAGGTGGGAATTTTAGAAATGTATCTCACTATTACAACTGACATTCAAAAAATATCTTCCAGATATTAAAGACAGGAATGTGTGCAAAAGAACACTATAATCCCAGATATATTTCTCCTATTGAGGTTAATTTACAGTATTAGTATGTGAAATTCACAAATATTGTATTTACAAAATTCTAAGTGTTTAAGATTTTTAAAACAACTCAATAGTAGTCAAAAAAACATTACTAAATATGGCATCACAGTAATAGACTTTTGAAAGGAAGGTCAGTCAGTTAAAGTCATACACCATGTAATCAGAGAAGATTGGGGGATATTATGTTTCTAAACCACTCACTTACATCTAGAATATGATCAAAAAGTTATAATAAGATTTAAAAAGATAAAGCTTTCCAGAGTAAACAATGTTTGCATGGCAACATTGAAAATCACATTTAACTCAGCAAATCTATTATTGAAAATATGTATTTACATTTATAAAACCATTGCTTGATCAGGCACCAGTAACGTCTCCATTGTGAGACTTATTGTTACTGTTTTTGGCATATTGAATACACACGGGTAGCTTGCCAGGCTCTTCCGTGTGGGCGAGATACTCTCGTTAGCTTGCCGGGCTACCCAAGAGGGGTGGAGGACTCGAACCCGGGTCAGTTGCATACAAGGCAAATGCTGTGCTATCACTCCAGCCCTCATAAAAACCAACATGATAATATATTTGTTGTGCAGTTTGTTAAATAAAGTACAATATTATTTGGAGAAGTAATACTTTGCAGTTCATAGATATTATAAACAGGCAATAATCCTTGATTATATGTTAGGTAATCTATGATATGGCTTACATGCTTTGCAGGACAGAAATGCATTTATGCTTCCTAAGTAATCCTCCTCATATTCAGAAATCTATCTGGAAAATAGCATCTCTGTGTTACAGTAATCCTAATCAAGGCAGAGGTTCTTACCAAAAAATAAGTACTAATTGCTCTCCCATTATGTTGTTATTATCCTTTCAACTTTAACTTTGTAACACATCAGATCAACTTTTTTCTGTTTTAATCACGACCGAAATGCTCAAAATTTGCATTTGGACAAGAGAGCAAAATATTCCGTTGTATATCGGCGTGGTTTGGGATGACATGACTACATCATCAATGATCAATGATGAGTTGAAATGTTAAGGCCATTTGGACAGTATGCAGTTAACCTATAGCAACACACCCTCTGGTTTTTAGGTGGTAGTTAAAATCCTATTCATAATCATAGCTAAGAATCAGGTTATAATCCAAATATAATCATTATAACAGTCATGATTTCTCATGCGCACACAGCAATGTGTTTATTAAATTAAAAAAAAAAAATTATTGATTCACTATGAGATATAGTTACAGGCTTTCATATCTGAGTTACAATCACATAATGATCAAATATCTATCCCTCCACCAGTGTATATTCACAACTACCAATACCCCTGGTACACCTCCACATTTCAAACCCTCCCCCTGCGTCCATAGTTTCTTTTTAAGTAGCATTCTCTTCTCAAACAGTTGCATTTATGGTTCCTTTGAACAGTACTGTGAATCATGGTGTCTAATTATACATACACATACGATGTGATGTGTGATGTGTCTATCACTGTAGCACTGTATCACTGTCATCCCATTGTTTATTGATTTGCTCGAGCAGGCACCAGTAATGTATTCATTTGTCCCTGTCACGTGCTAATGCAGCCCAATGGCATCTGCTTGCTCCAGGAACATGAAGAGCACGTTGTTGTTACTGTTTTTGGCATATTAAATATGTCACGGGTAGCTTGCCAGGCTCTGCCGTGCGGGATTGCTTACTATAGTTACAAAAGTTTTCAAACTCCTTTACTAAGTATTCCTATTTCTAACATATCAAACAACAGACTTCAATAATAGTAAAATAGAGCCAGAGAGAATATATGGGTATTTGCCTTGTATTCGATAACCCCTGTTGTAGTGTGTGTATGTGCAAAAAATATATATACACATATATGTATATATGTATACATATACATATATATGTATATATGATGTGTAGATATAGATATATGTGTGCATGTATATAATTTATAATCTGCGATGGGAGAAGAGGGATATAAAATTCTCCTGACTGTACACTGTTCAGGGAGATAAATGGGTAGAGGAGGTAGGGGTACCTAAGGTGAAAGATTTAAACATTTGAAGGAACTGAGGGGAAAGTCAAAAGTGGTGAAAATAGAAACAAAAGTTGAACAATAAAGGAAATGGGGCTAGAGTGATAATATAGTGGGGAGGGCGTTTGCCTTGTACACAGCCGACCAGACCAGATCCTCAGCATGGCATCCCATATGGTGCCCCAGCCCCACCTGGAGTAATTCCTGGGTGTAGAGCCAGGAGTAACCCCTGGGCATCTCAAGGTATGAGACTCAATGCATAAATAAATAAATATATAAAATAAAAACTAAAGGAAATAAGTGCTGTCCTGGAAGAGTATATAGTCAGCAGAAGAGAACTTCATTTCTCTTGTAATAATCACCATTTCAATGAGAGACCAGCATTCACATAAACTAAAGAGACCTCAGGAAAGTCATGAACTCTCCTGTTCCCTGGAGAATCATTCATTCAAAGCTCTCTTTAAAAAGCCCAGAAGACTTCAATTCAGGAAGAATTTTTTTAATGAAGCAAAATAATGTTTATTTAAAGTACTTTACTTAAAGTGTGCATGTTCAAGAGTGAACAAGGGCTTCTCCAGAGTGGAAAATGAACAATAGCTTTGGGTGAAGAGAATATACAAATGAACTAGCTCAAAAGCATGAAGACCACATCCTTTTGAGATGCAAAGCTTGAGTTCTTTGGGGAGGGAGGGATCAAGGTACCTTCTAGTGAAGGGTGGACCCATTTAGAAGGAAAGAATTTTGCCCCAGAGGAAAAGCACTTGGAAGAAAGCCATTAAAACAACAACAACAACAACAACAACAACAAAACCCTCTGATGTATCTTGCTACAAACAAGTAAAAATGGAGCACTGAATTGGGAGTCGCAACTCAAGTCTATGAATCCAAATTTCTCAAGCCAAGAAGGAAGCAAAGCTAAAAAAAATAATAATAAAAATAAAAGCCTGAGCCACGATACCAGAATCTGAGGCATGATCAGTCTTCAAGTCCTAAAACCAGATAACTGTCAGGGTGTAATAATAACTTTGTTCAAAATGAATTGTGTAATAGGGAGAATGCTCCCATCATAATGATATCCAAGTACCTCAAAATTAAATGCTGAAGTGGTTTTAAGCTGGCTGGGGAGTGTTGACATGTCTGAATACTTGATGAAGCTTAAAAGGACCTGAGTCTTGCTGTGGATCAGCTGATTCTCAGAATAAGCAGATAAAAGAACCAGATACTGCATTTCCTTCTTGGGGAAAAGGCAACGGTTGTGGGGGAGGAGTGAAGTCTGAGTAAAGTTTAGTCAAGACCCAGCAGAGCATAAGAAGTGTGGAACTGTGGACATTTTTTTTTACTTTTTTATTGAATCACTGCGAGATAGACCCTTATAAAGCTGTTCATGACTGGATTTCAGTCATACAGTGTTCCAAAACCCATCCCTCCACCAGTGTACATTTCCCAGCACAAATATCCCCAGGTGCCCTCCCATCAACCACCACTGCCCACTCCCTGCTTGCCTCTATGGCAGGCGCTTTACTTCTCTCTCTCTCTCCCCCTCTTCTTTTGGGCACTGTGGTTGCAATATTGATACTGAAAGGTTATCAATACTGATGCTGAAGACTTGGTTGTTGGTAGGAATGCCAACTGATCCAGCCTTTTTGGAAAACAATATGAGAATTTCTCAAAAAAATTAGAAATTGGGCTTCTATTGGATCCAGCAATACCACTTCTGGAAATATACCCTAGGGTCCCAAAAACACTCAGAAGAAACACCATCTGTACTTCTCTGTTCATTGTGACAGTATTCACAAAAGCAAAAATCTGGAAACATCCTTAGTGTCCAGAAACAGGCAAATAGATAAAGAAACTATGACACATCTACACAATGAATACTATGCAGCTGTCAGGAAAAATGAAGTCATGAAATTCTCCTATAAATGGATGGACATGGAGAGTATCATCCTGAGTGAAATAAATCAGATACAGAATGGTTGCATTCATTTCTGGGATATAAAGAAATGCTATTATCCAAGGCCAAAGAAACCAGGGGCCAGAAGGGTCAATGTTTGGAAGCTTGCCACAAGAGTGTGTGTTTGTGGGGGGTGGGAAGGGAGTAAAGGGGAGGGGGAAAAAGCAATCAGGATAGAGAAGGGACCAGTATGACAATAAGAGTTGGAAATGATAAATCCACCTGAGTGTTGAATTTTTTTAACTTAATTTCAACAGAGTGTTGAAATTTGGTAAAATTAACTTTACCAAATTTAACGTTTTCAAAACTATGTATTGAATTTAGGTAAAGGGATACACTTGATAATCTTTAAGTATCTATTGAAAATCATAAGTCCCCAAAAGAAGGAGAGACAGACACAGACACACAGACACACAGACAGAGAAAAAATGTGCCTGGCACAGAGGTTGCAGGGAAGGGGAGGGAGGGATATGGGACACTGGTAGTGTAATAGAATAATAGTAATAAATGTATGTTTTCAAATTAATAAATGTATTATTAACTATGTATTATGATGGAAAATGGTTGAAATCAAGCATCTAAGTGTCTTCTAAAGAAGTGGAACACACACAAAATTAAATTCAACAAAAGAAAAAATAATGAATGTTCAAGATAATCAAATATAAAAGATTTTATAAAGGCATCAATATTAGTATCCACCACATATGAAAATTTAGATAGAAGAAAAAATTCTTTATAACAACATGCCCACAATTCCTGAATAAAGCCTAAGAGAAAATTAGAAGCTTTAATTTGTATAAAGATGTGTTCATTATTAAAACTATTCTGCGAACTAAAGCTCAATACCATATGGATTCATTAGCAATTTTTTCAAATTTTCAAAGTAGTTTTTAAAATTATGTTAATACTTCCAGAAGATAGTCAAAGGGAATATTTATCACCTTTCTCATTGATTCAGAATAACTGTGATACTAACATCTAACAAGGATCTTATAAGAAAAAAAATGCCATGTGTCTCACATATAGATACAAATACCATTAACAAAATATTAACAGATTGATTCTAGTGATAAATAGAACAGTATACTGTCATTTGTGGATTTTTGTTTCAAAAATAGGATTTTTATCTTTGCAAACTCTGTCCATTTAATCCAATGTATTATGAGAAAAAAATCCATGTTGGTGATGAAGAAGTGTTGATAAAAGTTAAAAACAAATGATGAATAAAATTGTATAAAACAGGGAGATAGTAGTGGGTTAAGGCACCTGCCTTGTATCAGTCTTCCTAGGTTCTATTCCCAGAACCTCATATCGTCCCTGAGAAACACCAGAGTAATCCTTGAGCACTGCCAGGTGGATCCCTAACCCCTCAAAATTTTTGTATAGAGCTAGAAATGTAAGACAATGATTCTGAAGTATCTAAACACACACACACACACAAATAAAAGCTCCCACATAATGTTTTATTGAATGTCTTAGCTATTCCAAGCAGCTAGAAAGAACAAGTTCACTTCAAGGCATTGAAAAAAAAAGTTCATTATTTACATATGCATATCTGGTTACATATGTAGAAATTGTGAAAGAAACCTTTCTTCAGACATATTCTTAAATGCAGAAGTTGTAAATCATATCAGATTCAAAGTTATTGTTGTTAATGAAGAAATCTGAGAGGGGGCTTGCTGGGGATGCATATTCAGCAAAACTCAGGATCTGTGCTTAGGTTTCATACTCCACTCTTTTCAGGAAATCATGTGGTACCTGGAATTGAAATCTGGGCTCTTGCAAGCGTGTACTCAGTCTGTTGAGCTATCCCTCCAGTATAATAAGTATATATATATATATATATATATATGCATAGTAATATAATAGTATAATATAATAATATAATAGTATCGCTGTATCACTGTCATCCCATTGTTAATCAGAATTCAAATTTGCTTGAGCGGGCACCAGTAACATCTCCATTGTGAGACTTGTAATTACTGTTTCTGGCATACCGAATACGCCAAGGGTAGCTTGCCAGGCTCTGCCGTGCAGGCGGGATACTCTCGGTAGCTTGCTGGGCTCTCTGAGAGGGGCGGAGGAATCAAATAGGGGTGGGCCCTGTGCAAATGCCCTACCAGCTGTCCTATTGCTCCAGCCCAATAAAATAGTCATTGTCACTGTCACTGTCATCCTGTTGCTCATCGATTTGTTCGAGTGGAAGCCAGTAACGTCTCTCATTGAGAGACTTATTGTTACTGTTTTGGGCATATCCAATACGCACGGGTAGCTTGCCAGGCTCTGCTGCGCGGGCTCGATACTCTCGGTAGCTTTCCGGGATCTCCGAGAGGGGCGGAGGAATCGAACTCGGGTCGGCCATGTGAAAGGTAAATGCCTAACCACTGTGCTATAGCTCTAGCCTGATAAAATAGTAAAGAAATAAAATTTTATTGACATGCTAATAAAATTTAGATAAGCAGTGATGAATTTTATGAAAATATGCAAGCTCTACTCAGTATAATCAAGCACTGTTGAGATAAATAGACAAATTCAAAGTAAATTTAAGTCTGTATCATTTTCATGGATTAAAATATTTAATATATTAAATTTTACTAAAATTTAGTAAAGTTCAATAAAGTACATTGTGTGTGTATGTGTGTGATAATGGGACGAGATTACTCAAGAACATGAAAGTGTGTAAAAACTGAAAGTTGGAGCATACGCAATCATGGATATTAAGAATTAGAAATCATAACAAATTCTACAGTATGATTTTTTTTACAGTGACAGAAAACTTACTCATTGTGATATTCATTGTTACTGTTTTTGGCATATCAAATACGCCACGGGTAGCTTGCCAGGCTCTGCTATGTGGGCGGCATACTCTTGGTAGCTTGCCTGGCTCTCTGAGAGGGACAGAGGAATAGAACCCAGGTCATCCACATGCAAGGCAAATACCCTACCCGCTGTGCTATGACTCCAGTCCATAGAACATAAAAGCATATAGCTCAATATATATTTGAGAATTCAAATAATAAGGTATTTAAGAAAGCATAAGAAAATATTTTCATGCTATGGAGATGGGAAGCTTCTCTACCACAGAATACAAAAAGTATTTTGTCATATATAGAACAATGCTAAAACTGTACCTTATGAAATTAATAATTTCCACAAAATTTAAATTTAAATGAGTGAAGATATATATGTACATATAAATGTATATATGAATAAATATAATGTGCAAATATAAAAAGTGCAAACAAGAAAAAGGCAAATAATCCAGAAGGAAAATTAAAAAATCTAAATAGAATTATTGCAAATGAAGCTATCCATGTGTTAAATATGAGTAAGGAAAATAATGATTCAGAGTGACAAAAGAAGATATTTTAATGAACAAGAACATATATATTAAGACAATTATTACACACATATTTGTATATTAAAACCTCAGTGTGTTGTCTTTATGTATAGAGTGACTGAAATTAAAAAGATAAACATTGGGGCCGGAGCAATAGCACAGCAGGTAGGGTGTTTGCCTTGCACGCGGCCGACCCTGGTTCGATCCCTGCATCCCATAAGGCCCCCAAGCACCACCAGGAGTAATTCCTGATTGCAAAGCCAGGAATAGCCCCTGAGCATCACTGGGTGTGACCCAAAAAAAGCAAAAAAGTAAAATAAAAAAATAAAAGGATAAACATTATAAATATTTGCAATAACAAGGTCAAACTGGTATTTATGCATTGCCAAAGTATCGATTGATAATATCGCTTTGGAACACAGAATATATCACAATAAAACATATGGAAATACTATAATTTAACGCTTGGGTGTATTCAATGTTCCAGTGGGTGTATATGAGCACCAAAACGATAAGTACTACAAATATGTCCATAGAAGTACTGTTTTTAAGATCTCAAAAATTTGATTTTATATCAATAAATAAAATACATAAGGAAGTTCTGGAATCAAATGGCAATGGAGCAATGCACTTTAGCACGGTTGTCCCATTGTTCATCGATTCACTCCAGTGGGCACCCGTAATGTCTTCATTGTGAGACTTGTTGTTACTGTTCTTGACATATCGAATACACCACAGGTAGCTTTCCAGGCTCTGCTGTGAAGGCGAGATACTCTCAGTAGCTTGCTGGGCTCTCTGAGAGGAACGGAGGAATCAAACCCGGGTCGGTCACATGTAAGGCAAACACCCTACCGACTGTGCTATCATTCCAGTCCCAGAGTAATGCAAATGAACAAAATCTATAGATTTTTTTTGTTTTATTTGGCTTGTTTATTTTATTTTGCATATTTATTCTTTTTGGTTTGGGAGCCAAATCTAGCAGTGTTTGCCATGAGTAATACTAGGCATTAATAAATTTAACTCATATTCTGATGCCATTAGAATCCAAAGGTTTTTGAGCTTTATAGTTTAAAATGATTTAGAAAACATTCAGAATATACAAATACCCCTCATCACGTGTGCACTTCGCTGTAAACACATTGGTGTAATATCTATGTGTGTGTGTGTGTGTGTGTCTGTCTGTCCATCTGTCTTTTTCTCCCTTTCTATGGATTGCTCAAGAATGAAGCCTTTGTAGGATTTAATTAGAAAAAGGGTTTTCTATTGTTAACGAGCACAGCTTAAGATCTAGTCCTAAAGCTCTGAAATTCACAGGATGGAAACGCTAAAGAGTTTACAAATTGGTATTGGTGTGCTCCCCCCACCCCTCACACACACACATTTTTCCAAGACTGGTAATGTCCTCTGGTGTTGTATATATTTTGAAAAAAGAATGTCTTAGTAAAGAAGAACACTTTCCTTCTGCAATCAAATAAAATAGTACAAAGTCAAATATACAGTTGTATCACATTTTACTCATCCCTACTAATCCAATCAGTCTGTGGACTAGTATAAAAGCATTATCGGATTCTGCTCTCTTGCTAGATACTAAGGGAAACTATGTTTGTTGCTACTTTTTAAAATTTCTCTCTTCACTGCTTGCTAATTAACCTTTTCTATTTAATTCTTCTAGCCAGTCCCTATGTTATCTGCTTCAGTATCCAAGAAAGCACATATTTACTGTGGGGTGTATTTGATGTGCCAAATCAATGTCTTCTGTTTTAGTCTTATAGACATGGAGCTAAATTTAACTTCCTTACCCTGTGAGTAGGGTACAGAGTGTGAAACTTTAAATTATATTTATGCTTGTGGTGATTTATATTTACCTTTACTCTTGGAACGTCACTGCTCCATGCCTATTATTTATAAAGATACTGCATAGTAAATGAGATTTAATGCATGTCTGAGGCTGTCAAATAAGGGGAAAGAAGCCATTTCCAAAAAGTTATAGAATCTTTATGCAGCAGAAGGTTGGGGAGTAATCAAATGCAGCCCTTTCATTTTATTTTGGAGGAAACTGAAATACACAGAACAGAGTTGGTCAAGTCTGTTAAAATAAGTGTTAAGATTAAAATCCAGCTTCTTCTTGGTAAACGTAGAACTTGAATTGACGGACTCTCACTTTTTTTGGGGGGAGGGATGGGCAGCATCACAAACAGCTATGCTCAGGGCTCTGTGCTCAAGGATCACTCCTGGGAGCTCAAGGGGACTATATTTGGTACTGGGACACAAAGCTGGGTCGGACAAAGTGCAAGCCAATTACTCTACCCAACATACTACTTCTCTGTCTCCTGAATAAAAACTCTTTGGGGAACCAAAGTGACCAAAGGGTGATATAAAATACTTGTTGGAGCACTTCTTGGGAGTCTGACTTCTTTTATGAATCTTAAAGTATATTCAATAAATGTTTCTGGGGAAACTAAATATCCACTGGAAAATAAATTAAAGTGGATCATGGTCTTATACCATATACGAAAATTAACCCATAATAGATTAAAGACATTATAACACTGATGAGAACATTTCTTGACGTGGGTCTTGGCAATGAACAAATGCAAAAAAAGAGAAGTCAACTATCCCAAATAGTTCAACTACACCAAATTTTGCACTGCACTAAATAGCTTCTAAACACAAAGGAAATCAAAGACGTGAAAATGCAACCTAGTAATTGGATGAAAACATTTGTGAAATCTACATCTGATGGGAAGTTAATTAAAATTGTGTAAATAATTTGTACAAATCAATAATAAAGCAAAGCAGAAATTGAAAATCTGGGGACCAGAGAGTACTCAGAGTGGGTAAGAAGTTTGCCTTTCTTGCTGACAACTCTAGTTCAATCCCTAACACTGTATAGGGTTCCCTCGCACTGCTAGGCATCATCCCTGAGCACAGTGCCAAGAGTAAGCTTTGAGTACAGCCTAGTGTGGCCCAACCACACCCCCAAAATAATAATAAATAATATGATCATTTGAATCAAACTTTTTACAAAAACACATGCTTGGTCAATACTTGAAAATATGCTGAACATCCCTAATACTTTGGGAAGTAGAAATTAAAACCACAGTGAGATGTCACCTTATAATTATTATAATGGCTTTTGTCAAAAACCACGAGAACTCGAGGGCTAGAATGAGAGCACAGCAGTTAGGGTGTTCGCCTTGTACTTGATAGACCCGAATTCCATCCCCAGCATGCCATATGGTACCGTACCACTGTCAGGAGTAATTCCTGAGTACAGAGACAGGAGAAACCCCTGAGCATCGTCGGGTGTCAGGGAAAAAAAGACAAGAACAAACAAGTGTTGGCATTAAGAGGAGGAATGAGAACTCTGCACTGTTTTCAGAAATCTAAATTGATGTAACCCCTATTAAAAAGAGTAGAATTACCATAAGAGTTGGCAGTTCCACTTCTGGGTTTACTAAAAGAAAATGACAAGAGGAAATAAAGATATTAATTTGGGGATATATGTGTGTATACATACATGTATATGTACATGTGTGTACTGCAATCTGTTAATTACAGCATCATTTCTAGTAGCCAAGATGTGAAAAAATTCCTAGGTGCCTGTGGATGAATGAATGGATAGCTAAAACACAGACACACAAGAATGCTCTTCAACCCATCAGAAAAATGAATGAAATCATTCCATTTGTAATGACACGGTGGAGCCATTATGCTAAGTGAAGTAACTCAGAAACAGAGAGTGTTTCTATTACATGAGTTCATTTCTCTGTGCAACTCGAAAACAGATCAAGACTAGCATTGAGTTAATAAATCCCAAAAACATATTGCCGGTTGCCCAAGGTGGAGTGTGGGAGGCAACAAAGTAGGTGAAAAGGTTTGACGGTGCAAATTTTGAGTTATAAAATAAATAAGTTGCAGAGATGTAATATGTACCATGGTGACTATAATTAACAATATTGAACTATATATTTGAAACTTTGCAAAATGGGAAATCTTAAGGGTCTTTATCAAAAATAACTAACCACAAGTAAGGATGAAATAATGTATTTTGCTCCAACTTAGGTGGAACTGGAGGAGATCATGTTGAGCAAGCAAAGTCAGTCAGAAGAAAAAATATTGGATGATGTCACTTATCTGCGTTATGTAGTAGAATGGGGCAAGAGAAGCAGGACAGCCAAGGGGGATACCTAGATTACCCTCGAACCTGGACTATAGACTTGATTGTGGAGAAGGAAAGAAACTGATGGGGGCGGGGAGTTAGAAAAGGTGGGAGAAGGTACTCGGGTCTGGGAGTAGGAACTTCGAACTTTGTTTTGTTTTTGGGTTTTTTGTTTGTTTGTTTGTTTGTTTTTTGCTTTACATCCGTAGATGCACAGGGGTTACTCCTGGCTGTAAACTCAGGAATTACTCCTGGCGGTGCTCAGGGGACCATATGGGATGCTGGGAATTGATCCCGGGTTGGCCACGTGCAATGCGAGCATCCTACCTGCTGTGCTATTGCTCCAGCACCAAGGGGCTTCGAACTTTGGACACTGGTGGTGAGGAGGTGTTATTTTAACTATGTATCTGAATCATAGAACCAACAAAACTGAAACCACGAGATTCGAATTTCAAAACCAAATTAAGCTAGGTGCCGCTCATGGAGGCAGGTTGCGGAGTGGCAGGGAAAATGGGCACATTGGTGGAGGGAAGTTGACACTGGTGTTGTTGAAAAACTGTATTCCCATAACTCAAATATGAGTAAATTAGTAAGTCATGGGGCTTAAATAAAATAATTATTTGTTTTAAATTAGCTACATTTGGGGTTGGTAGCTTTTTAGAATGTGATCATTTGACCACACATACAATTATCAAACCAAAGTGATGTACACCTAAAACTGATGTAAATTGCATTTAAACACATTTCTTATTTTCATTCTTTCATAAACTATTATTCCAAACTCTGTTCTCCCCTTATCTTTTTCCCACCTCCATGCTGCTTAGTTCTTCAAATAAAAGAGTGAAATAAACAACTATTGAGAAAATGTTCCCTTTATCATTATGCAGTTTTATTGCCACATATTTTTAAAAAGGGATAGCTGATGTTTATATAGTAACTTAGGTTGAGTAAGTTGTTTTAAACAAGCCTGTTTATAAGCTTTTCACAATACACAGATGAAGTCTATCAGATATATTTTTAAAATTTCAAAGCTTTGGAATTTTATTCAGTTAATTAAAAGTTATTTGGGAGAAGGAACTATTTGGCAGCAAGTCTTAAATTCCCAAAGTGATGAAAGTCCAATAAGGACTTCAAGTTGTTTACAAACTGGAAGGTAGGGGCTGGAGCAATAGCACAGCGGGTAGTGCATTTGCCTTGCACGTGGCCTACCCGGGTTCGAATCCCAGCATCCCATATGGTCCCTGATCACCGCCAGGAGTTAATACCTGAGTGCATGAGCCAGGAGTAACACCTGTGCATCACCAGGTATGACCAAAAAAATAAATAAAAATAAAAATAAAAAACAAAAAACTGGAGGGTAAATGAATAAATTTATGAGAAAAGGAAGAGCAAATTGTTCAGTGATGTATCCACATATTCTTGATATTACAAGGCAAAACAAATGATAGAACAGAGGTCCCTAAGTATTTCTATATATTCTATATTTTCATTATACCAGCCTGCCAAAACAGTGTAACTACAATTTAGACACCTTTAACAAGTCATATGTTTGAATACTGTGTAAGGTCCATTACTTTGAAAAGATGATCTCCAAGCTGTTATTTCAAAGACATTTTCACAACAATATATTTCTTTCAGGAAAAAAGTCTGCAAATAGGCATTACAAAGATATACAAGAGCATATAGGAGGCATGAATAAAAATAATTCGACATTTTAAAAGCAAGAAAACCAGAATTTATACATTTAACTGAGTATGATTTTCCTATAAGCAGCATCTCCTGGGAAAAAACACATGTATTCCTAGGATGAGCCCATTGCTCAAAAGGCTTCTGTAACTCTTGCGTGGGAAATGACTTCAAAGTTAGTTTGAAATTAAACTACACAGGATATCCTATGTTATTAGTTGCTATTTGCACATTATATAAAAACTTATGTCTTTAGGCATGCCATCCTGCAGAATATCTGGGAAAATTATTCACTGTATCACTGTCATCCCATTGTTCGTTGATTTACTCAAGCGGGCACCAGTTATATTTCTATTACACTCAGCCCTGAGATTTTAGCAGCCTTTCCTTACTCATCTTTCCCAACGATTGGAGGCTCTTTCGGGGTCAGGGCAATGAGACCTATTGAAAATGTTTCTGGCATATTGAATACACCATGGGTAGCTTGCCAGACAAAATTAAGTTTTCTTAGCACGCCATGCTTTTTCTCTTAATCATGATATTCTACAGGAAAAAAAAATGAATAAATATTTTTCATAGGCATTGACCATTCTCAGAGATGCTAATAAAAAATGACAAGTCAGAAGAGGTGGAGAGAGTGTCTTGCACGTTGCAATCATCTGCCTTGCATGTGGCAATCCTCTGCCCTGCACGTGGGCTAACTGGGTTCAATTTCTGGCATCAGAGCTTGCCCTTCAACTCCCCAAGCCCCGACAGGAGTGATCCCTGAGTGCAGACACAGGAGTGAGTCCTGAGAATTCCTGGTGTGGTTCAGAAACAATGACAACACAAAAATGAAGGATCAGAGAGATAGTACAGGGGTTCGGACATCTGCTTTGTGCAGGCAGTTTGGTTTGATCCCCTGCACTGAATGTTCACCAGACCCCCACCTGGCTGATGGCAGACAGCCAGAAGCAAATCCTCAGCACTGCTTGGTGTGGCCCCCAAACAAAACAAAGGAGCCCTTTCATGCACAAGAACTACTCCATCTTTTTCAACTGGTGATTTCTGTAAACTTCAAAAGTTCTTCTTTAAATCTGTTAAGGCCCACTGTCTTGGGGTTGGAGCAATAGTACAGCAGGGAGGGCATTTCTCTTTCACCCAGTGACCTGGGTTAGATCCATGGCAACCCATTGCTCCCCCGAGCGTTGCCAAGAGTAATTCCTGAGTGCAGAGGCAGGAGCATTGCTGGGTGTGGCCAAAAAGAAAAAAAAGAAAATCCACTGCCTTTGACCATTGTGTTGCTGTGGACTCTCTCTCTCTCTCTCTCTCTCTCTCTCTCTCTCTCTCTCTCTCTCTCTCTCTCTCTCTCTCTCACTCTCTCTCTCTCTCTCTCTCTCTGTGCCCCTTCATTGTTATTGTTCTCATTGTTGGACTTCATGCTTGGTTACTGTGCAATAACGGACTCTCTATCTCTCTCACACACATACACACACTTGGGTGTGATTCTGTTGACCACACCAGAAGTGTATCGTGGGTCAAAGCTTCTTAAAGTGTGTCCACTTATAATGGCTTTTCACCTGAGCAATACAATATGGCTGAGGATTGTCAGGAGGACCTAGGATTCAAGACATGGAAGCTTTGGAATAAATGTTAGTGGTTTCCTGTTCAGACTCCTTAATTGTCAAAAAATGTTGTTAATCCCATTTGCAGTTGTGCAACCCCGTGTGAGATTAGAGCCTCAGTCAGGCAATGCAGCCACCTTACCTTTAAGGCACATAACTACGGCCATTGGCTGATGTGTTTTTCAAGATGAAAATATCTGAGGAGTTTCATGATGTGTTTTTCAAGATGAAAATATCCATTGAGGAGTTTGGTGTGGGCTATACTTCCTTTTCCTTCGTTTTTATTTTGGTGGGGGAGGGCAGGGAGGGGATAGTGGTGGGACCACACAATCACCACTCAGGGGCTAATTCTCTCCCTGAGACTCAGGCTCACTCCCTGCTATGCTCTGAAGACCTGTCTGTGCCCAAGGCTAAACTCCTGCCTATGAAGCATGTAATCAGTGCATTGTGTTGTCTCTCTGGCCCCTTTGCTAAGGTCCCTGCAGAGAGTTTGAACAGGATTGGAATATTTTTCTTTATCCATCTATTGTTATCACAGAGGGTAGGGTGTTTGCCTTGCATGCTGTCGACCTGGGTTTGATTCCTCCATCCCTCTCGGAGAGCCTGGCAAGCTACCGAGAGTATCCTGCCCACATGGCAGAGCCTGACAAGCTACATGTTTTGTATTCAATATGCCATAAACAGTAACAAGTTTCACAATGTACACATTGCTGGTGCCCGCTCGAGCAAATTGATGAACAACGGGATGACAGTGCTACTATGTAATAGAACCTTTAGCAAAATTGTCAGTGAAAAATGGTGGACACAACATAATGTGAATATTCAGAGGCAAAGGTACTATTGCTAAAAGCATATGCTTAAAACCACTGGACTGGGGACATCGGACTGGGCTATGGTGCTCACCTTGCATTCTGGCAAATTGGCTTCCATTTCCAGCAGCACAGGTGGTGCTCTGAGCACCACCAGGAGGGGCCCTTGAGCACAGATCAAAAATAAAATAGAATAAAATAAAATCAGATTAATGTACTACAGTAGTATTGCTAAATGGAAGATATTAAGTGGATGATTTTCTTTTGAGTCTGTTTCTCCATCCATGGACTGAGCACCATACTATGGGCCTAACATTTTCTTTTTTTGCTTTTTGGATCACACCTGGCAATGCACAAGGGTTATTCCTGGCTCTGCACTCAGGAATTACTCCTGGTGGTGTTCAGTGGTCCATATGGGATGCTAGGAATCGAACCCGCGTCGGCCGCATGCAAGGCAAACGCCCTACCCATTGTGGTATCGCTCCAGCCCCAGTGGCCTAATATTTTTAGTGAATGATGATAACTCCATTGGAGGACTCAGTATAATTTATAGTTACATAAATTTTGTACCCCACAAAGTGGTCAAGAAGGGGTAACTCCAATTGCTGTCATTATATCTTCTGTTTTACCCAGGGTATTCTGAGATAATGTGTAAATACCATGTAATATCTGTAATATATGTAGTATGTGAAATATCTGTGGCTCAAAGCACGTGTACGTTTCATATCCCAATATCATGGTGTCACTACCTATAAATAACTCTGTTTTCATTCCCTAATTGTGTAATATTGGCATCACTGAGTATTCTGTGTGTTTTCCTATACAACATTTAATTATCATACTTTGAATGACATATTTATACTAGTGTTCATACTTAAGAGTTTTGGTGTACATAATCATCTGACCACTACAACACCAAAGTGTCCAAGACCCTTGACTAATGTCCCTATGTTCCCTTAACCCTCCTACTATCTCCCTTACTTGACTCTGTCAGTTTTGAAGTAACAGAGCCAAGGGTTTGTAATTATCAGTTTCATTTCCTTCCATTCTCCCATCTTGTTACTCTGCATATGACTGATACATGAATGCATCCGGCACTTGCCCTACTCTCTCTAACTTAAATCGCTTAATATGCTACTCTCCAGTTATACCCATGTTACAGTGAACTGGCTCCATTTTTGACCATAGTCATAGAAGAGACAATCTACAAAGGAAATATGTATATCTAACTCACCCCAGAAATGCAACGGTATCCTGTTCTTTTTTCTGCTAACCAAGAATGAATCTTGTGGTACCCACTCACTTATATGGAGACTGGCATATGCCTTCCTACAGCTTGTTCAGGAAGAGGGAATGGTGGGCTTCAACCCTAGTATTTGCCCCTTACTATGGTCTTTACATCGATAATCAAGCAAACATCTTGTAAATAATTTGCCCTATTACTGGTTTCTATGGCAGAATCTCCTGTCCCCCCACCAGGCTGTCTTCACTGGGGCCCCTTCCGAGAGGGGAAGGTCGAGTTATCCCTCCCGAGACCAAGCAGAGCCCCGGCAGCTGAAAACCTCCAGAACTCAGCCACAGTCCTGCTCAAGGCCAATCTCCACAAGCTCAGACAAGCCACACCCATGAAGGAACCGAGAGAGGAACCCAGGTATGTGGGACCCATGGCTGAGCTCTCCAAGCCTGCTCGGATCAGGACTGGGCCTCCTCCACCCAGGTCCCCTGTTTTCCAGTAGCTTGGCAGTCACATCCACAAACTGCCCCTGGCACCACGTAATCTCATCAGTGGCCAAGATCCAGAGACTAAAAAACAAAGCTCCCAGAAGAGAGCAATGCAGAATCTTGCACAGCAGAGCCTGGCAAGATATTTGTGATGTATTCAATATGCCAAAAACAGTAACAATAATGGGCCTCATTCCCCTGATCCTGAATGCGAGGAGGACGAATGGTGACGTTACTGGTACCCACTTGAGCAAGTCAATGAGCAATGGGATGACAGTGATAACAGTGATACAGTGATTGGTATCTATGCACACGATGACCTTATCTCATTCCTTCCACACTGGATTTGATGATAGCTTTGGCACCTTGAAGGCAACATGCAACTGAAATCCCCACACCTTCTCCCCGTGAATGTTTTTCCTCTCTCTTAAACTGCTCTTGGAAGGAAATGAAACAGGCTTTGCTCCTGGAAACCATTCTAGCTATATTTTTTCTATACTTAGCAAACCAAAATGGAAAGATGAGGCTTTATGAAGGAAGACCCTTAATTTTAGGGATGCAACTGCCTGTTGTGGACAAAGTACAGGGGCCTGTTAGTCTGTCTGTTGGATAGTCAGATTCATATGATGGAGGTCTCTCCAAAGCTTCTTTCGTGCATATGAACGGTTCATATGGGCTTGCCTGTGTTCCAATCGGGGCTTCTTTTCCAGGACCAAGTTCCAAGAGATACCGTTGGCATTTCTAAGTAGAAATAATTAAGAACAGGTCAGTTTGTCATAATGAGAAGGAAAGGTGCCACGGCAACAGCTGATACCAGGGAAGAGTAATTCACAGAAATTAATTAGGACCATTTCTATTCAGAGGACAATTTATCAAGAACTTCCACCAAAATGTGAATCCTGCCAAAGTAGCAATCACTATAAAAAGCACTCTGATCAAATGGAAACTGAAGCTCACTCTGAAATTGACTGTGCATATATCAATTATCAGAAATGGGCCTGGTAAGATTGCTCAAAGGTGTGGAGAGCATGCTTTGCATCCAGAAAGTCTGGCATAAATTCTTTAGCACCTCTGGTGGAGTGTCCTGTCTGCCACCCCCAGGAAAGAACTAGAAGTTATCCCCCTGCCATGAGCGCAAGTGTGTAGACAAACAAAAAGTCAGTAATAATAGACTATGTCCAAATATATTTTTGTGCATTGCTCCAAAGAAATTCAGAATTATATACTTTTGCCTTATGAACTAATTTTTTGAAATCATGATTTGCTTCCTTGATGAATAAAGAATCATATGATGGGCTGGAGAGATAGTACAGCAGGTCAGCAACTTGCTTTGCATGTGACCAGCCTGGGTTAGGTCCTCAGCATCCCACATGGTTCCCATGCTCTGCCAGGTGTAATTCCTGAGTGCAAAGCCAGGAATAGTCCCTGAGCATTGTCAGCCCCAAAACAAAAAAATTAAAAGCATATCAATTGTTATATGTCTACAATTGATGAAATTCAATCGTTTCCCCAGATTGGCCTTTCTATTAAGCCATACAATCAATAAATCACCACTCCATGTTGGGGGCCAGAGAGATAATACAGTGGGTAGGGTCTTGTAAGCAATTGATTCCCCGGAATACCAACTGGTCCTTGAGCACCATCAGGAGTAATTCCTCAGTGGTGAGCCAAGAATAAGCCCTGAGCATTACCAGGTATGGCCCAAAATCCAAATAAAATAAAATATCAAGGGGCATAAAAGAGACAGTGTCAAAAATGTTAAGTTTTGTATTTAACTGCTAGTTTTTTTATTTAGTTCATGTTTATTCCTGTTATAAAACAGTAGCACCATTTTTAGTGACTCACCACATGTTTAATAAGTTAACATTCACTGAGTGAAAAGTACCACATGAATTTTTACAGACTGAGTCAAAGTACCACATGAATTATTATGGACATATAAGGAAGTGCACTTATGGAATCTCATATTCATTCCCACTTGCTCCTGTAGTCTCTCTTGAATTATCTGCATAACATTCATTGTAGTTTTATTTTCTACATATTTCTTGGTTCTGGTCACTTTACTCAGTGTCTGTTGACATTGCTATTATTAACAATAGCAACAGTTGTGTTCACATTCATCGAGCCCTTCATTCTGTTATGACCAGATAAAAATTATTGAGAGTGTCTCCTGCCTCTGCTTAAATCTACCAATAGCGTACCTTGTATTTTGCACCCTTATAAATTTCCTACCATCAATTCAAAACTCCTGTTAAATCTTATTCCTTTATGTTGCCTCAATATTTACTATTTAGGCAATACAGAAAATTAAAATGCATTATGGTTATTAAGAAAATATCAATGATTTAACAGACCTCCCCCTATATAGCCATAAAGATGTGTATGTGTATGTGTGTGCTCTTGTGAGACTAGAGAGATAGTACAGTGGACACGGTGTTTGTTTGCACACAGCTGACCTGGGTTTAATCCCCTGCACTCTATCTGGTCCCAAGAGCACAGCCAGGAATGACCCCTGAGTGTAAGCCAGGAGTAAGGCCTGAATGATTTGTGGTGTGGCACAAACAAACAATGAGTGTGTTTTTGATTTTTGAGTAGCCCCCTTGGAAGCCTTTAAATCTTTTAAAACCACTTTTTGGCTTTAGAATATCCCATCAAAGCTGGTTTTCTGGATGTAAGATATATTTCAGAGCCAGAGAGATAATAGAGATATTAAGGTGCTTGTCTTGCAAGCAGCAGACCCTGGTTTGACGCCCCCAGCACCATATACCAACCCCAAGACATTACTAAGAATGATCCCTAAGCACAGAGCCAGGAGAAAGCCATGAGCATCACTGAGTGTGGCTGAAAAATATAAAATAAACTAATAAAATCCATAGTTCTACATTCATAGTTTTATATCACTTTGAGTTCTGAGTCTTATCACTTTCAACTTAACCAATCAACTCATCAAGAGGAGAGTCCAAATATCTTTTGACAGCTGGAAATAATCTATTTGTATGTTAAGAATAACCTATGTCTGATGGGAAGACTATTCATAGAATAAAATTTACTTTCCAAAACGTGTCCAAGAAATCATCTGTGAACTGCCAGCAGTAGTGAAAAAACAAACACAAATCCAATATTGATGAAAAGAGTCTAAACTTCCAGAGAGAAGTACTTTTGGAAAAACAATAACCTCTCAGGGGCACATAAATTATCATCTTTTGGACAAGCACATTGTGATATTACCTTGCCACGGGTGGGTCCTTCAATATCACCTTCAATTTAAGTCTTCATTGAGATTTAGGAGATAAAATCGTAGAGACGGTGGTCTTCATTATGCCTTCCAAGTACTCCCTCAGCCTTGGACAGAGTGATGACTCTCCATTTCCTTCTTTGAAGAATCCACTCAAAGTGGGAAATCGGGATTTCTACCTTGTCCTTGAGACTGCTTTCCATATGCCACTTCCTGCACGAACGAATGGTGCACCATGGGAACCTTTGAGTGCAATGATTTTCTACTGAGCATTTTTCACATCACACCAGCACACAGCTCCTGCTTACTCGGATCTGATGGAATGTTTTGTCTATTTTCATTCAGACAACCCTTTGAGGGTTACTGATAGAAGACCCCCAAAGAGTATTATTAGCTAGATTTTTCACAGCGACTCTAATGTCAAGATGAGCTGGATGCTCCGCAAGCTTCCCAATCTGTCCCTGACAGCACTCCAACAGTCTTCACCACTTCTTCTGTGCGACTTCTGGGCTGTTGACAAGCTCTTGCTAGCTTCCTGCACTGGATGTTTAACTCTACTTGCTTCTCAGCCAGAGACTGCAGTCACGTGCATGCCTTGCCTACTCGTTACACCCCCTCTCCCAAAGAATAGTGTGTACCTAGAAAAGAGAGACACCAGGGAAAGAGTGAAATGTAAAGATGACTTAGCTAAGAGTACATCTGACCTCATCAGAGAGAGGAATGTTGAAGTGTAACATTCGCTATTTGCCACACACTGGGTTTACAGTGTCCTCAGAAGCTAGAGCAGAAGTAGGTAGCGGGGATCCATTGACTGTGTGACTCAGCAAGAAAAAAATAATAACAGCATTGATGGGAATTTGTGGTGTCTGAGAAGCTGGTGGGCAAAAAGACTTATGAGAGAGAAAATACTGACTTTGATAGTAGAGTATAGTAGTGAACTCCAATTCAGAGCTCTTTGAGATGCCATTGTCTTAGTACCAGGAGCCTCTAGCAAAATAACATAGATTGATTCATTCAAACAACAGGTGCTTATTTTTGTAAGTCTGAGACTGTGTTTGTGAAATCAGAATGCTCTTATGGACTTTCGCCCTGATTTGCAGGTCACCCTTTCATTATGTGCTTACATGAAGTTTCTTTGGTATGGAGAGAGAGTCCTGTATTTTATTATAAGGACAGTGATCATACTGAATCAGAGACCAAACCTAATATATTCATTTACTGTTATTTTCCTCCTTATTAGGCCCATTATAGAGGCAGCAATATGGGGACATGGCAGTTTGTGCTCTAACATATATGCATTTTAAGGGGACACAATTAAGTGTGTATTGTTTTTACAAATACCCTAAGTAAGCAGTTTTCATTATCTTTACGATAACTTGATTAGCATCAACTTTTGTGGGAAGGAAGTGAGACAAACCCAATGTCTTAGGAGTTACTCCCTGAATAGTGCTCAGGACCCTCAGAGTACCACACAGAGCCAAGAATCAAACCACAGCCTCAACATGCAAACCACCATGTGCTGTGACCTAATCTCAGCTTCCAAAGTAGTAAGACATGGGAAGATGCCAGACCAAAAATTTTTAAAGGAGAAAAAGATGAATAATTCTTATCCTGTAGATAGGAGTCAACTTTACTTCTTTATTCATTTAGAAAGGCACATAAATCCCTTTAAATCTCCACCCCCTTTGACTGCAGGTAGGGCATTTGCCTTGCACGTGGCCAACCTGAGTTCAATCCCCAGCATTACATATGGTCCCCCCGACACTTCCAGAAGTAATTCTTAAGTGCAGCATTAGGAATAACCCCTGAGAATTGCTGGGTGTGACCAAAGAAGCAAAAATCAATAAATAAATAAATAAACTTTCCACCCCAGAGTCAGTCAATATCATTATTATATTGTTTCATTAGATATTAGTATCAAACATGAAACTTGCATGCAGGATAGGTTTTGGTATTCAAGAAACAGTTTGAAATTTATGGTCGTAGAATAGGACTGAGTAGGGTTTTTGCCTTGTACATGGCAGACTCGGGCTTGATTCCTCCGGCCATCTTGGAGAGCCTGGCAAGCTACCGAGAGTATCCAGCCTACACAGCAGAGCCTGGCAAGCTGCCTGTGGCATATTTGATATGCCAAAAACAGTAACAATAAGTCTTACAATGGAGATGTTACTGGTGCCCGCTAGAGCAAATTGGTGAACAATGGGACAACAGTGCTACAGTGCAGAATAGGACCACATGAACTAAAGAATGAAGGCCACAGAGATAGTAGAGTGGGTAGGTTTTACACCTTCCATGAGGCTGAGCAAGTTTCTATCCCTGGCACCGCATATAGTCTTTCGTGCCCAGCAGGCTTGATACCTGAGCCAGGAGTAATCCCTGATCACTGCCAGATGTGGCTCTAAACAAAAATAAATGAAAAATAAATAACTAGAATAATGAATCTGTGTAACAGTGACCATCGGAGACCAATGATCTTAAAAATATTTAGTAATAGTCTCCGTACACAAGAGAGTATTCTGACCCCTACGTTAGAAATTCATATAGTTAAGTCCTTCAGGTATTATTCAGGTATAATTATTATTCAGGTATTGCTATTATTCATATATTATTGTTCAGGTATTATAATTTTCAGGTGTTATCATTCAGATATTACAATTTTCAAGTTATTCTTCAAATATTTGAAGTGGCCTCTGACCCTCCAGGCCAGATACAACATTCCTTTAATGTGTTCTTCAGTTACTTGTGTTTGCACCTACCTGTCACACCTCCTGATTGCATGATGCTATAAATTCCTATTTACTAGCCATGTTTGTATGCTAGTGTAAGTGACTTGCATTCAGCGACAATGGCAGTCTTGTTCTTCATTATATCACAGGCAAAATATCTGGGATATTAAGTCTTTCTTGAATGTATAAAAGGATGACAAATGAGAAAAATACTCAATATTCAATTCAAGAAAGAATTCTAAAGGTTGGAGAAATAGTACAGGGGGTAAGACGCCCCAATGAAGCTGACAGTTTAAGACATAGCACCATATATGGTCCCCCGAGCACCACCAGGATAGATCCCAGAGCACAGAGTCAGGAGTAAACCCTGAGCAAAGCCAGATGCAACCCCCAAAAGAAAAAAAAACAATAAGTACTTATACCCGAAATTTTAATAAATTAATCATTGTCACTGTCACTGTCATCCCATTGCTCATTGATTTGCTCGAGCAGGCACCAGTAACATCTCATTGTGAGACTTATTGTTACTGTTTTTTGCCTTACGAGTGGAATACTCTCGGTTTTTTGCCGGGTTCTCTGAGAGGGGTGGAGGAATCGAATACGGCTCCGCCACACACAAGGCGAATGCCATACCATCGTGCTATCGCTCCAGCCATTAATAAATTAATAGTTAATTTTAAATGTAGGCAAAGACCACAACTATAATACAATTCTAGAGGTGAAAGTGATTAGAAAACAAAGCTCCAACATTAAAATTGAGGTTTTGTGAAAATCAATTTTTATGTAAAATTTGTTATATCTAATCATTGGGTCCTTGCCAAAGGATTTACTATGCTGCTTATTTTTAGCTAAGTATTCTGTGCTATTGTTTTTGTTTCTTGAGTTCCATTGTCTTTGATACTACTTTCCCCTCTTCTTTGGTGTACTCCTTCTGGAATTTCAGTATTGAGATATCAGGGGGTCCAGAGCCCTCAGGAACTATGGTTCCAGCCAATGAGATGACATGCTGGTGGCTGTGGGAGGTGGGCTTGGCTTCTGGTGGTTCTGGAAGTATGGGGTGGGGAGTGGGCAGTGGGCATACCTGACATTTTTCGCAATATGGGTGTACCTGACATTTTTCGCAATTTGATGTCTCTGCAAAAAATATTAGTGACGTGGTGAAATTGTGCCCGTGTCCTGGCTGTAGCAGTGGGGTGCGGGCGTGGCTGCCAGTGCTTAGTTAGCACAAGTACAAGCCTATCCCACTCCTAAGAGTGCCCCGGAGTTTCTAGCCTGGAGACTGGTGTGTCCATGAATTGTAGCTGCTGTGTTGGCATCTTCTTGGATATACTAGACACTTTATGAAGGCCTGGGGAAACAGCAAAAATAGGGAAAACATTCCTTTCAGTTACATTGAAAGAATGAAGCAAAGCACGAACAAGAACAAGATTTTTTTTTCAATGCGTATAATATGCTTGGGACTGGAGTGATAGCACAGTGGGTAGGACATTTGCCTTGCACGCAGCAGAACCAGGTTCGATTCTTTCGTCCCTCACAGAGAGCCTGGCAAGCTAGTGAGAGTATCCGGCCCGCATGGCAGAGCCTGGCAAGCTACCCATGGCGTATTTGATATGCCCAAAACAGTAGCAACAAGTCTCACAATAGAGACGTTACTGGAGCCTGCTTGAGCAAATCGATGAACAATGGGATGACAGTGCTACAGTGCTTCATTTATGGGATCCGAGGCTCTCTTGTGAATAAGAGGGAATAAAGCTGTTAATCTGTACCCCTAGAATTCTATAATATCTTAAACTAATGAAAAATCAGTTGGCTTTTCAAATGTGGAAAAATTTGGAGCCAGATGCCAGTAACGTCGCCATTTGTCCCTGTTGCGTGCTAATGCAGCCCAATGATAACTGCTTGCTCCAGGAACAGGAAGAGCCTCAAATCATTCATTCAGCGATTTGACAAAGAAATCTGACCATCTAGTTGGTGGGTGGCCATGTGGTCTTCTGACTTCCTGTGGAATCCAGTCGGTAACAGTTCTAGTCCAGCGGTCATCTCTGAATCGTATTATGTGACAGGCCCATCTGATTTTTGATACCTTGGCAAATGCGACAGCATCCCTGATTCTTGACCGTCGAAGGAGGTCAGAACTGCAGACTCCCTCTCTCACTTGAGTGAGATGTGATACTCCTAGATACTCCTAGAAATCAAAATACTTTTTGATTTCTCTTTTCCCAAAGAGAAATCAAAAGAGCTATGCTAGGAGTATCACGTCACGTCTCATAACTAATCCTAATCTCGAAATATATGGGAAGCTGAGCATTACTAAGTGTCTTCCTGGAACAGCCTCCACCCCCCCCCCCCGCATACCCCGCAGCACAGCCATGGTGCCTAAGTAATTGCTGGTCTGGCCAGAGCTTAAGTACTATACCCTTCGGACCCCACATTGAACCACTAGCTGGTTGGGCAAATAATCAGAAGGGTTTGCTGGGCTTCCTGCTTGAGAGACCCCCCATATGAGGAAAATAAGGATCAAAGCAATAAAATGAGCAATGTGAAATTCATGTGGGAGAGATCTTAGAACATGAAAGGAATCGAAAGACATCAAGAAACCCTGCAATTATATGATGCTTAGATTCTTTAAAAGGAAGTAGAGAACAGGATACAATGCTTCGGATTTGCACTGTTTTTAACAACGAAATGTGCTCCTGTAAATGGTGTTTAGTATTAAATAAAACCTGAGCTTTAGCATAGCACATTATAATCAAATACTAATCAATCAGTGATATGTGGAAATGTTATATAAAGACCAGTGCTAATGATCGTCTTCTGTTTAAGTTCGTGGGTTCAGTAGAACAGATGGGATATGCAGAAAAATACATCTAAATCAACCTGATATCATTTTAAAACAATGCAGACTATGGAAGGTGAAAATGATCAAAAGCCCAGAGACATAGTACAGAGGGAAAGGAACTTCTCTTGCACATGGCTGACCTGGGTTTTGATTCCTAGCATCACATTAGATCCCCTGAGCACAGAGCCAAGAGTAAATCTTGACCACCACCAGATGCGACCCAAATCATGCTCAGAAACTCAAATTAAAAATAAAATCATCAAAATCATATATATAATACAAAGTCAGCTATGTGCATCTGCAATTTGCATATAATTGTTGATGCATGAACACATATGCATAAATATATGTATAATGAAAGTAATAAACAGAAATATCAAAAGTGCTTAGCTTCATAGTAAGTCCCTTTAATTTCCTTTTTATCTCTGTTTATATCTGCAACATAAAAATAAGCTTCATATAAAATAAGCTTTGCATAAAATTGATGGCTCGCAAATGCTATTGAATAATGAAGAGCCATTATTTTGTAACTGGAAAATATTGACACAATCATTGGACCTTAGAGTTACATAGCCTGGTTTTTCCAATGCTGTACCATAATAAGAGGTCTAGGAGGTTGTGGTTGTAAATTTGATTATGCTGTTACATGTTTGTTTAATTACTATTTTTTTTCTGGAGCTACACCTGGCAGTGCTCAAGGCTCACTCCTGGCTTTATGCTCAGGCATGGGAAGAATATCTGGGATGCTGGGGATCAAACTCAAAGAGCTGCGTGCAAGGCACCCTACACACTGTATTACCTCTCTGACCCAAGTTAGATCTTTTATTTCTTAGGGAATACCTAGCAAATAGTTTCAGAGTGAACATTGTCTTCCTAATACAGATTTTGGATTATTTTGGTTTTTCTAAACATATATTTGTGTCATTTGAGAGCAAAGAAAATGATACTTATTCCCTTCTAATTTGATTGCCTTTCACTGGTACTTTGTTGGTGGGTAAAGTGGACTTCATATACCTGTAGATTCAACTCTATCCCTGAAATATTAGCAGGCTGAAAGTTAGTGATAAATCAATAATAGTGAAATAACCAATTCATCACATACTAAATAGGTGCATTTTTTTTCTTGCTTAGTCTCTTTCACATAAAAGTGATTCTTTTTGTTTTAGGTACTCTGTTTGATAAAAGTGGACATCCTCCCCATGCTTCAGGAATTAGAAGAAATGATTCCACCAGAGCTGGAAACTTTTGATATACAACATCAATTGTGTTCAGTTACTTCTATAACTGTTGTTTCAGAGTTTTCATCTTGAGACAGCTGAATTTTTCATATTTTTTCTGAAATTATTCAGATGATAATTTTTGTCCACCTTTTTTTACTGTAAAACTTTAATATATGGAGTTGAATCATCCTTGCATCCCATATATGAATTTTACTTAATTGTGGCATATCATACTTTTAATATGCTTTTTAATTCTGTTTGCTAAATATACTGTTGAAGTTTTTCATATACATTTGCTATATTTTTATAAAGGGCAAAACAATATAGTATAATTTGTATATTAATTGCTATTTACCGATTAATCAATTTTACTATGTCATCATTCCATAAATAGCTATTAAGTGATGATTATACACTAAGAGCTAAGGTAGATTTAGCTGTGAAGAGAATATATAATACATTTCATTAAGAATAATTCTGAGTAGTGGAAAAGATAAGCAAATTCAAATATAATTAAATTTAGCAAAGAAAATGCTACTTTAACTAGTGGAAAGATCATCAACTATTAGTGGAAGTTTAATTTCAAATTAATTTTTTCATAGTCACAGAGCTATTCAGACTCTATATTTCTTACACAATTTTGCTAATGTATATATTTTTTCAATGTGTTTTTTAAATTCATGCCTTCAAATGTATTAGCATAGAATTATATGTCACATATTATGTAGTTAACATATAGCTTGGTTTAAAAATCAGACACTGGATCCAGACTACCTAAATTGTTCTAATATGAACATTCTGAACAACAATCCTTATTTTATGATACTGGGTTGTTATTTCACTGTGCTTCAGTTATTTTATTTATAAAATTTAGTGTAATAACGGAGTTTTACATATGAGTTTATTGTAAGTTAGCTCACTATAAATTTTCTGGTACATTGTACTCAATAAAGCTTATTTTTCATTTTAATTATTACTGCTTCAACATTATTATTCATAACTTTGTGTTTCATTGATATTTTTGCCAGATCCAACTATCTGATCTTCTTCACAGACAACCAAAATTTTAGTTTAATTAATTTTGAAAAAATTTGCTCCCAATGTTAAATAGAAATAATGAACACATTCACAGTCTGTGTACCTTGAAAGTCATTGTATTTATTATGTTTCAGTTTCCTCATCTTTAAAACTGAGGCAATAACAATTATACCCAATGAAATGCCTATTGTCAATATTATTTGAATTAAGCACTTAGTAGTTTTTGGCATATTGTATAAGAACTACATATCACCGTATCACTGTCATTCTGTTGCTCATCGATTTGCTCGAGCAGGCACCAGTAACATATCCATTGTGAGACTTGTTACTGTTTTTGGCATAACAAATATGCCACGGGTAGCTTGCCAGGCTCTGCTGTGTGGGAGGGATACTCTCGGTAGCTTGCTGGGCTCTCCGAGAGGTGCAGAGAACTCAAACCAGGTCGGCCGTGTGCATATACTCTAAGATTATTATCTCCAGTATCATTCATTTCATAATCATGTAAAAATGGGCTCATTATTCATTTTACAATAAAGATCCATTATTATTCATTTAACAATATTATTAAGTTTATTGAGCTTTGACTAGATTATATTTGCTTTACATTTGATGTTCCCAGTGTGTTTATATTATTAACACCTTTCGAAGTGTGATTGACATGAAAAGGATATATTCATATTTACTTTATCCAACTTGACGAGTTGGGGAGAAGTATAAACCCATTATATTATTAGCAGCTTCAAGACCATAAATGCATCATTATGATTACATTTTTAAATAACTCACAATACTATATTCAAATCAGGAACTATACAGGTATGTGATTTACATTTTCATGTGCTTGCATAATTGTAATGTATATTTTATTAATTTTAGCTAGGTTAATACACATCCTACACGCTAGAATAATTATGGGCAGAGTGCTTTTATCTCTATAGACTTTATATTTTGCCGACTTTATATTCTAAAATGTGATCTTTAAAAAATAATCAATTGGGAGTCACAGTTAATGCTATTCAGTAACTTATACAGACCTATGTGCTTAATGTATTAGTTTGTATCATATACCATAAGTAATAATGTTAAATATTTATATCTGACTTTTAAACCCTATTCATGTGAAGAAATGTGATTTACAGAAAAATGTTTGTTGGGGACACTGTACAGCAGACAAGAATATTTTCCCCTTTTCAGCTGCCTTCTGGAAATAATTTCAGAGGCAGTTTTCCTCTTCTAACAAAAGCCTGGCTGGTCTTTGACATGCAGATCTTAGGTGCTAGCCAGGCCTGACTTGACATTGTAGATTCCAGGCTCTGGCCTAGCCTAGTCTTTGGGATATAGATTTCAGGTGCTGCCTAGCTTGTAATTGACATGTAGATTTCCTGTGGCAGCCCAGCCTGGTCTTTGGGATGTAAATTCGAGTGCTTTCAGCCCAAGGAAGGTTTCCCTTTTGGTTTTGTATCTTCTTTCCGGAGGCCTAGATTACTGGCCTATAGAAACAAGAGAATAATGTTGCCTCAATGTTCTCCCTGTAATATCTTTTGGTGCCATTTGGTGACTTCAATGTATTGCGCCCTTTGGAAGTGCCATGATCAATAAAAGGAGATCCAGGAGGTCCTCTGCCTTTGCTAAGAGCCAGAGCAAGCCTTAGTCCTCCAATCAATGCATTTCTTCCGTGTTCCTATCTCAGCGCCTCCGACTGCACGAACGTTCATGCAACAATGTTAATTTACAATTCATTAATTTTTCACTATATGTTGAGTATAAAATATTTGAACCCCAGTCCAACAGTCTCTATTAACTTCCCTCCACTACTCTTTTCTCTACCACCTCGGTAGGCACATTTCAAATATTTCTAACATTTAACATGTTTCTATCACTTTGGATTTCCCTCGTTCATTTGCTGGCTTTGGATCTCACTATCATTATATTTTTAGTTGAACTCTTAATTTTTTTGCTCTTCTGGATCAAATATAACACAGCTTCCTGGTTTTGCATTAATTTTTCCTTTTCTCCAGTGTAATAGCAGTAGCACTACTTCTGAGCACTTATATATCTGAACATAATATTCTTTTTTCTTTTCCCTCAGTCACAGAGCACAACTTAATTGTGTATTTACTTCTTGGATCACAAAGTTCTATCTTCAAATTGTATAGAAATTGTTCTGGCTGCTGTCATTTAATATTGTTCAGATGAAATGTGAGGCTAGTTTAATATATGTCCAGCCGTGGGCAATCTGATTTTTGTTCTTCAAAACTTTCTATTTCAAATTTCTTGTCAAGATTTGTTTAGGTGTAAAACTTTTAACATTGATAGTACTTGAAACTTGATTAAATATTTCAAACTCTAAATCCTATTTTTGTGTGCTTTCCATTGATTATTTTATGACTTTGTACAATTTGATAATTGTATTTTTTACTTTTTGGCAGTCTAGTTCATCCCTGAGATTTTATCAGCCTCTCCTTGCTCATCCTTCTTAATGCTACCATATGGGGGCTCTTTCGGTGTCAGACAAATGAGGCCCATTGTTGTTACTGTTTTTGGCATGTCCAATAAGCCACAGGTAGCTTGCCAGGCTCTGCAGTGCGGGCGGCATACTCTCAGTAGCTTTCCGGGCTTTCCGAGAGGGATAGAAGCTCTTAGGGTGGCCTCCAATCGCCCTTACAGGTGTTCCCATGGTTCACACCATATTTGAAACCCATCAAATATGGAGCAAAAAATATGGAAAATAGGTATTGTCGTAGGCTGTGTCCGAAAAGCGTCCTGGAGCATGGACGTGGCTGGGGAGTGGAGGTAGTGGAGGTCTGCCAGTGAGGTATTTATCTGGCTCTGGTAGGATGGGTTGTCTGGGTTTCATCCCTGGGGTGGGCTCCGGAGACTGGAGAAGGCAGACAGAGGATCTTGTTTCCAGCTCTCATTGAGCCTGGAGTCCAAGGTCGCAAGGTTCTGCTTTACCTGTTTTGTGGGGCTTCACTCATGCATGAGGTTCAGCCCGAGTGTCTGGAAAGGGGCCTGGAGCATGGTGGTGGCTAGGTAGTGGTACTTTTTATTCACCTTTGATTATTTCCCACTTTTCTTGGGTTTGTTTGTTTAATTTACTGTTTATTTCTGACCTCTCTTCTACGTGTCTATTACCTGCTATCACATTTATCTCTATTTTATCACTTGCATTTGGGTTATTTTGCATGTTTATATGGTTTATTCACTCTATTTTATTAATTTACTTTAATTTTAGTTTTTTTAAATTTACATTTTTTAAATTTATATTTTAATTTTTTAAAATCACTGTGAGATAGTTACAAGCTTTCATGTTTGGGTTATAGTCACACAATGATCAAACACCCATCCCTTCACCAGTGCACATTCCCCACCAAAAAAATGTTCCACATCATTAGTCATTCACTCTCTTAATTATTGCCATGAGGATATTTTGTGTGTGTGTTTTCATCCCATGACTCAAACCAAGGGTCAGTGATTGATGAAGATAATGAATGTATTTCTTTAATTTCAACACATTAAGCAGATACTATATCTGAAGGCAAAACATAGATTTCATTCTTTGTATTCTCAGTATGAGTCCATCTTCCTTACGCTTGGTAAACATGCCTGTAAATTTGGTCATTCTTCACCCATCAATCTTAGTTTCGTGTTTATACCTTCTATTCATGTTTACAGATTTTTCTTACATAAGGAGATGTGATGATTTAAGCAGCTACTGTTTTAAAGGTACCAGAAGTACCTTGGGTTCTTTCTGTCTCTTGTAATTCTACTTTAATTTTGTTTTTAACTTCATCTTCCATTTACATAATTTACTGAAATATGAATGCACCCACAGGATGTTGCTTGATGTTCATTCTGTATAATTCACACTTTGAAATTTAAAAACAAAGTTCCCATCTCTTTTTAACACGGGTCTGTGGAATTGTTGCTCAATTCCTAGCGCTATCTATTTTTAAGTCCTTCACTAGGGCATTAAGGACTCTGCTTTGTTCATTTCTATGTCTATATCATATATCACCACAGTGGCACATAGTGATTGTAGAATAGATATTTACTGAATGAATGAAAAAGAGATTTAATAACATTCACAATTTTAACTGTGTTATAGGTTACGCTTTCTGTTGTGTATGCGTTCACTACCATTGATGAAATTCCTTTAACTTTATCATGTATTGAAAGTGCCTATGGCAAACATCACCAAGTTCACTAATTTCCACATATTTTTTCCAATGTGGCATCTAAAATTGTTGGGACTGGACTGAGCTATCAGGATGAGCCCATATAGGGACCCATAAAAATGGGTGAGGTTTCTCGTGAGTCCTGACTGGTTTGGATGAAGTTGAACATTTTTCCCCTTCAAACTGCCTTCAGTAAATAATTTCATAAATTTCAGTATATTGAAAGAGTTATGTTTTCCTTTTCTCATGGAAGCCCAGCATGATCTTTGACACGTAGATTCTGGGCTTTGGTTCAATTTGTCTTTGGGATGCAAACTCAAATACTTATAGCCCAAGAAAGTTTTGGTTGTGTATTTCTTTCCTTAGGCTAAAATGCACTGGCCTGTATATACAAGGAAATGATACATGTTTTCCTGTCTCAATGTTCTCTCTGTAACTTCTTTTGATGCTCTTTGATGATGTCACTGTATTGTGCCCTTTAGAGGTACCATGATCAATAAAAGGAGATTCTGAGGCTCTCTACCTTTGTCACAGGTCTGAGATAATCTGGACCCTCCATAACATACATTTCTTTCTCATTTCTTGCCTCAGTGCCTGTGACTGAATGTTCAGGCAACATAAACTACTATATATAACAACATATTTTAATTTGAGTAGAGATACTCACCTATTTCTGATAATGGGCTATAAGTGATAATATCTTGCTTCCACAAAAGAAGTAAAATTTGTCAGCAAGCTTTGCTGTTGTGATGGTCAGCCACAGTATGTCACTATAAATCACTGGATCTCTCAGATCTAAGTCTAAAATTAATAAGCTGGACATGTAACGATCAATAATTTACTTTGGGGTCACACCCGGCAGTGCTCAGGGGACCCTCTGGGGTTGCCAGGGATCAAACCTGGGCTGGCCACATGCAAGGCAAATGACCTCCCCACTGTCCTGTTGCTCCAGCACAGTCGCTTCTTGATTTTGTTGCTTGAGACTGGGGGAAATCTAGCTCAGGGATCACTCCTGCCAGGGCTCAAGGGACCCTATGAGATACTATTACGGCAGAGCCTGGCAAGCTCCCTGTGGCATATTCAATATGCCAAAAACAGTAACAACAAGTGTCACAATGGAGACATTACTGGTGCCCGCTTGAGCAAATCGATGAACAATGGGACAACAGTGCTACAGTGCAGTGCTACATAACAATAGCTATAAACTAAAATAATATAGATTGCTGAATTTAGCTTGCTGTGTCATTGATCTATTTCCTATTAACACAGCACCATTCCAAATTTGAAAGGCAAATAGAAATTTAATTATTTGGTTATTTTCCACTGGCCTGTCCGAACGTGTGGAGAGGGGCCTCCAGCATGGCTGTAGCTAGGTTCCGGTGGTCTTCGGCGGCCGGGAGCTCTGCTCGGGGTGGGGAGGGAAGCTGGAGCCCATCCCCTCTGAAGGGCCCCGGGGAAGACGGCCAGGCGTGCGGGCAAGAGACTCTTGAAATATCACCTCAAATAAATGAAATAGCACATACCCCAAATCCTCGAAACTACCTCTGCTGTGAGGAATGTGGTTAAAAAAAGGAACCATCATTCACTTTGGTGAAACTGTCATTTGGTTCAGCTTGTATGGAAAATAGTATAAAAATTTTCTTTAAATATTAAAAACAGAATTCTTATGTAACCCAGTGACTCAACTACTTAGCAACTATCCCAAGTATACAAATAAATTAATTTGAAAGGATGTATGTACTTCTCTGTTCATGGCAGAACTACTTATGATCTCCAAGATATAAAAACAACCCAAGTGCCTAATAACTGATGAGGATAAAGAAGTTGTGGTATACATACATAAGGGAATGCTACACAGCTATGAGTGAAGAAGAAATCTTGTCTTTTTCTCTAACTTGGGTAGAACTGGAGGGTATAAAGTTGAGCAAATTAACTCATAGGAATGAGGACATATGCAAGATTATGTCACTCATATAAAGAAACACCGTAAAAGAATATATAATAGCCAATGAGTGCAAACTCTGAATTTCTTCCTGCAGAAATGAGTCTACTAAATGTATTCTACACTAGGGGGGATGAGAAAGGCAGCAAAAGTGATGGAGAAATGTTGCCACTCTGGTGATGGGTGAGGTGCAATAATACTGACATTATAATGATGTTAATAATGTTGTAACTAACAATACCTTAATTAAAACATTTACATTGTAGGGGCTGGAGAGATAACACAGCGGGTAGGGCATTTGCCTTGCATGTGACAGACCTGGGTTCAAATCCCAGCATTCCCTGAGCACCAGCAGGAGTAATTCTTGAGCATAGAAGCAGGAGTAACCCCTGTGCATCGCCGAATGCGACCCAAAATGCAAAACAACAACAACAACAACAAAAATTACATGTATATATATATGCATACATATGTAAATAACTACCCATATATGTACACATATAATAATATGTATGACATAATTAAAAGTATAATAAAGATGGCATGTTCAGGGTAAAAACAATAATATGAAATTAAGGAACTTGTCTTGCACATGGCTCAACCTTGATTTGATCCCTGCACTACATATAGCCCCTCAGCACCAACAGACATGAACCCCGAGTACAGATATAGGAGTAAGCTTGAGTATAAATTAGGCGTGTCCCCAAAACCAAAAATAAAGCAAATGAAATATAGAGATAGAGATGTCTGTGAATTATTACAGGGGCACACTGTTAAAGAAGTAAATGAGTGGGTTTTTTTGAGGGGGCTGGAGAACGTTCTGGGCCACACCCAGCAATTCTCAAGGCTACTTCATGGTTCCCACTCAGAGGTCACTGCTGGCAGCGCTCAGGAGACCATGTGGGGTTAGGGGATGGAACCCGAGTCTGCCATTAGCATGGTGGGACCCTGCCTTCTGTATTATTGCTCTGTACCCATAAGAACTGAATAAGAGTTTTCATATTAAGAGATATCAATATGTGAAAGTAAATTTTCACTGGAGTCTAATTTTTTGAATGTGGAAGAATTCCAGCTTAAAAAGGATAAATTATCTTTTCATTTTGCTATGCATATGTGAGATAAATTAGAACAATTGACTAAAAAACGTGTAAGATCATGGAGTAAAAGCTATTTCTGCTGCTACTGATTTGTGAAGATATTTTGCAGTTGATCAAATATCGCAGGCATTCATTCTAGATTTTCTTCCTACCTTGCCTTAATCCAAGACACTGTTCTGACTTCTGATGGGATACAAAGGTTCCTCATTCTTTCACTGCCTTGTGTTTAAAGGAACCAAAGTTCGGTGGTATGCACAAAACTTAGAAATTACAGGAATATTAATGATATAATAATGTCCCAATTACAAAAATATTAACAGATATTTGCTTAGATAATTGCAAATTTAACAGGTTCCATGAGCAGATTTACATGACCAAAAGCAACCTGGACTTATTTGAAACTCATCTGACAGTGTGAATTTTTAAGATTTTAGTATCTTTTTCCCATCCACTTTTTATTTTCCAAAGTACATAATAACTTTCTGTGCTTATTATGCCTCAAATTCAACATTAACTTTATTGCTAATACTGCTGTAGTGATACATGTTAAATACCTGCTGTATAACTGGTTATGGAACTTATCTGGTGCTAAACACTGATTACTGTGACATTTATTAAATATTTTGACTATTTCTTCTGGGTCATTATTTTTAGATAACGAACTAAAAATCAAAACTTACAATGAGTAATTGAATCATTTCTCATGAGCTCATGTACCTTAGAGAGAAGTGAGCAAACATATATTAAGTATAGTGCCAATAATAGTTGCTGACAACTATAATAATTTCTATGGAGAAGGATATAATCACAAGAGAAAATATTTCAAATGAAACAAAAATAAGTCTCTCTGAGTAAATATTTTACCAAAGAACAGGTGGTGAAATTGATATCTAAGAAATGAACAGATTGAATAGATAAATGGTATTATGGACTATTTCTATTCTGTTCTGAATAGATTTAACAATAATTTAAAGAGAAGAACAAAAAGTTGGTTCAGTCAGGCAGATGAAGAGTTTTAATTTTGTATAGAATGTAGAATGTTATGAGGATGAAGTTGACAAAAGTAAGATCATGAAGGGGGTCATATATGAGACCAAAGTTAGGATTTTGCATTTGGTCATAGAAGCAAAGGGAGATATTTTAGGTTTTAACCAAGGGAGAAATAAGATCAAAAGATCAAATTCAAACTTTATAAAAATCACTCTAGATAAGTGTTTCTGAAAGTGAGTTAAACATTGCCCATAGGGGGGACACAGAAACGATGTAGGGGGAGACAGAATGATGTGTGGGGAGAGGGCAGAGGAGGCAGAAGAGCCTTATGGTTTAATTGAGGGAAATTTTTGTTTTTCCATGTAAAGGTAGATTTCAGGGGCCAGAACAATAAAACAGCAAATAAGGACCTTATCTTGCACTTGGTCAACCTGGGTTCAATCCCTGACATTTTATATACATATATATTTATATATATACACACATACATATATACATACACATATATGTATATAATGTTATGGGATATATATGGGATATATATATATCCCATAACTTGCACAAAAACAGAATTCCTGAGTGCAGAGCCAGGAGTAATCCTTAAGCATCACCAGATATGACCCAAACTATCGAACTCCAGCCCCAGAAAAAAAGTACACTAAAAGTTATTTAAAATCTAATTTTAATTTAATTCAATTTACTTTATTTTATTTTTTAAAATTTATTTTTTTTAATTAGTGAGTCACAGTGAGGGTACAGTTACAGATTCACAAATTTTCGTGCTTGTTTTTCCCTCATGCAATGTTTAAGAGCCCATCTCTCCACCAGTGTCCATTCTCCACCACCAATGAACCCAGTATCCCTCCCACCCACCCCAGTCCCATCCCCCCTACCCCACCCCGCCTCTGTAGCGGGGCATTCCAATTTGATATCTGTCTTTCCTTTTGGGTGTTGTGGTTCCAAATAGGGGTATTGAGTGGTCATTCTGTTCAGTCTCTAGTCTACTTTCAACACGCATCTCCCTTCCCGCGCAGGATCTCCAATCACATATTACTTGGTGTTCCCCTCTCTATCAGGGATGACTTTCCCCCAGTGTGTGAGGCCAGCTTCCAAGCTATGGAGCCAACCTCCTGGTATTATATACTACTATTCTTGGGTATTAGTCTCCTACTCTGTTGTTCTATATTCCACAGATGAGTGCTAATTTAATTTTAAAACTTGAAATTTTAAAAAAATGATTTAAAATAAAAGGTAGATTTTCAGGAGATCCTGAGTAATTTTTTCCCAAGTAATGGATGGTATGCCAAATATGTTTGGGAAACTCTGTTCTGCATATTGCATGGGTAATTACTTTTAGGGGTTTAGACAGGGATAAGTAGATTCAAGATCAATTAGGAGGTTATTTAAATATTTCTGCCTAGAAATGGATGGTAGTTTGGAGCAGAATGCTGCAAATGGGAGTATTTTTTTAAACCATGCTCTTATTCTTAAGGTAAAATGTTTCTTTCTTTTCTCATTATTTAAATACTGTGACTTACAAGGTTGCTCATTGTTTCAGGCATTCAATGTTACAACACTAATGTTACCACCAGTATGACCTTCCCTCCACCTGTGTCCCCAATTTCTCACCCATCCTCCTACCCTGCCCCCTTAGTAGACACAAAGTAATTTAATTCTTATTCCTGGGTATAAAAACATAGCAAATGGAATTATCAAAAATTGATCAATATGAGAGAATTTGTGATAATTGCTATATTTCACAAGATGCTGCTAAAAGTCATTGTCTGAGGATTTACTGAGCTAGTTGGTGCTAGGTGAGCCTTCTGTATTGTTTCCACTTATTGAGCATGGTGGTCTTCTAAGCAACTTTTCCATCAAATTTTCAGGTGTTATGTAGCCACATATGAGTCCATATACTCCAGGTATACTCCAGGCACGATAGAGATGGGGGGATTTTGTTGCTTGGCAGCTTGATAAGATTCAGTTTTAAAGTTGGTGTTTCTCTGCTGGAGAATGTTGGGTTTATTAGGAGGATACTGGGACTTCTGGGATCGCAGAGAATGTGTTCTCGTCCATTCCTAAAAGGCCTCAGCATTCTCAGCCTAGACACTGAACTCCCTGAATCATCCCCCACTCACGCTAGACATTCTTCAGTATAGAAATGGCCCAGTTCCACAACTCATCTCGAAAGAATGCCAAGCTGCTGAATTGTCCCAGGCAAAATATTTTTATAAATAAATAGTTAATTAATTAAAAACGGGACAACAGTACTACAGTGCTACCATAAAGCCAGTTATGGTCCACACCTGACAGTGCTGGTACCGTGTTCCTTCCAGGCCATGTGCAGGCCAGTCCCCAGTTGTGCTTTGTTTGCTGAGGCAATGCTGCTATGGCACTACACAAGTGGCATGTGGTAAGGGGTATATAACCCAAATCAAACCCATGCATTACCAAGCATTTTATCATTTGAACTACAAGCTCATTCACTGTCACTGTCACTGTATCACTGTCACTGTCATTCCATTGCTCATTGATTTGCTCAAGTGGGCACCATTTAACATCTCCATTGTGAGGCTTGTTACTGCTTTTGGCATATCAAATACGCCGCAGGTAACTTACCAGGTTCTGCCCTGTAGGCGAGATACTCTCCTTAGCTTGAGGGGCTCTCTGAGAGGGATGGAGTAATCGAACCCGGGATTATGAAACTAAATTCTTGATATCTCATCCTTTCAGATAATGAACAGCTATTTCAGTGTTGTATATTAAGTAATAAAATCCTAAATTAAAATGCCAAAAGAAAAGAGTATAAACCAATTAATTGGTTTACTCGGATTTTTGGGATACTTTTATGACTATATTTAGACTTCGATTCTTCGACAGAGAAAAATTATTCTGTATTCTCATTTTATGAAGCATTGAACAGTTTTCATTTGTGCCATAAGGCGTTGACTTTGAGTTGATTACAATGGTGTTTTCTAGATCTAGCTACTTAGAAACTATTTTCTCATTTTTAGATGATAAACACTTCTAGGTATTTGTTACAATATTAAATTCCTCTGCTTCTAATCAAAATGTAAATACTATCTGCTATCTGTTATGTTCTATGTTTCTAACACATTTATTTATTTTATCTACATGTACTCACGTTTTTCTATTTAATAGGTCATAATATGTCACTATTATATATATTTTGTTGTTCGAATTGTTTTTAGTTTAATCAAGAGAAAACTTTTAACCTGACTTCTGTTTTTTCCCCTCACATATGCCCTTTTTTCTTTTTATACAATGCTTAAATTTTTTTAGACGATTTAGTTTTGCAACCAAACTAAGAGGAAGGTACAGAGATTTTCCATTTTCTCTATTTTTAGTGAACAAGATTAACTATGCTCTTAAAATTCTTTTTTCAGTGTTTTATCTAATTTAACCCTACACTTATAATGAATCTTAATTAAATTCCCTTGGAAATAACTCCACACAATATTAATAACATCATCTATATAACAAATTAATCCTAGTTTCTTTCTCTCAACCTTTTCATCATTGCTGTCTTTCATATATTTATTCTTATGAATGAATATATAGATATATAATAATGCATTCATACCAACCATTGTATAAAACCAGATACATTGTTTCTATCATTTAAACAAATCATTAGCTATTTTATCAATTAATTTAAAAAACAAGTTTTCATTTCACGTTAGCTTATTTCCTTTCCATGCTTTTACTTTCCTTGTGCAGATTTTAGTTTCTGACCTATATTATTTTTCTTCTTCTAAAGAACTGCATCTAACACTTCTCTGAAGGCAAATCTACTGCCAACAAAGAACCTCAATATCTGCTTTAAGATAGTTTTTATTTTTTCTTCACTTCTGAAGCATAATATTTCAGGATCCAGAATCTGAGGTTCTTATGTTTTATCTCAATGTTTTTAATATTTCATTCCACTTTCTTCTAGCTTGCATGGTATCTTAGGGGAAGTCAAATACAATTCTTTGTTTTTCTATATGTATGTTCCTTTTTAACTCTGGTTTCTTTCAAGACTCTGCTTTATCTTTGATATTCTATAGTTTGAAGCTGATATGCCTAGACTGGTACTTTTTGCATTATCCTGCTTTGTATTCACTGAGCTTCAGGGATCAGTTTGGAGTTTGAGAGTTTCAGAAAATTCTGAGTTATTACTGCTTCAAATATTTTATTTGCACGTTTGTTCCCTTCTCTTGTAATACTAATTACACACATGCTACATTGTGGTATACCATATCTCATGGAGATTATATTCTGGTTTCTTTTTCATTTTTCTTTCGTAATTTATAATAAATCAAGGTTCTTTGGGGGTAAGTTAAGGAGGCAGCAAGACAGAGGTATGGGCTCAAGAGAGAACACAGGCTTCTCCAGGGAGGAAAAAGATCAAAGTTGCTTTTTGAGGAAGGCATTTTTCCTTTGTTATTTTTTATTTTCAGTTTTCAAGGAACATTGACATTTTCTCTAACTCTGAGATATTTTCCTTAGCACTTTCCATTCTTTGAATATTCCCTTACTTTATGGTAACACAAGATGCTGAGCTTTCCCTTCATAAGCAGTAAAGTTAAGGATTTCTGCAAGAAACATTTGTTCCTTTATTGCCTTAATTGTACAGAATAATAAGATATAATAAACTATCACCAATTCCCTTATTCTAAGGTGATCCTGTCCTTAAGTTGTTGCTCTGTTGTTCTACTGTTCTTTCCTAAGTAAATGTTCAAAAAAATATGGAAATCTTAGCAAGAATATGCTGCTGACATATATCATGGCCCATGCCTATGACCTACAGCTATTTTAGCTTTTAACAAAAGAAAAATATTAAATTAAAATTTAAGTATAAAGTTAGGTCTTGTGATTTATTCTACCAAAAATGCGCATATCTAAGCATCTGAAAACCTTTTTATAGCTGGATGTTTGCCAAACATCAAGAATTATCTTAAGATAGTATATAAATTTTGCGTAGAATTTCTAGGAAAAAGTGCATTGTGATCATAGGGTTTCTTCTCCATTTGATGTATTTTTGGACAACACCCAGGCTGCTCAAGGCTTTCTCCTGGCTTTGTGATCAGGGATCGCTTCTGGAGGTTCTCTGAGGAACATGTATGGTGCTACTAACCTTTATTCAAGAACCTTATCTCATGAACTATCTCTCCAGCCTGCCACTTGTTTTCTTTTTTCAGTTTTATTACAAGTCTGTGATTTACAAAGTTGTTCACAGTGTAGTTACTTCAGGCCTTCAATGTTTCAACAGAAATCCCCCCATAGTGTGACCTTTCCTCCACCAATGTCCCTCCTGGCCTACCCACCCACTGAGATGGCCCCCTGAGCAGGCATAAACACAGTTACTTCATCTTGATTGTTAAAACCCAATGGCAAATGGAATTATGAAAAATAGACCAATGAAAGTCAATGTGTGATCATTGTTACGTCTTACAGTGTTGTTGGGAAACTGTTGTCTGAGGATTAACGGAGCTACTTAGTGCTGGTTGAATCCCCAGTACTATTGTTTTGCTTCAGTGAGCCTGGTAGGCCACCAGGCTCTGCAACTTTCTCATCAAATTTGCTTTGCTCTTACTCAGCAGTTAGTACTGTGAAATTTGGAGGCTTATGTAGCCACACACTTCACAGCTGTGAAGCCAGAGTGATTTGGTGGGTTAGTGGCTTGATGAGATTCAGTTGTTGGGCTGGGCCATTTCTATGTTGGGTGTGAAGGGGGGGGGCTGCTGGACCTTTGTGAAGAATGGGGAATCTGCCCTCCCCCAATTCTAGAAGGCCCCAGAGTTCTCTCAGCCCACAGATGGGTTCACCTCGGATGATTCAGCAGCCTGACGTTCTTCTCTGCCACAGATTTTCAGTCAGACTTTAACATCATTTCCAAAGTTGGACTTATCTTTTAAACGAGACAAACAAAAATTTGTTTTTAAGATTAGAGAAGTCAGACTGCAATTGAGAACTATATCTATATTGTGAACAATTTGGAGGAAGTTTGCATGCCTGAGTTTGTCATATTGATACTACTAGGTACCACTAAGGGTAAGCCTGGAGTCTGTTGAGCTTCTGGGTTTTGTAATTACCTTTGTTATACTATCATTGAAAGCGAGAGCTTGCATATGATATTCTTCCTATTTAGAGGGATGTGAAGGAAGTATTCGTATAGGATTTTCTAGACTCCCTAGCCTTAATTGGTTGTGCTCTTACATACAGGTGATGAATATTCTTTGGATATAAACCTTGGTCTTGTAAAATATCCAATAATGCAGCATGCTGGCAAATGTTTCATGATGCTATGCATTAAGGTGAAAACAAAACCGTGACTAAGCCAAATCAGAGTATGAGTAAAAATTATGAGCCATGGCAAAAGTATGAGCCATGATTTGTAACATTTTGTCATACTCTAAATTGCTGATCTTGAATTGCCAACTTGTCTGACTTATGCATAAAGCTCAGAATATAATTAATAATCAGTTTCCATGAACTGGTATAAACTCATTCTGGCATGCTGTTGAAGAATCTCTACTTGTTTGTAGTCAAAATATGGTTTGGACAGTAAAATAATAGTATCTTTGATCTTTTAAACAATATCTTTACTATATTGAATATAACAATTCTTATTCTTGGTCACCAGAATATCAAAATAGAAAGACAGTTGGCTTAAAATTGTGTTTTAAAAAGTAAAAATCATTTCATGAATTTCTTCTTTGCATATTTATTATAAATAATCCATTCTTATTAATTAGATTGTTGTTTTCTTTTTTGTCAAGATAGGGCAAAATAAAAGATATTTAATAGAAGTGGTAAACCCAAATACATTTCCTTCTTGTCCAATGAAATTGTAGCAGAAATGAGAGGATAAAAGGAATCTGAACAGAGATTATTTATCTGAGTTGTTCCATCCTAAAAGCCACCTCTTTGGATGGAGAAGATGTAGTTAAGAAATACCTACACAATTTAAAGTCACTACCAAAATTGGGACTGGAGCGATAGCACAGCAGGTAAGGCATTTGCCTTGCATGCGGCTGACCCTGGTTAGATTCCTTTGTACCTCTTGGAGAGCCTGGCAAGCTGCCGAGAGTATTCTGACCACACGGCAGAACCTGGCAAGCTACCCATAGCATATTTGATATGCCAAAAACAGTAACAACACGACTCACAACGAAGACATTACTGGCGCCCGCTCCAGCAAATCAATGAAAATGGGAAGACACTGCTACAGTGCTACCCAAATTCAAGTAAGCGTAGCTAGACACACTTTTTTGATAAAAAATCTGATAAAAATATATATACATATATGTATATGTTTGTACTTTATAGTCTCTGGATGTTGGCTGTTGTTGAGAAATAAAACAACATTTTGTCCTGCAGTGTGTGTTCACGTGTGTGTGTGTGTGTTTGTGTGTGTGTGTCTGTAAGCACCCATGCCTCTATTTATTTCGGAGAGCCTGGCAAGCTCCCTGTGGCACATTCATATGCCGATACCAGTAACAATGATGGGTCTCATTCCCCTGACCCTGAAAGAGCCTCCAATGTGGCACCGTTGGGAAGAATAAAGAGAGGCTTTTAAAATCTCAGGGCTAGGACAAATGGAGACCGCTTGAGAAAATCCATGATCAACGGGTTGATGATGATGATGATGATGATGATGATGATGATGATGATGATGATATATTTGTACAGACTGACACAACATCCAATCTGGAGGGAGATTCCCCACAAGTAAATAAATTGTTGTGTTATGTATTAAAAATTGTGCTTCCCAGGTGGTACAAAGAGCATGGGAAATGTCTCAAGCTCCCTTTAGTTTAAATATGTATGTGTAAATAATGTTTTTGGAGTGTTGCAAAATAAATCCACCCAGGTAAGGTGAAATTCCCCTAATACTGAGTGCAGTTAGGAAGTTTCTACTGGGCCAGAGTGTGAACCCTAATTCAGGAGTCATAATTATCTACACAACAAGAAATGTAAGCAAGTTAATAAGGTAGAACTTAACACCGAGAAGCCAAATACCAATACGCAAGGTCACAAGCCACAGATCTGGGAATTAGAGGACAGTAAAATGCTACATGGTTAAACACAACGAATGTGTTGAGAGTAAAAAGAAAAGTTACAGGATAATAAAAGGTCTTACCTACTAGAATATGAAACGTAACTCTTCTGTGCAGTTCCAAAGGCTCGTAAGCTTTATTACTATGCATGTAAAGTTAATCTTGGAGAAGATCAGACAGTTTCAGAAATAAATACAAGTCTAAATCAATCAAGTAGAAATTGTGAAGTAGGGTGGTTAACAAGATATTTCCATGCTACTTAGGAGACAGAAATTAATATGTAAGAGCTTGTATGTCTGTATATGAGACTAGGGAAGTGCTCGTTAAGACAGTCAAAGGAATTGTATATTTTGAAGCAACATATATTTTTCTCACCTGGGCATGGCAATTTTGTGATTCTTTCCAGATATAATTGTCTCTTTGGGGAGAATAGAGAAGTTGAATAAAGTCATTCTGAATATCTGTTGGGCAGAGAAGCACATGAAGATGCTATTTTCTATAATCTTATTTTCTAAAAAAGGGGAAATTTAGAAATATGTGCTGGGTTCTCAGGAACGACAGCCCTAGACAAACATCTAGTGGTTTCTTGGAAGCCATGTCTTAAGATGAAAATATTTCTCTCTGTTTTTCCTTTTTTTCTTTCTTCTGTTTTCTGTTTTGTTGTTTGGGGGCCACAACCACAGGTGCCCAGGGCTCTCTCCTGGTTCTCCACTCAGAGATCATTCCTTCCAGGGGTCAGGGACCCATGTAGAGTGTTGCAGAACAAACCTACCCGCATCAGCCATGTGTAAGGCAAATGCCTTATCTGCTTACTATCCCTTTGGAGCCAGGTTTCTTATCTCTAAATCTGATTGAAGTTAAAGAATTGCTATGCAAGAAACCTTGAAATAAATTCTATGGTCTAGATGCAGTATTCCCTCAAAACAGGCATGTACATCACTGAACCACATACCAGAGAAGATGGCAAAATCTCCAAAATTTCTGACTCCTGTATAGTCTGTTTCTTTAAAATTGTTTTATTTCATCCTCTCCACTTCTAACCTACTAACCCAATGAATGGTGACTGCTCCTTCTATCCTGTGGCATTTCTGCTGAGGCCTACTAATGCAGTGGCACTGTTAATACACATTTAAGCAACGAGAAATAAGATTTGCTGCTGAGAAAGAGTAATCCACTGGGTAGAATCTCAAAGTAGCTGAGAATTAGAGTGGCAAGTTGGGGAACTAAGAGAAATAAAGTTGACAAGGCAGAGGGTACAGTGAGGTGTATTAAAAGAGCAAATGCCCAAGAGAAGGGTTACTAACTAATCCCAGAGGGTAGAAGAACTTAAATATCCATGCACCTTTTCTGATACTGCTAGGTACAACATCCTCTATCAGTGTCACCTCAACTATTTCTTACTGGATTTTATAATGTTATCTTGTCCCTTGCCTAAGGAACTAAGTGAATGCTTCTATAATATGCTGCCTCCTTCCCTTGCTCCAAGCGAAAGATCCCGAGAGACTCATGCAATACTCTCATTTCTTCAAAAATCTACCCACTCTCATGGGACAGAAGAGAGTAAAGGCATTAAAGAATGGGCCTTATATGTGGTCAATCCTGATTGGATGTCTTGCACCATATATAATGCACTGAATATCGCTAAGGATGACTGAATATAAATTCAGAAACAGCTCCTGGACACTGCCAGGTGTGACTCAGACAACCACCCTCCCCTCCAAACCAAATCTCCAATGTCACCCTTTGACTTCTCTCCTGAGGTCAGTGTACTCGTTTATCATGGTTTTAGCATTTCCGGTAGACAATGGAGAGTAAGTAAACAAGCTACTAGTCTGTTTTTAATCATCTGACAAGGCAAATGTTTACATGGTCATCAAGAATCAGATCTAATCTCATTTTCGTCAGTAATTATGAGAGAGTCTTGAGTCAGGTTATATATCAACTGAACATTAGGAAGAGATCAATAAATATCGACTGCCTGTGTACTAAGAATAAAACACCGGCTAGTTCCCATGCAGAAACAAAGAGAACAAACACAAAGTCTATGCTTTCACAGGTTGTCAGTTTAATTGGGCAAACACATATGGAAGTGGCTGTTTTCAGTCCAATGGAATAATGGAAATGATGGCAAAATCTCCAGCTCCCAGGAGAAAGGGGGAGAGACCTGCGGAGTTTTCTTTATGATGGTTTGTCTTTGTTTGGGGACACCACCTGGCAGTACTCAGAGAATACTCTTGGATCTACATTCAGACAGTGCCCATGGGAACATATGGGTGCCAAGGATTGAAACCAGGTGGGCTGCATGTTAGACAAGCACCCTGCCTGCTGTACGATCACACTGGCCCAATGGAGAATTTTCTTAAACCTGATTGGTTTCATGAGAAGGCTTCCGTAGCAAAGTAAACCCTTATGTCGAGTGGTACATGATGAATAAGTGGTTGTCCACACCACATTTTTTCATACATTTTGTTCTGCTTGAATAACTCCCCCCCCACACTAGTCTGTTCTCAACCGTCATGCGTTAGTTTCTGTGTTCCATGTCTAGAGGGTCTCCTCCAGATTACCTTTTCTTAACTGGTTTCTCATTCTGCAGAGTTTGTATTTGTTTCCCTATTTAATATTATCTTTCCAACTCAAAATTAGGATTCATTACCACACATCAAAATACAAAACAAACAGATGCAATTAATTTGGAGGGTGGGGATGTTCTCACAGCAGGAAGATCAGAAGCTCCACAGTAAATTCTCTGCTTACTGGGCCCGTGTTTCAGAGCAAAGGCCTAAGAATACAATGGTGCTAGAATGCTGCAGTGCTGGGGGTACCTGGGACACCCCAGAAAAACCAGGCTTCTGCAGAGTTGCACCCATCAGTACTTCAGAGGACCATGTGGTGCTGGTAATTTAACCCTGCTCTAATCATTATACAATCTCCCAGGCTCATAGGCAACTCATTTTAATAACGAATCCAAAATAATTTTATTTCAAAACACTCAATGTACACAAACATAGCTTTTCCCTCTTCATAAATCCACACTCTTTCTGGAACATGTATCTAACTTTTCCTCTCTCCTCACATTTCTCTAAGTAATTTTTTTAATTGGTTCACCATGAGGTACAGTAACAAAGCTTTCATGATTGAGCTTCAATCATACAGTCATCAAACACCCATCCCTTCACCAGTGCCCATTTTCCACCACCAAAATCCCCAGTATCCCCAACCACCACCCATTCCACACCTCCCCCTGCCTGTGCAACAGACAATGTCTCTAATTTTCTCTACTTTAGTTACCTTCGATATTTCGAGACCAGTACTGCCACCACTCATACCTGCCAAAAAGGCAGCGCTAGACAGTGTGTTTTGTATTGCTTGTTATGGATACAATATACTGTCGTGCAGCCAGTATGCTCGAGAGCAGCTGCACGCTCCAGGGATTCTAAAATTTTAATAATTAGGGTCTGAAGAGATCACTGCAGCAAGTTGCTTGGGTCCAAGTTTCTTTTGTGTGTCTCTGGATCATGGCCGTTGGGTGCTTAAGTAGACCGTGGCTGGGTGTGGCATCATCTCCAAGTCCCGTCGGCGTGGGAGGAAGGAGAAGGGCCCACTCTGCCCCTGTGCCGTGAGGGGCCAACACTGCCACTCATACCTGGAGCTTGTCGCTGACTCCTAGCAAATGGCGGCCACTTGGGCTCCTAAAGAGCAAGCGGAGGGATGGCACCTGCCCGTCTGGAACAGCCCAGCAGAGAAAGCCTACTGCAAAGTCCAGGGCCATCACTGCAGCAAGTTGCTCGGGTCGGAGGTTCATTTGCATGTCTCTAACTAAATTCTTTAAATTAAACAATTTAACTTCTCTCTCTCCCTCTCTCTCTACATATATATGTATATACATATCTGTATATGTGTATATTTATGTATATATGTATACAAATATACATATCTCTCTATATGCATATATCCACATACATATACATCTCTCTATATATACACATATAAACATATATATTTATATTTGATATCGGGAATCTGTTTATGTGCTCAATTTCTGGTGCATGCTTTCGATCTAAGCTTAGCTAAACTGCCCCAATCCCATTTTAAGAACTAAGCTGTAACATGTAGCCTAGAGTTGCTGTATTAGACAAACAAGATCATGGAAATCCAAATTTCTATAGCCTAGGAGAGAAAGAATCCAGCAGGGGTGGTAAAGACATTGGTAAAAAGTCAAAGACTCATAGTTGTTGTTTTTTTTTGGTCTGATAATCACAGACATCAAAAGCATGAGCTTAAGGAGCTCAGCTAGACCTTCAGATACTTACAACTTGTATGACAAGTTGGACTCATTTGTACTTTTGACCATTGACTTTGGCCTATTGTGAAAGATGTTGAACATTTTTGCTGAGTCTTTCTCTAAGATACTATGTCCAGCATGACCATTGAAAATGGTTGGCCATACCCCAATTGAAGTGTTTAATTAAAGCTGAGCCACCTTTTTGGTGCTTATTCTTTGGGTGTCTATGAATCGCAAGAAATGGCAATTCCTTTGTTATCAACTGTCATGTTTTCTAGAAACAATAATTTGCTAAAAAAATATGCTCTGCGGGATGAGCAAGCTTGGTCATCTGAAGTGTCAGTTTGACTCACAGGAAGTTCCAATGGGCTTACCTACTCCAGGATTTAAGCTTCTTCAATAACTTTTATATACAAGAGCTTTTAGAAACATTAGCACATTGAATGCACATATATATCAACATATACCCACAAACATTTGATTTCTTTATAGGCCTGAATCATTTATTGTATTGAAAAGAATTCTTTTTTTTTGGGCCACATCCAGCAATGCACAGGGGTTACTCCTGTCTTTGCACTCAGGAATTACTTCTGGCAGTGCTCTGAGGACCACATGGGATGCTGGGAATCGAACCCAGGTTGGCCGCATGCAAGGCAAATGCTCTACCCCTGTGCTATCACTCCAGCCCAGAGAAAAAGAATTATTTTAAAAAATGAATTATATATTTGATTTTATAAAACTTTATAAGATTTGTTTCATTCAATATTCCAACACCAATCCCACCACCATTGCACCATCCCACCACTTTTATTCTAAATTTTCCAAATTGCCACCCAAGCCTCCCCCAGATGAAAATAATTCTTGCCTTGAAGTATCAGCTTGCCCAGATGAAAATAATTCTTGCCTTGAAGTATCAGCTTGCAATCCCCCCCTCCAACCACCACGCAATGGTCACTAATTGAGGGATGCACCTCAGTGGTTGAAGGCACCCATGCTTTTTTTATGCAAGAAAAAGATAAGGTATAAGAATAAGAGCATGAGACCAGAGAGATAGTATAAAGGTGAAGGTGTTTGCCTTGCCTGCTGCCTATCTGGATTCAATTCCCTGTACCACATATGTACCACCCTGAGAACTTCCAGAAATTGTCCCTGGGTACAGAGAAAGGAGTAAAGCTTGACCACAGCTGAGTGTGTCCCCCTCTCAAAAAAGGGGGGGGTATTAATACCCTACCTCATTTCTCAATACATATTTAGCATCATGGCATGTAAAGATATTATGTACAATTTACATAGTAAACTGAATGAGTTTAGATTCTAGGATGGAGGACATTGCTGAGAGATCAGTATATTTAATACATGCGTAACCCTTTTGACACCAACTGATAATTCTTTGTCACTCTGGGACAAAGTGTAAGTTCCCTGGGCATGTTCCTAATGTTGCTGTTAGGAATACACATCATGTCACTCCTGCTTCTCTGATCAAGTGGTGCAGGTGACCTACGTGATGTGGAGTGTGAGAGAGGTAACTTTGAGCAAAGTCCCTGTAATGTTGGTGGACCCCACGGGTGGCTCACGTAAGTCAGGAGGAGAGAAAGACAGTCACCTTCTCCCACTCCGCCTCTGTCACCCGGGTCCTGCTGGGAAGACTAGGACAACTGAAGTCTGTGATGAGCCCCGCCAGTGCCACAAAGTGACTGTCAGGCCACACCTGAAGTCCACTTGGTCTTCAGGCATGGGAGTTGACCCCCACCACCTGATTTCTTGGGAGCTACGGACCCAGGCTGGAGTGAGGATTTTCTCTTTGCAGGAAGGGAGATACCAGTCCCAAGCCTCACCCAGGGTTTTCAGGGTTCTAGTCTTGCCTCGCAGAAAAGAATTTCAGGAGTAGACAAGCATGAAGTGAAACAGATTTTATTTGGAGAGCTTTTTGAAGATGTGAATGGGGAGAGAGAGAGAGGGAGAGAGAGAGAGAGAGAGAGAGAGAGAGAGAGAGAGAGAGAGAGAGAGAGAGAGAGAGAGGAGTAACTCACACAAGAGAGAACACAGACTTCTTCAGGGGCAGAGAGAGCTGTGAAGGGCTTCTGGGTTGGGTTTTCTAGGTTCTTCTAGGGTTCTCTTGGTCCAAAACGTTCTGGAGTCTTCTCAGGGCTGAATTACTAACATTAATCAGATCAAGAGATGCAGACGCCTGCATCTGAGGGTATTCAGTATTCGAGTAATTTCCTTCCTGGCAAGGGGTACAATTTCCTCAGGGTGTGCTTAAGGTCTTATCGGGTCTTGTTGCCCTCCCAAAATTTTGTTGACATAAGTTTCATTGCCAAAACCCTTTCCCTGTCTACCTGCTCACATCACCTGTAAGGGCTGCAGTGCACTGTAGAACTGCCATCCTGTTCATTGATTTTGCTCAAGTGGGCCTAGTAATGTCTCCATTGTGAGATTTGTTGTTATTGTTTTTGGCATATTGAATACGCCACAGGTAGCTTGCCAGGTTCTGCTGTGTGGGCGGTATACTCTCAGTAGCTTGCCAGGCTCTCCAAGAGGGATGGATGAATTGAACCCTGGTCGGCCGCTATGCTATCGCTCCAGTCCACCTGGAAGGGTTAGGACTAGTAAAGTCTTCCTCAAGCGCCTATGTGGCAAGGAAGATTACATGCTAAGAATTCCAGAAGGCAACTGACAAGGTATTCCTGGAGTCTGCTTGATCTACACGTTGTGGGAAGTGGTCCTTATCACCTGAGTTATTGGGGAGCCATGGACTCCAGCAGGAATGAGACAAGGCTTTTTACAGGAAAAGGGAAGTCAGTCCTAACCCCTGCACAGGTTTTCCAGGAATGTCGCCTTCTCTCGCAGAAAAGAATTATAGTAGTAGGAGACAAAACAGCACTGTAGCACAGTCATTCCATTGTTCATCGATTTGCTCGGGCAGGCACCAGCAACGTCTCCATTGTGAGACTTGTTACTGTTTTTGACATATCAAATATGCCACAGGTAGCTTGCCAGGCTCTGCCGTGTGGGCGAGATACTCTCAGTAGCTTGCCAGGCTCTTGAGAGGGACGGAGGAATTGAACCCGGGTCAGTCATGTGCAAGGCAAACGCCATACCCGCTGTGCTATTGCTCCAGCCCAGGAGACAAAATAGTTAAATAAAATGGTTTTCTTTACAGAAACACTCAGAGCAATGTGAGGGGAGAGATGGAGAGAGATACGTATTCAGGAGAGGATATAAGTTTTGACGGAGCCTCAAAAAGCCAACAGTATATATCTCAAGTTGAGATGCAGGCAAATCTCTTGGCAAGAGAATCCCCTCTAAAGGAAACCAAAGAAATTACACATCTCAGGTCAAGATGATGTTGAATGTCCAATGTGGAAATAGACACCACGTGCCATTTCAATTATTTATTTATTTATTTATTTATTTATTTTAGGGACTGGAGAGCTAATGCAGAAAGGAAGGTACTTGCCTTGCATTGCAGCCAATGTGCTATGACCCTGGTTTATTTCTGGCATTGCATATGGTCCTCTGAGAACCTCCAGGGGTCAGTCCTGAGCACAGAATCAGTATTAGGCCTTTGCAGAGCCAACACTGCCCGGAAAATAAAAGAATATTTTTAAAAAGAAAACCAAATTGTTTTCATAGTAAGGTTTCCCCCATCCCTCCCTGCCTTCCTCCCAGCCTGTAAAGAGTTTGTGGCTCTGCCATTGAAATAGGAAAGTTCTTGGATTTGGAATGGTCTTCTCATAGTCTCAGCAGGACCTTTAGAATCTCTTAATGTTCCTCCTTTCTGAGAGAGTTTGCCTTCTCTGGGGGGTGTCTCCCTTTCTTCATCTCTGAAGAGCTCAGTATTTGCATCTCAAAGGAATGTGGTCTGCATGCCTTTGGGCTACTTCAGGACTGGTGATGAGGCAATTTGTTCCTAGTTGTACTACTCCCCCCAAACTTACTACTATTTCCCATCTATCTGCCTGCAACACTACTACGTGTAACACAATACTGGGGCAATATTAGGAATTTTAGAGAAGACTCTTTGTTGCATGATTTTAGCAATGGAGTGTCGAAGGTTATTCGACAGAATGACTGCCATTAGTTCAAATGTTAACAATTACTACAAATTTATAAACTAGAATAATGTAGAATATCTGAATTTTGTACTATTTGTAAAAGGATGCTCCTCTTTGAGTAGAAAATTGGAGCAGATACGTAAGGGGCTAAAGAATGAAGGGGTTTGCCTGCACAAAACACTTAGAAATACAGTGCTGTGATAGTAAAGAACAGCCAACACTAAGCCTAGTACACCCTCAAATCACGTTGCAGGAATGGGGATGGAAGTTTTCTGTGTTTATCCGCCAATCCCAGATTCTCCAATATTTTTAAGAATGAGATTACTGAGTAATGAAGATGCTTAGACTCAGTTAAAGTTTATTGGAAAGTAAGAGACTTCCCCTTAAGAAAGGAATTTAGTATAGGACTAAATGAATTATGGTTTTTGTGAGGTTTTGATAGGAAAACTGTGTCTATGCTATTTATCAAACAAAGCAGGAGTGGATCTGAATTTGTTTCCCAGAGATATCTTGTTAATTTAGGGCCCATCTGTGTTGTTAAGATAAGACTAACCCCCTGTATGTATTTAGGGCCTTTTAGGTTATCCATGGGACCATCTGCTTGAGTATTGTCCCTTATCTGCAGGTCTCCTGTGAGGCCAGGAGCTGGGGCATAATTTATGGACTTGGGAAAGTGGAAACTACTCAGTCTCAGAGAGACTCCAGGAGTCTGCAGGAATGCTTAAAATGCAGTCTTACATCAGCTAAAATAGAGCCACAATCAACAATGGGTGTGGGGGGAAACTGAGATTACCTCTTAAAATTATGAACCAGGCAAGGATGTCTATTCCCATAACTTCTTTACAACTTTATACTTGTCATTCTAGTCAGGGCATTCAGGCAAGAAAAAGTAATCAGAGGTTGGAAAATCTCAGCTATTTTTACTCCTAACATTTCTGACACCAGATATATGGTGTCTATTTTCTGCACTAACCAATTCTCCCAGTGAACACCAACCAGGCATCTAGTAGTGCAGAAAGCATCTTGCGCTAACTACCTTGAGGTAGTACTGTAGCACGGTAGCACTGTCATCTCATTGTTTATGATTTGCTCGAGCAGGCACCAGTAACGTCTCCATTGTGAGGCTTGTTATTGCTGTTTTTGGCATATCGAATATGCCACGGTAGCTTGCCAGGCTCTGCCTTATGGGCGGCATACACTTGGTAGCTTGCTGGGCTATCTGACAGGGGCCAAGGAATCGAACATGGGTCAGCTGCGTGCAAGCCAAACACCCTATCCACTGTGCCGCCCCTCCAGTAGGTAATACATATTCCCAAAATCAGGTGCTTAAACTCCCCCACCAACATTGCACCCTCTGTCTACTCCCAGGTTACTACCTGTATTTTGCCCAGGCAGGAAGAAATTAGGATTGACACTCTTGTTGGGTTCAATAATTTGCTAAAATAATTCATAGAATTTCTGAAAGCACTGTATTTACTATATGCCATTTAGGATGAAAGATGTTACTCGGGGCAACTCAGGAAAAACAAAATGGAAAAGAATTAGAGAATGACTATGGTAATGGGTTATAAAGCTTGTGTGCGGTTTTTGGATGTGTCTCTCTTCACGTTTTACCTTCATGTATTTACCAAATCAGATAGTGATTTGAATGAGAGAGTCCCATCATTTAGGAATCCTTTGAGGGTTTTTTCAACATATTTGGAATTTATTAATTAAATCATTGACAATGGTAGCATAATCTATAGGCGCCTTCCCCTGAATTGAAGATCCTGGATTGGGATTGAAAATTCTAACCCTCTAATCATGCTTCAGTCTTTTGACAATCACCTTCCATCATAGAGCTGTTTAGGTGTTCTCAGTCACCAATCATGTCTTTACATTATGCATACATCATCTCATATGGAGGACATGCTTATCATTCCAGATATTTCAAAGATTTTAAGATTTGCATGTCAACAATTTGGGACAAAGGCAAATGTAAACTTTTATCATAACACAAAAAGGATAAGTAAAATTCCTCTTTGTGTATCACATGGATTTGGATGCAGAAAATACTAATACAAAAATATATTAGAACTAATATGCAAGTTTAGGGAAGTTTATTATACAAACCAATATGCCAAAACTATAAATACAATAACATATTCTGAATAACTAAAATGTAAAGCAAAAATATCAGAAGGATTCTTAGGACAAAAGTACACAACAGATGTCCACACCTTTTGCTCTAAAAATTACTAAATATTTTTGAAAAAATAAAATACTTAAATAGATAAGGTTTGTGGATCAGAAGAAAGTATTGTCATCTCCATATTGATTTAAAAGTTAAGGAAAAATATGATTAATATCCTATCTGGTATCTCTGGAAATAATGGTCATTTTTATCCTAATATTCATATGAAAAATCCTAGGACCTAAAATAGGCAAAGCAATCATGAAAGAGCAAGAACACTTGCTCATATTTGACTATTTCAATACTTTTTGTAAATTTAAGTGTGGTACTGGTATAAGACTAAATATATCAGTAATAAAATATAATTTTGGATTTAAAATAAACATATATCTATACCAAATTTCATTTAGATAATCATATCAAGACCATTAAGTTTGGAGTTATGGCAAAGTTGAAACAATGAAGTAGACAAATGAGTTATCATCATACAAATAAAGTTAGACCCCAGAGTTTACTGGCACATTCTGTCTACCATCAGAATACCTAAAATAAAATATATTGGTCAGATATGTATATATTTAATCTTAAACCTAGGTCTCATGAACCTAGGCATGGAAACCAGAAACGTGAACCGCTTCTTTACAATCACAGTTGAATAAATGATCTCTTTAATAAGCTGCATGTAAAAATAGTGAACTTTTAGAGAAGGGATCGTTAGTCAATGATGGTTGGACAGACCATGAGGGATGGAATATGTGTGCTGAAAGCAGATAAAGGACCAAACATAATGGCCTCTCAGTATCTGTATTGCAAACCATAATGCCCCAAAGCAGATAGAGAGTAAGAGGGAAATTGTCTGCCATAGAGGCAGGGAGAGGGCTGGTATTGGGGGAGTGCAGATATTGGGGCATTGGTGGTGGAAAATGGATGGAGGGATGTTTTTTTTTTTATCATTGTTTGACTGAAACTCAAACATGAAAGCTTTGTACTGTATCTCGGAGTGATTCAATAAAAAATAGTGAATTTTCCATTACTGTTGTTCAGGGTGATGCTACATGACTTTTGGTGAAGATTATATTAAGAATATTCATAAACCAGGTCATACAGAGATAAAAGTCTGGGAAGCACAAGAAGTTCCAAACCCATAAATGAAACCTTTGATCCATGGACAAGTAATGTTGACTATTTTAATCTGTGAAATGTTCTTCAGTTTATGAGTCTTATCTTAAAATCTCTACGTGTTTGCTTAACATGCCGATTTTTGAACTTTATCCTTCAGTATGTAAGAATTTTGGAATAGCCAAGGCCAGGATTAGAATTTTTATAACCTTTACCTCAGTTGATGGTTATGAGGACTAAAATTTGAAAAACACTGCTCTACTAGAAAGGGAATAGAAAGTTTCAGTCTTATGAGTCAATTTTGCAAGTGTCAAAGTCTATTGTAAAGTGCAATTGTGAGAACTACAGGGGTTTTGTGATTAAGGTGTTAAAGCAATGCCTTTTTCCAAGACCTTCAGTAAATCATCTCTTGTAGCTTGGAATCTGCACTAAATTTGTCCTTGACCGTGCATTTGAGTTATGTACGCCCTTGAATCCTAAGATATCATCCTGCATATTAGGTATCATCTTCCCAGAGTTCTCTTCTGAACTTTTATTGTTCTCAGAATCTTCTAAAGTTCATTCCTAAAACTGGGGGCTCAAGTTACAGAAGATGTAATAGTTACGCTTTTGTCTAAGAAGCAGTTTTTAGCTTTTGCAGTAACTCTAATTAATAATTAATAGCAATAACTCTGCTGAGAGTTACTGTTTGAGACTCTGTGGTAATTTTAAAGTTTTTAATTCAACTCTATCTATGAAGAAGGCCCAAACTGAACCAAGATGAACCCTTCATAACAGTGTTACCTCTGGGTACTGTTTTCTAATGAATATGTATTCCAAACTCGAAAAATAAGAGTCTGTACCAGCACTTTTATTCCTGAAAAGAATTATCAATAGTATCTTTCAAATTATGATACTTAGCTTTGAAGGCATATGTGATCTCTTTTACTTTCATGCAGAAATTAGGGCTGGAGCGATAGCACAGCAGGCAGGGCATTTGCCTTGCACGCAGATGACTCAGGTTCGATTCCTTTGTCCATCTCGGAGAGCCCGGCAAACTACCGAGAGTATCCTGCCCTTACGGCAGAGCCTGGCAAGCTACCTGTGGCATATTTGATATGCCAAAAACAGTAACAAGAAGTTTCAAAATGCAGACATTACTGGTGCCTGCTCGAGCAAATCAATGAGCAAGGGGATGACAGTGATCCAGTGATGCAGAAATTGTGGTGTGGACCTGGAGTAGTATGGAAGGATAAGTGATTTCCTTGCATGTGGCTAACCCCTATTTTATCCTCCACATGTCACATGGTTCCTTGAGTATCATCAGGAGTGACTCCTGATCACTTCGAGGCATGGTCCCTGAGTACCTCTGGGTGTGCTCCCCCCACCCCTACCCCGTCTCGGGCAGGACACAGAAAGAGAGGTGAGAAATATTTGCCCATAACCTCAAGTCCACAGAAATAATTTTCAAAAAGACCACAAGGCTGTCTTTTTATATGTTCTAATTCTGTTTGCCTTACTTCTCATTCTTACCGTGGAATTTCAAAGGGCATGACTGATGGGTCATGATTGTTTATAGATTGTTTACACAAGATAACAATGAGTATATGGCAAGTTCATAAGCCCTAGGTACAGCCAAATGTGGGCTTATTCGCCTTCTTCTCCATTTATCTTTAGATAAATTTCTTTATGGTTTATCATGGGTAGATGTTTGATTTGCATACTTATTTTATAATTAAATCTCAGTAAGAAGTGGTTACAAATGGAAACATTCGAGGATCCCTGAGATCTGGTTGTTTGCTACCATTTGTGTATGAGAAGTCAGAATAGTTAAGAATAAAAAATCAGCTACATTGGGACTTTGGACTTAGTCTGATTGAAATTGAAGTATTTCGTGTCTTTAAGACAAAAATTTCCCTTATAATAATATCTTTTATTTTTTAAAAACCCCTTAAAGCTCTTTGTCAGTTAGAGCATATATTAAAAATTTAAAAGTAAAGGGTATTTTTTTGAATGTAAGTGCTTATATAATGTTTTAATATCAAGCAGAAAAGAATATACAAAGTTATTTCTACTATAAAAGTTAAAATTTAGACATTTTAAATAGATGGTCTATACATTTAAAAGCAGAAGATACAGAAAAATGATGAATAATTAGGAGATAATAAAAGGATAGAGAAATGACTAGTGTAACTTCACTTTAGATATAAATATTTTAATATCTTAAAGGGCTGGAGCGATAACACAGCAGGCAGGGCGTTTGCCTTGCACGCAGTTGACCCAGATTCGATTCCTCTGTCCCTCTTGGAGAGCCCTGTAAGCTACTGAAAGTATCTAGCCCACACGGCGGAGCCTGGCAAGCTACCATGGCGTATTTGATATGCCAAAAGCAGTAACAGGTTCCCACAATGAAGACGTTACTGGTGCCCACTCAAGTAATGGGATGACAGTGATACAGTGATATGGCAAGCTTGAATCTCTGAGTTGGGAGTAAAGACATATGAGAGTTTCCTACAGACATTCAGGCTTCCTTGATTGTAACCAGGAGGGGGCACTTCAAATAGGCAGAGACCTTTCGAGAGAGATAGACAGAGATATAGATATTAGATGATGGGGGAAAATGTGTTAAGAAAGAAATTAGTCCGAAGAAATACTAATCTTCCTTTCTTCTGTCAACTGTCTACCAGCATTTCAACATCTACCTACATCCACTCCTTGCCCTGGAGGTCAGACCAGGATGCAATATATTGAAGGGTTCCCCATTTGTGTTGTCTTCCAGATGGTGTTCCTTGAGGGCATCACAACAGAATATCTGAAGGAAGGATGTCAGGTGAGGATATTTGTCGCCTATCCCTTGCAGTGTGAGATCTCCAGTTTTCCAGATCACTTGGCCAAAGTTCTCTATTTCTTTTCTACTAACCTTCTCTACAGGACTCCATTAGTTTGGATATAGATGACTACTCCCTCCCCTTATACACCGATGTCTAGAGATGATAATTCCCACTGTGCTAATCTCAAGTTACTCCACTCTCCCTAATCATCTACCTGTGCTCCACCTATAATCGTACAAGCCATCTATTCTTTTTTAAAAAACTTAAGCACCATGATTTAAAAAGTTTTTCAAAATTTAGTTGTTTCAGGCATTCACTTTTCAAACATAAATTCCACCACAGGTATGACTTTTCCTCCACCAATGTCCCAAATTCTCATCCAACCAACCCTCCTGTCCCCTGAAGCAGGCACAAATAAATTCTCTCCATATTCTTATAACAAAATAGCAAATGGAATCATCAAAAAATATATAAATAAAAGTCCACTTTTGATCATTGTTATATCTCACACTGGTGTAACTATAATTATTGTCTAAGGATTTACTCAGCAGTTTTATGCTACTCAAACCTTCTGGATTACTGTTTTACTCATCAAACTTGGTGGGTGCCTAAGCAAATTTCCCATCAAATTGGAAAAATGACAGCTCCACTGGGCTGTCATTACTGTCAATGTGGATATGTTGAGCTTTTAATATAAATATTTTCCAAATCAACCATAGTTAATTATAAGATCTGTATCCCACAGGACACATTGGATACATTCCCCATTAAGTAAAATATGGATGACCATTTCCGGAAGTACAGAATGCCCCAGGGAACCATAGAATGACAGTAGTAGACGGCTTCATCCTGGATAGAAACTGGTAGAATTAGATTTTCTGATCAGAATTAGTTATAACAAAGTATCCTGTTCTAATAGCATGCCTTTCCCTGCCCTTTATATTACTCTCATTTAAACATAAAATTGGGAATCTGGAAAAATGGTCCAGTGGGCCAGGTATTTGTCTTACCTTGATTTAACCTCCAGCATCCATCATGATCCCCTGAGTCCTTTCAGGAGTGCAGAGCAGAGCTGAGCTAAAACCAGGTATGGACACAATATCAATAAAAATAGACATAAAATTTAACTATAAGTTGAAAGAAAAAAAACAACAGATAAGTCAAAGATGGAAGATTTCTATTTCCTGGGCTTCAGGAGGGCAGATATATTGTAATGTTCTATTGACTTTGGAGTTTTAAATGGCTGGTTATTTTAATTTGTTCTCAGTGGACCTACATTACATGAAAACAAATTTTTTAAAGAATCAATGATTTAGGACCCTCTGCTCCTAAAGACTTTGATTCCAGAAGTCTTCTAACCCATTTTGGCACCCAAAGCAGCTTTTTACAGCAATGCATTGGGACTGTGAGCTGGGCTACAACTCCGCGCTGCCTGGAGATGGATTTTTTCTCTCCACTCTGTTTTTCTGCACGGAAAATAGCAGTGGCAGCAATATTCACGTGGTGAGAGCCACCTTCTAAGACTCCTAACCCAGAGGTATACGGTTTTGGCAGTTTGTGGCTCATAGGCAATCATGGGAAGTGGGCGTTACCAGCACACCCTTGGTCCAGATAAATCCAGAGCTGCTGAGTGCAAAATGGACCCTCTGCTCCTAAAGACTTTGAATCTAGAGGTCTTCTAACCCATTTTGGCACCCAAAGCGGCTTCTTACAGCAATGTACTGGGACTGTGAGCTGGGCTATGCAATTTCTGGCAGAATTTTCCCTGGACTTTATACAGAAATCCAAAACCGCGCGGCCGAGGCAGATGTTAAGAGACTTTACATTTCTTAATTGTGAGCAATGTGAAATGGTTCCCTTTTTGCAGGTCTGACTCTTGGGGGAAACTCCAAACAATAACAGTGAGTCTTTTGTTGAAATATTGAAGGTAATCAAAGTAGCAGCCACTTTTCTAGACTGTCAACTATACCATAGCCCCATGCCGGCCGAGAAGAAGAAATATCCCTCTTTCCCGGTTGTTTCCCATTTTCAGGGAGAAACGTGGTTATGGTGTTCATAATATGGCGTCCACCATATTATGAGGTGCAGGAAGGGGGATGAGAAAAAAAAAAGGAAAAGGAAAAAAAAGAGTTATGTACTTGGAGCAGTGGGACTACATATCTCTTTATTCTAAGCAATGGAAAACTAATTAAATTTTTTTAATTAGTTTTCCATTGCTACTACTACCAAGGACAGCCCTACTACCAAGGAACAAATGCTTCCTTGGTAGTAGGGCTGTCTTTCTTGGGGGGAAACTGCAACAACAATAGTGAGTTTTGTGTTGAAATATGGAAAGTAATCAAGGTAAAGAGAAAATGAAGTGAAATTCATCAGTTACACAATTGGGAGTGGGGTGCGGGGGTGGGAGGTATACTGGGTTTTTTGATGGTGGAAAATGGGCACTGGTGAAGGGATGGGTGTTTGAATATTGTGTAACTGAGACATAAGCCTGAGAACTTTGTAACTTTCCACATGGTGATTCAATAAAATTTAAAAAAATCAATGATTTAACTTTATTGGCAAGAAAAACAAAAGCAAAAATAAATCAATAGAATTACATAGAATTAAAGAAGCTTTTGTACTGTAAAAGATACTCTCAGTCAAACAAAACGGCCTATTACTGAATGAGAGAAAAATTTAACTACCATACATTTGGCAAAGACTTGACATCCAAGATAGAGAACTCAGAAAATTCAACAACAAAATACACCAAAAAACAGGAAGAAGTTCTGAGCAGATACTTCATCCAAGACACACAGATGGCCAACAGACTGATTAATAAATGTTCAGAATCACTAATTATGAGGGAAGTGCTAATCAAAATGGCAATGAGGTTGGTATGGTAATTGCATCTAGTGAGAATGTCCTATTTGAGAAGGGACAGAGTCAACAAATATTGTTGGACGTATCAAGCAATGGAAACATTCATTCAGTCTTGGTGGGAATGTATATCGGTTTAGTCTCTATGGAAGACCATATGGTGACTTCTTAAAATATAGCACAGTAGGTAGGGCATTTGCCTTGCACGAGGCAGACCTGGATTTGATTCCTCCATCCCTTTCAGAGAGCCTGGCATGCTAGCTAGAGTATCCTGCCCGCATGGCAGAGCCTGGCAAGCTACCCATGGCGTATACAATTTGCCAAAAACAGTAACAACAAGTAACAACAAGTCTCACAATGGAGACTTTACTGGTGCCTGCTAGAGCAAATCGAAGAGCAAGGGCATGATAATGATATAGTGATTAAAAGGACAAGCACCATATAATGCTTAGATGATCATGCATCATCTATCTATATAAATAAAAGTAATTAAAATAGTAAATAACAGGGGAATAAGTAAAATTAATCAAATAAATAAAATAAGCAACTTAGACCCTGCCCCTCGCTGCTGCTGAGCCTACGCCTCCTGCTTCCTCATCCAGGTGTGCCTCTTCCCCTCACTGAGCCTCCCAGCTCTCAGTGCCTGCGTGCTCTGCGCTAGGCCCCCGGACCCAATCTCCAGCAATCGTTCAGTGGCCAAAAGGGGTGTGGCCTCTTAGGTAGTGGGCATGGCACCGCTGTAGTGGGCGTGGTCATCAGGGGCGGTGGCAGTTATTTTCCCCTCTTCTACTGTACTTGACAGACGTCGCAATCCCCATTAACTAACTTTGTGGAGACCCCCCAAGTTACCTCAAACACAAAAGGGTAAATTAACCACTAGCCTACTCCAATTACACCAAAATATTGAAAAATCACAAAGAGAGAAATTAGCATTAGTGAACTGGAAGGTCCCACCTCCATACAACCATGACAGCATGAAGAAACAGCGCAAATCCCCTCAGCAAGGAGAGGATGAAGAAAAGAGTCCAGAAGCCTCAGCAGGGGTTTCCCACGAGTGTGATGTCTCTGATAAAGAATTCAGAGAAGAAATTCCAAGAATGTTCATTGAACTTAAAGAAACAGTGGAGCAGTCAGTGAAGAAATTACGGGAAGAAATGAGAGCAGAAATAGGAAAGCTACATTCAGAAATGTTGCGAATTAGAGACACTGTAGACGAAATAAAAAAAACCACAGTGGGAGCCCTCAACAGTAGAATGGCTGCAGCTGAAGATAGTATTAGTGAGCTTGAAAATGAGCAACAAAAAGCCCACAGGCTACAACAAACAATTGGAAAAGACCTTAAAATAGCTCTAGAGCGAATCAGAGACCTAGGGGATGATGCCAAGAGCAATAAAATAATAATCATTGGAGTTCCAGAAGGACAGGGAGGCACCCCTAATGAGAAAGCCACAGTTAAAGAAATCATTGCTGAAAAGTTCCCAGAGATGGATAATGCAGATGTTCAGATCCTATGAGCCAGAAGGGTGCCAGCTAGAAGGGACCCTAATAAAAAGACTCCAAGACATATCATGGTCAGAATGATGGATGCCACGGATAGGGACACAATACTGCAAGTAGCAAGGTCAAAAAAAAGAAATCACATACACCCCTTAGATTCACAGCAGATTTATCAGAGGAAACCCTCCAAGCCAGGAAAATATGGTGGGATATAGTGAAAAAACTCAATGAAATGAATACCTCACCACAAATGCTTTATCCAGCTAAGATCTCACTCAAAGTCAAAGGAACCATACACAATTTCGTGGATAAACAACAACTAAGGGACTTCATAGACTCAAAATTAAAATTAAAAGAAGGACTAAAGGGGCTTTTGTAAGACAAGGAAAAACCCTACAAGAACAACAAACCCCATAAAAAGATGATACAAATCCCCATAACAATCATCTCTCTCAATGTCAATGGCCTAAATGCACCAAATAAAAGACACAGAGTAGCAAAATGGATTTGGAAACAAAACCCAACATTCTGCTGCCTACAAGAAACACACCTGAACAGTCAGGAAAACACAGACTCAAAGTCAAAGGATGGGAAACAATCCTCAGGCAAACAACTCCCTAAAAAATTCTGGGGTTGCCATACTAGTATGCGACAACATAGATTTCAGGTTGAAAAAGATTAGAAGGGACAGCGAAGGTCACTTTCTATTTATCAAGGGATATATACAACAGGAAGAAATCACACTCTTAAACTTACACGCACCTAATGAGCGACCAGCTACATACTTAAAACAAGTCCTAATAGACATTAAGAAGGACAATGCTAGTAGCACAATAGTAGTCGGAGACTTCAACACCGCCTTATCACCTCTGGATAGATCGACAAGAATAAAACTCAACAAGGAAATACTGACACTGAAGGAAGAAATAGAAGAGAGAGGCCTAATAGACCTATAAAGGGCTTTATACCCCAATAAGAAAGAATACACATTCTTTTCCAGTGCACACGTATCATTTTCCAAAATGCACCATGTACTGGGACACAAGACACACCTCAACAGAATCGGAAAAATAGAAATTGTATCGACTATCTTCTCAGACCACGATGCGCTGAAGATAGAAGCTAACCACACACAGACTCAGAGAATCAAATCAATCACCTGGAAATTAAACAGCTCAGTGTTGAACAATGAGTTGGTCAGGAAGGAAATCAAGGAAGAATTCAAGAGATACCGCAAAACAAATGAGAATGAAGACACAAGCTACCAAAACCTATGGGACGCAGCAAAAGATGTGTTAAGGGAAAATTTTATAGCTCTGCAAGCATTCCTTAGGAAGGAAGAAAGGGCCTAAACAGATAGCTTGACTTCACAGCTCAAGGCATTAGAAAATGACCATAAAAGGAACCCAAACCAGACTGAAGGAAAGAAATAATAAAAATTAAAGAAGAAATTAGTGACATGGAAACCCAGAAAACAATCCAAAATGTCAATGAAACCAAGAGCTGGTTCTTTGAGAAAATAAACAAGATTGATAAACCGCTAGCAAGACTCACAATGAAAGAGAGAGCAAGAACCCTAGTAAACCAAATCAAGAATGAAAAGGGGGGCATTACAACAGAAACCAATGAAATTCAAAAGAACATCGGAGACTACTTTGAAAGTCTATATGCCAAGAAACAAGAGAACATTAAAGAAATGGATGAATTCCTTGATTCCTACAATCTCCCAAGACTGAACCAAGAAGACTTGAAATACCTGAATAGACCAATTAATACCAAGGAAATTGAAACTGTAATCAAAAGTCTTCCCAACATTGAAGACAAGATCGGCAAAACCCTCCACGACATTGAAGATAAAAGTATCTTCAAAGATAACATGCAACTGGCCAACCAAGTGGAAACAGAGATCAACAAATGGGACTACATTAAACTGAAAAGCTTCTGCACCTGAAAAGATACAGTGACCAGAATACAAAGATAATCTACAGAATGGGAAAGGATATTTACCCAATACCCATCAGATAAGGGGTTGATATCAAGGGTATATAAAGCACTGGTTGACCTCTACATAAAGAAAAAATCCAACCCCATCAAAAAATGGGGCGAATAAATGAACAGAAACTTTCCCAAGGAAGAGATACGAATGTCCAAAAGGCACATGAAAAAGTGCTCTACATCACTAATCATCAGGGAGATGCAGATCAAAACAACTATGATATACAACCTCACACCACAGAGACTTGCACACATCCCAAAGAACATAAGCAACCGCTGTTGGAGAGGATGTGGGGAGAAAGGGACCCTTCTACACTGCTGGTGGGAATGCCAACTGGTTTAGGCCTTTTTTTGAAAACGATATGGACGATTCTCAAAAAATTAGAAATTGAGCTCCCATTTGACCCAGCAATACCACTTCTGGGAATATACCCCAGAGAACCAAAAAAGCATCATCGAAATGACATCTGCACTTATATGTTCATCGCAGCACTGTTTACAATAACCCAAGTGCCCGAGAACAGATGACTGATTAAAGAAACTCTGGTACATCTATACAATGGAATATATGCAGCTGTTAAAAAATGAAGTCATGAACTTTGCATATAAGTGGATCAACATGGAAAGTATCATGCTAAGTAAAATGAGTCAGAAAGAGAGAGACAGACATAGAAAGATTGGACTCATCTGTGGAATATAAAATAACAGTATAGGAGACTAATATCCAAGAATAGTAGAAATGAGTAAAAGGAGGTTGGCTCCATGGCTTGGAAGCTGGTCTCATATTCTGGGAAAAAGGCAGCTCAGATAGAAAAGGAAACACCAAGTAAAATGTGGTTGGAGATCCCGTGCGGGAAAGGAGATGCATGTTGAAAGTAGACTAGAATCTGAACACAATGGCCACTTAATAGCCCTATTGCAAACCACAACACCCAATTGGAGAGAGAGATCAAAAGAAATACCCTGCCACAGAGGCAGGGTGGGGTGGGGGGGGATATGGGATTGGGGGGTGGGTGGTATACTGGGTTTATTGGTGGTGGAGAACGGGCACTGGTGGAGGGATGGGTTTGCGTACATAGTATGAGGGAAAAACAAGCTCGAAAATGTGTAAATCTGTATCTGTACCCTCATGATGACTCACTAATTAAAGAATTAAAAATTTAAAAAATATTGAAAAAGAATTATTAGAAAATCAAGATAAAAAATAAGCAAATTAAATAAGCCTCTAATTGTATTTTGGTTGAAATGCCATGATATTTTTAAACAATATTTAACACTGATGATCCATTTCACTGCTTATCAATAAAAGACACTTTTTAGATTACTAAGACTTCTTGTGTTTTAGTATGTTATGGAAAGCATAAAAATGATTTTCAAATATATGATTCTTTTACTATGATTCATTCCCACTCTTGAAACTGAGTGAATTCCAAAAAGGATGTGACACCTTCCCTAGATTTTTTCCTAGACCTTTTATAGTTATGTTGGATATGATATCACCTGTGGTTTTTTGTACTTATGGACATGGGGGATACAACATGGAAGATGCTAAAGAGTGTCCAAATTTAAGACCAGGAATATGACAGGATATACAACATTTCCTGGGAATGGTAAGAATTATGTACGAGAGGAAACTGTAAAATTAGTGGCTTGGAGAGTTCAACATAGGAAACTACAATGTTTGTTTCTGGTTAGCTGCTCTAGGAAGTTGTTTTATGACTAGGGAGAGTTGCCTCTAACAAGAAAGGCTTTTCTAGTGAGGCAAAAAGGAATACAACAGCTAAAAAGGAGATATTGATGGATGAGAAGCAAGATATTTCAGATTAATCAGTTAAGGGCATTCTTCAGCCATAATATATACGTTGATGAAATTATTCTCATTTGTGAGTTTTAACGCTATTTTCAGCACTTAGTTTGAGATGTTTAATTTGATAACATTATGTTAGGAGTTTCCACAAAATTCCTATGTAGTTGACTTCACAATTTTAAATACAGCCATCATATCAAGTTATGCATTTATTTTGAGATTACATGTGGAATATAAAGAAACATAATAGGGGAATGACAAATGTTCAAAGGGAACAAAAACTGATAATTTATCTTCAGTAGGAGATTAGCCATGGGGAGGGAATGGGAAGAGAAAAGACTGATTAGGGTGGCTACACTGGGTTAATGGTGTAGGGAAGTGGACACTGGTGGAAAATGTGGACTGTCTTATGCATAAAGACCTACCATTAACAGTTTTGAAAATTGTGCTGCTTAAAGTGAAAGTTTAAAAACAATTAATAGTCACTTGATTATAAGATAGGTATGCACTAATGGGATATGCTTGGTGATCATAGTTAATCTAATACATTAGTCAATAATAACTGAAGTGAAGCAAAATAACTCTATGTCCATGTTTATAACTGTAAGGCTTTAGCATTTGTCTTTGATATTGAAATGAATTTGTCACATAGGTCTTCTTTGTTTCTGAGTTCTTTCATTTTTTATTCATCCAGGATCTTTCACTAATTATTGACCCTTTATTTCTATTACTGTGACTCATAACACATTAGTTTCATGTAGAATATAAAGTCGAGTTAATTGACACTTTAATTATTCTGTAACCATATAACCCATGTATATAGCTTGACTTTCAGATAACTAGAACAGTTCTCAAGATAATCAGTTAAGCATTCTGGTAATCACTTACCCAATAACAAAAATTCTCAAGCATTTTTGATGATATATATGCACATGTATATACATACACATTTATATACTTCTGATATTATTCATTGTGTAACATATAAGATACTATGTCACTGTCACTGTCATCCTGTTGCTCATCAATTTGTTCGAGCGGGCACCAGTAACGTCTCTCATTGAGAAACTTATTGTTACTGTTTTTGGCATATCCAGTACGCACGAGTAGCTTGCCAGGCTCTGCCGTGTGGGCTCCATACTCTCAGTAGCTTGCCGGGCTCTCCGAGAGGGGCGGAGGAATCGAACATGGGTTGGCCGCGTGAAAGGCGAAAGCCAAACCACTGTGCTATTGCTCCAGCCCCCATAAGATACTATACCTCCTGATATATAAGAAAGGGTACCACACAACTTACATCTTTATTGAATGCTAATTATCTATGTGCTTATATTTATACAAAGTATACAGACACATATATATGCACATAAATACATTTTCAGCAACTGCAGTTCATTGAAATAATTGAGATTATAATTACCATAAGCTGAACCCACAATTTTTTTTTATAATGTAGGAGTACTGCTATTTATTCAGCCATTGATGAAGCTGATTGAATTGGGCATGAACTCCACTGAACCCAGCATTTTTTTAGGATTTTTTAAATTATTTTATCTTATTGAATCACCATGAGATATAGTTACATGCAACTCACACATGTTCACAAACATGAACATGTTTGAGTTGCAATGATCAAACACCCATCCATCCACCAGTGCACATTCCCCACCACCAATATCCCCAGTATATCCCCCCCCCTTTCCCATCTTCCCACTTCCCCCATGGCAGACAATATTTCCCATACTCTCTGTATACTTTTGGGCATTATAGTTTGCAATGCAGATACTGAGAGGTAATGATGCTTGCTCCTTTATCTACTTTCAGCACACATCTACCATTCCAACTGATTCCTCCAACCATTATTTTCTTAGTGATCCCTTCTCTATTCCAGCTGCCTTTTCCCCCTTTCCCCTAACCTGCCCCCGACTCATGAGTCAAGCTTCCAGCTATGGAGCAATCTTCCAGGACCTTGTATCTACTGTCCTTTAGTGTCAATGTTGGAGCCCACCAATTTTAAATCTTCAATTTGGTGAGTTTTTTTAACCTATACATATAAATTTATATATATACATTTATATATAATCATATGACCACCATAACAGACTTTAAATTTCGAGTATCTCACAAAGTTAGATAATATTAAGGAAAAAACTTCTGATATTTCTGTGACCTGCAATCAGTTGGAAGTATTTCATGAATTGGCATAATTGCATTTAAATTAGTTTTACTTATGTCAATCTTCCTGAATTATAGAATTATAGGAAGTTTATCTTTGATTAGAATTGGTCATCATTTGGGATAGAAAATTATGACAAGGCCATATACTGTACCACAGAAAATGATTGGAGCCTAATTGGCATTCTCCGCAGGAAGTTTTTGTAATGATTAATCATCTAACCTAAACTCTACTCTCATTGTTTGACTGTTTAAGAAATATTTGGAAATATTTTGGAAACTAATTTGAGAACTCCAGGCTGCTGTTGTTGCCCATTGACTTTATAAATTACTGCCAGTGATGCCCTTTTGTTCCATGAATGTATCTTGTTTAAAACTCCTAAGTGCAAAACTAACTTTATGGAAATGTAAATATTTTTTGTTCTTGTATCTTAGGTAATTATGTATGCTATAACAAAACAACATGGAGTTGGTAGCTTAGAAATAACAGTGATTTATTTTTCACTGTTTCACATATTGGAAAGTCAAGATCATGGTACCAACATGAAAATCCACTTCCTAATGCCTAACCAATGCTTTCTCTGTACATCACATGGAAGAACGCAGTGAGGGAGCACTGTGGGGTCTCTTTTATTCTAGAACTAGGTTGTTCAGGAAGAGTCAACTCTCTTGACCTAAACGCCAACCAAATTCTGCACCTCTTGGCATGGTGACAGTGGAAAATTAGGATTTCAACATCAATTTGAAATGGCAGATCAATGATCTGGGACACGTCACAAGATATTTGCCTGTGGGATTCAATACTGTCAAAATGCAATGACATCTAAGCTGCATAATCTTATTTAAACAAAGTCTATGTTTTCATGATCAAAATGGTTTATTCCTAAAAATTCTTAGTCCATAGGGTACTATCTGTCTTGTATTTTTCTTTCTTTCTTTCTTTCTTTCTTTCTTTCTTTCTTTCTTTCTTTCTTTCTTTCTTTCTTTCTTTCTTTCTTTCTTTCTTTCTTTCTTTCTTTCTTTCTTTCTTTCTTTCTTTCTTTCTTTCTTTCTTTCTTTCTTTCTTTCTTGTTTTTCCTTGCCCAAATCTAAGAGCTTAAATGTGCATTGGTAGGGATATGGGAAGGCATGCAAAACTGAAGAGAGTGAGTAGGATTTCTGCTTGTGCACTTGTGTATAAGATTCTATTCTTTGTTTGGGTGGTCTCTTTTGCTTCTCCATTCTCTACCCACATCTTCTCCAGAAGACTGATTGACTCCATTCTCTACCCACATCTTCTCCAGAAGACTACAGAAGAATGAATATATATCTTCTCCAGAAGAACTCTGATTCTTCAGAATCCTATTGGAGTAACGCATTGGAAAACCTCAACAGAATGCCTACAGAAAGAAAAATTTGCCGATAGTATTAATTCCTCTACCTCTTTTGTGCCCCATCAGGCGTCTCTAAGGCCATCGTCTCAGTCTTGACTGAGACTTGATTGAGATCAGTCACCTGTTCTGGGCACTTGAGTTGTTTCCAGATTCTGGTTATTGTGAATAATGCTGCATTGAAAAAGAAGTGAGATAACATTACTGCTATGTTTTTTTGTATCCCTAGGGTTTCTTCCCAGAAATGGTATTGCTGGATCATCTGGAAGCTCAATATCTAGGTTTGTGAGGAATATCCATATTGTTTTCCAAAAAGGCTGCACCAGTCGGTATTTTTATCAACAATGAATGAGAGTCCCTTTTCCCCCACATCCTAAACAATGCAGCCATCAGGAAAAATGAAGGCATGCAATTCATTTATAAATGGATAGACATGAAGAGTTTCATGCTGTGTAAAATGAGTCAGAAGGAGAGGGAGACAGGCATAGAATGATTGTACTCATTTGTAGGATATTAAAAAAAAACATAGTATGAGACTAATATCAAAGCACAGTATAAACAAGAGCCAGAAGGCTTGGTCCATGGTTGGGAGCCTGCCTCAAGTGCTGATTGAGAGGTAGAGAAAGGAACAACTATGACAATAATAGTTAGAAATGATCACTTGGATAAGAACTACGTCCTGAAAGTAAGTAAAGGAAGAAACATGATAACATCTCAGGAACTGTATTGCAAACCATAATGCTCGAAAGAAAGAGAAATAGAAGAAAAGAACCTTCCATAGAGGCAGACTGAAGGGTGTGGGGGCAGGGGGTATAGTGGTGGAAGGGAATTTGGGGACATTTTTGTGGTAGGGAATGTACAGTGGTGGAGGCATGGGTGTTGGAACATTGTATGACTGAAACTCAACCATGAACAGCTTTGTAACTGTGTATCTCATGAATACTCAATGGAAAAAAAAGTTTAATAAAAAATAATAAATGTCGAAAAGATAAAACAACTGAGCTATATCAAAAACCAGAGATCACTCTTCCTTGCAAGGCAGTTGTATGACTTTTTGATCTTGAGTCTGGTAACAGCTCCTTCTCTTTACAACTTATCTTCATATGCCCTCAGTATCCCTATACACACAAATTTTTCAAGTATCCCTTTGGGGGGATTTTTAAATATTCCATTTTGGCATGCCATTGATATGTGGACTGTCTAATATGTCTTCCTGTCTTTATACTACTCTACAATTTCTTGTTGAGACATAGGTTATAAAGTGAAATATATTTTTAGTATATTTCATCTATGCTATGATACTTATATATCTTCAAGGTAGATGTCAAGTCATTAGTTAAGCAGCACAAATGCTGGCCGACTTTGACCTCGAGTGTGGAAAGGTCGGACTGCAGCTGAATCTCAGCAAAACGGTGTTCATGAAAAACGAACTAGTCCCTGACAGTCCATTTGCTCTCAACAGAACAAACATCTCCAAATGAAACAACTATGTGTACCTGGGTCGAGAACTCAACATGAGGAATGATTTGGTGCCAGAACTGCACAGGAGGAAGAAAGGAGCATGGAACACCTTCAAGAGCATAAAAGAAGAGGACGAAGAACCTCCGGCTCCGGGCACATATTTTCAACTTCACCATTCTTCCTGCACTAACATACGCCTCAGAGACCTGGGCCCTATGAAAATGGGATGAGAACACTATTCAGGTATCCCAAAGAGGAATCAAAAGAGCTATGCTTGGAGTATCAAGTTTCACTCAAGTGAGATAAGGAATCCAGAGTTACAACCTTTGTCAATGGTAAAGAATCAGGGACGCTGTCTCTTTGCCAAGGCATCAAAACTCAGATGGGCCAGACAGGTAATGTGATTGAGAGACAACCACTGGACTAGAGCTGTGACAAGCTGGATTCCACAGGACGTCAAAAGACCTTGTGGCCGCCTACCAACAAGATGGCCAGACTTCTTCATCAAAACCCTAAATGAACGGTTTGAGGCTCTTCCTGTCCCCGGGGTGAGCAGATATCATTGGGCTACACTAGAACGCGACAGGGATGAATGGAGACATTACTGGTGCTGCTTGAGCAAATCCGAAGATCAACGGGATGACAAGTGATACAAGCGATACAAGATGTCAAGTCAGTGCAGCCAATGTATAACATATGACTTTATGAACCATAGGGAGGCTGTACTTTTAGGGTGCAGTGCACATTGAAGCTGATGGGAAAAGCTACTCCCCCAAATTTCCTCCTTCCATATATACTCATTACAATTTCTTAGAAACATTGCCAATTTCATGGCTGTCTGTTTATTGTATTGTGTAGGGTTTCTGTATCCTTTTCAGTAGATTTGAAAGTACACAAGAAAGCTACCTGGATATTCCTGCTTCTCCTTGCATTCTTTTTGACCCAATAGATGAGCTTTACAGATGACTATTTGTATGGTCTACGTTTGCTTGCTGCTGAATCAGAGAGCAAAAGAAGATTAACATCACCTCCAAGTTCCAGAATGTCTGCATATACCTCCTGGGGCAATCTCTAAAATGATTTCTTATTGTTAGTTACCCCAGGTGGAAGCATAGAAAGGAGGAACCTAGGATGTAGAAAGAGAGATAGTCTTTTCTGTTAGCCCTTAACCTATTACCCTCTACCACAGCTGAGTCACAAGGTAGACAAGTTGTTTTGGCACCAACTCTATTTCTCAGCTCCTTTGGGCATCTATGGAACTAAATGGATGTCACTCAGTTTAGAAATAATCACAGCAATTGAAGAGAGATGCATACTGCAACCCCAATCTTAGTGTATTTCATCTCATTAACAAAAGAACCAGGATGAGCAATGCACATCATTCTCCAAATTCCGTGAATCCTTATCTCTACTTTGTTTAATGGCATGAGACCCTTGAGTTGTACGCAGAAATATGCAATGAGTGGGGGGCTTTGTTCGACTTCATTAGGATGGTTTTGTTACTAATTAGGCTGCTGGCTTGCCTCAGTATTCCGTTTCCCTCCCTTTTAGCTCATTCTCCAGCTTCAATTGTTCCTGATTGGAAGCTTTTCACCTCACTTCCTTTTATCATTCAGCCTCCTCCCATCATATTAATTCACACAATGGCTCATCCTCCTGCTAGTCCATTGTCTCTGTTGACAATTCCTGCTTTGACAAAAGATGAAGGTGCCTTGGATTTAAATTTACTAGACATGGTCTGACTGCATTGCAGGGAGTCTTTGGCTGTGAGTCAATCTCTCTTTACTTCAGTTTTCTCATAGGTAACCTGGTTAATAACACCTTCTATGAGAATTGTTATAAATGATCATACAATTATAAATAATTATTAAGTTGATAGTCTAACTTATACTTGGCCTGACCAAACATTGATCTCATTTGATGGGGGTGGTGTAATTATCTCTCTTCATGTAGATTCTAACTGCCATGAATATAAAACCCATCTTAACTTTAGTTCCCCACCCTCTACTCATTAACCTAATTATCCAGATCAGAAGTTCCCTAATTATTTAAATATAACAATAATTGCCTGAATACGTGACTGCATTGTCAGAGCATGCAGCACAAATATTTAGTTTCTATTTGAACATGATGACAATACTTGAGAAAATACAGCCCCAGTTCAGCCTTACTTAGCACCCCCTTTTTCTATAGGGAAAGTTCATAAACATCCTGGCCACTGAGTCTGAGGTAGGCAGAAAAATGATGAATCTATGATAAATCTGTACTTGCAGAAGGATAGCAATAATATCCTCCGTTCTTTTAACTGCCCATCTCCCATATCAGTGGACAGGAATGCATCAGAAAAGAAATATCTACTCTATTCTTGTTACAACTAAGCTATTATGCTTAGAAAATTCAATCTGGCAGTCCTAACCTGCAGCTGATTTTTGTATGGTGTTCTAAGATATACTTATCTAGAAATTAGCTATTGTACTGCTTCCTGCAGCTTGCCAGGTAAGATTGCAAGAGAGGACAAATGGAGGACATTGGCACCAGCATCCCTCCATTATGCAGGCTATTAAAACAAATGGAGACAGAACTCCAGTGCACAAAGCTTGCTGAGATGATTTTACCAGCAAGGAAATCCCACATAATACGTAGTGAATAGCAAAAGTGTGAATTCCATGCTACAAAGATTTCTACCATAAAAGAAAGAAAATTGATGCCTTACATTGTGTACAATAAGCTATGCTGATTTTTATGTACCTTTTTTTGGTTCATATCTCTGCCTTCACATTCCAAATCTTGGTATTTTTCCTTCAGTTCAGTTGCTTGACTTTTTGCATAAGCAGTTTGTTGAGAAAGATAATTTCAATAAAACTTGAACCCAGTCTGACACACAGTAGGCATGGGACAGATATTATTTCAGTTGAAGAAACTGATGTACATGAATTCTTTCCAGGGAAAATTGCTTTAACAACCTGACTCTTTAACACCCCCCAAGCAGTTCTCTCATTGGTAGACTCACTCTAAACAAAGAAACAGACAATGAAGTCTAAATGATTGCCAACTTCTTCCTTTGTCATTGACTATGACAGTCAAAGAAAAGATGCTCCCTTGTCCTTTAGTTCTTGCATATTTTAGGTTCAGCTTTGATAAGTCCAATCAAATTTAGAAGTATGAATGGTTAGCAATCAGAAGAAGGGCTGTAAGAAAATAGATGTGAGCTTATCAGCAATTCAAATACAGCTAACACAAGTAGCCATCTTATAGCTGGGCAGTCTTTCTCCCAGATGATGTTTGAATGAATAGCTTTACCTCAAAGCTATATTAGTTATCTACTGTTGCATAAGGATTTATACAAACTTCTTAGCTTCAAAAAATGCAATCATTATTTCAAAAGTTTCCAAGAGTTAAGAATCTAGGCACAACTTAACAAGGACCCTAGAGGAGGCACCACAAAGGGGCAAACTACCCACCCATTGGGCTGGATTCCTTTCTGGAACATAATCCTCTTCCAAACTCACGTGCTAATGAAAAACTTGGTTCCTCTAAATTGTGGTAAGTTTGTCTCTTATTTGTTTCCTTTTTGATGGGACAGTGCTGGGTACAAGCAATGCCACTTCTAGTGGTTCTTGGCAAAGTGGCACTCAGGGTCCACAGAAAATACACCCAGCTGTGCTCATTGGAACTCGGGGCTTTCTACATGTCAGGCATATATGTACCAACACTCCCGCTATCTCCCTGGCTCTGGATCCTTTTTAGGGACTTTCAGGAGAGGATGTATCTCATCTCTAAGAAACTTCCTACAGTTCCTTACCAGGGACCCTTTCTTCATACCTCTCAGATAATATCTTACCAGACTTATCTAAAAAAGGGAGCCTACAAGATAGTACAGCAATCAGAAAGGTGCTGGCCATCAAGAGTTCAATCTCTAGTACCACATACCGAAACTGATCCCTGACCACAGAACTAGGAGTAAGTCCTGAGCACAGCTGGATGTGAACCCTCGCCCCAAAAAATTAATAAGCAAAAACAAAACAAAGAAGATAAGGCTGTGCTGCAGTTTTGTAAAATACCAGAGTGGTCATTGGGATACACAGAGGGTTTTTTGTTTATTTGTATGTTTGTTTGTTTTATCGTTCATGAGTTTAAGACTCTGCTATTTGTCGCAGGTTCAGAGCATAACAAACAGAAACAAGTACACATCAGTAGCAGAATGATAGTTTTTTTAAAAAAAGAAATAAGAACACAATCTTACACAATCTTCTAAAACAGTCTTCTATAAAGTAACGATAGAATGGCTGTCTCATCACCTCTCACATATAAATTAATCAAACTGTGACTAATATTTTACAACCCATGTCTATATTCAATGGGAGAAGATTAAACAGTATGTGTGTACCAAGAACTTAGAATTTTGTAAATTACTCACTATTCTTTTCATCCACAGTGACTTACTTTCTCTATGCAGTATACTTAATGCAGTTACTCCATCCCTGTGGTTGCAGCATGCACTGCACTTGATGTTTTCTCCAAAAACTGGTATTTAGATTAAATCCTTAAAATTCACATCCAGGGTATATGAGATAAAATAGAGGCTATTTTCTTGTCAAGTTCATAGGTGGTTTTGACAATCTATCATGGGGTAGAGCACTTGGATGCCTGTTCAGTTCTGTAATAAGATTTCAATGTATATGAAAAACATTTGCATTCCACTGTTCACTGTGTGACTATAGGGATGTTTCTTGTCCATTCTATGGCTTGATTACTCCATCTGTAAAATGAGAATGATAAAGAGGCACTTTACTCACTGCTTGTCACTCAAAGATGAATTAAAACTATGAATACATACAATTAGCATATGTCTGACTCATTGTATATTATCAATTAATGAAGACATTGCTATTTGATTCTGGCACCTTCCTTCGGACAGTGAGGGCTTAGTAACCTTGTGTATTCTTTTTAATTATTATTTTCAGGCCAACCATTTTTGTGCTCAGGGTCTATTCCTGGCTCTATGCTAAGGAACTGTTCCTTTCGGTTGGGTAAAAGGAGATGGGAGGGGGGTTGGGAGAAGAAGCATATCCAGCCTCTTGCACATAAAACACTTATTCTAGTATTTTTGTGATGCATTTATTTCACTTGGCATGATGGGTTTTTTGTTTGTTTGTTTAATTGAATCATCATGAACTGCATTGTCGCAAAGATATTTTTGATTCAGTTTCATACATACAATGTTCTGAGTCAAATTCCTTCACAGCTATACACTACCCTCCACCAATGTCCCCAGTTTACTCCGTATACCCCAGCTGGCCTCTATGACAGGCACTTTTCCCTCTCTTGTCTTGCTCCTGTTCTCTTCCCTAATTTACAACCCTTATCCCCCATGGCCCCACTGCCAAGCTTCCTACTGAATACCAGTTCTCCTGTTCTTCATTTCTAATGCCTTTGGGCATTTAACATTTAATATCCCTATGAAATGCCTTTATATCCTACATATGAGAGAGATAATTCTGAGTCTGTTCCTCTCCCTCTGATTGATTGTCCTCAATGTGATACTCTCCAGATCCATCCATGTAACAGAGAATTAAATGACTTCATTTCTTTTTCACTGATGAGGAGTCCATTGTGTTTTTGTATCATAATTTATTCAGTCATCTTGGACATTTAGGTTACTTTCATAGTTTGGGTATTCTAGTTTTTAGAATGTTGCTAAAGACTATTGAATTTTTCCAGTAGAGTTTGTGTGTGTGTGTGTGTGTGTGTGTTTTATGGTTTAACTCACAAAAAGTCATCTTTTATCCAAGTACTGGATATATAGAGTAGACAATTCATTCCTTTACCTGTAAATCATATGACCAATGCAATTTGCCATTTCTGTAGCATTTCAATGACCTCGGTGGTCCAAGATGTTTGAAATGCTACCAGAAAGGGCTTCTAAGCTCTAGCAATTATCCCCTATTTGTTCGAGTAGGTGAATTTGAAAGAAATGCTACCTCAACCTAGTCAAAGAGTACTGATTACTTACATGTCCAGTGGAGGAAATTTCCTTGCAGCAAACTATTTGACGTTTTAAAAAATTGTAATCACTATCTTCAGGTCAAGGCAAAGGTAAAACTAAGCTGATTTGTCAAAGATATAAAAACCTGCTATATTGAAATCACGCAGAAAGCTGTTGCACTCAGATCAATATGCTGCTCAAACGTAAAGCAAAAGTTTTCACCCAGTGAAAGTCAATTTTCTAACAGTTAACAAAAAATAAACTCCTTTCAAAGACATTGCATAGCAGTGTTATTCTCTTATGTGGGCAGTCAATAAATGCTTATTGACTGACAGAGTTTTGACTGTGTGATTGAAGCCTGTACTGTGGAGTATGTGTGTGGGAATTCAATACCTATATTCCTGAGTTACTTCTTGGCTAGACTGCATGTAGGAACCTTTTAAAAAGTGCTGACTAAGAGATAAATCAGAATAACAAGAAAAGAACCATATCAGATATCTGAGATAGTTATCTGAGGCTTAGGTTCTAGTTTTATGGCTGGGCTACCTCCTTAGGAGAAATTAGGAAACGTTTCTCAATATCTCAGAACTGTTGTTTCTTGTGTTATAAAATGAGAAAAATGCTTATTGCTTGACTGATTCAGAATATTTTTTTAACTGAATCACCAGGAGAACAGTTACAAAGCGTTCAGGTTTAAGTCTCAGTCATACAATGATCAAACACCTATCCCTTCATCAGAGCACGTGTTCCACCATCAAGAACCCCGGTATCCCCCCATCCCACCCCCCACCTTGCCTGTGTGGCAGATGATTTTCATTTTACTCTCTCTTTACTTTGATTACATCCAATTTTCGACAGAAAACCCACTATTATTATTTGGAATTCCCGCCCAACAATCAGACTTGCTGAATAGGCAACATTAGATAATTTGTTTTCTATTGCTGATAATGAAGAGCATATGATGTCTTCATATGTTGCAGCCGTGGAGTTTTGGAATTCTGGTATTTTAGTAATTAAATCCAGAGTTATTTCTTCCAGCAGCCGCTGCATTCAGAGATTGCTTCGTGTGTCTCTGGGATCATGACCACTCAGGAGTGGAGGAGCAGTTTGTGGGTGGCTGCTTGGGGTCTCATCTTGGTGGGGAGCAGGGCCGGTTCTGACATCCCCTTACCACACGATTTCCCATGCACCCTATCACTGCAAGCTCCTACCTGTTTGTCCAATTGGCTCTGAAAGGTGACAGTCGCTATGTTGTCACAAAAGGGGCAAGGCCGAGGGACAAAAACCCTTCCCCTCCTGGGGTGGCACGGGTCTGTAGCTCAGTTCACAGTCCAGGAGCATTTCTGCCGGCAGCAGCTGCATTCCGAGATTGATTTGTGTGCCTTTGGGATCATGACCATTCAGGAGCGGAGGAGCTGTTCCTGATTTAGAATATTATAGTGTAACTTCAATGGTGACAAGTCTGTGAAGTTCATCATAGATTGTAAGATGTTATATATTAGTATATAGATATTAGTATCTATATAAGATGTTGCTGATTGAGATGATTGAAGGATCAGAGAAATTATGATGAGTTTTAGGGAGTGTTCAATATGTGTCATAGATATCCTACAGATAACTTTTCTCTAGTAAGCCAAAGTAATACTAGAGATAGCCAAGATCATTTCAACTGTTCCATCCACACATAAGCATATGTTCTTATGCGAGCATGTTTTATTCTAAAAATGAACATTTATCTTTACATGGGAAAAACTAGTAGGGAAATATATGTGGGTCTGATATGTGTGACTCATCTTTGTGGTAATGGGAAGTGGAGATTTGAGCACTACACCAGGCTCTTTGCTCAGAGACCATATCTGAGTCTGTGCTCAGGAGCCACTCATGTGTGTGTGTGGAGGACCATATCTGGTGCCTGGAATGAAACCAGGACTATGGTTTAGTTGGATGCTAGGCAAACTCCTTAGACTTGTACTATCTCTCTAGCCCTACAGACAGAGTCTTGATGTTGTCTCCTCTGTCAGAGGTGATGCTATTTATTTCACTAAACTTACCTTTTCTCCCTCACAAAACAGGCAGTCAACAGTGCCCCGAATGCCCTCAGTATTCTTCCTTGCCCTAGAAGAGGCCATGTGACTCACCTCGGGGTAATAAAATATGTTTTCCAGCCATAGAAGCCACTTCCAATTCTGAATTTTAAAATGCTAGGGGCAAAATTCCATGTCCTCACTCTCGAAAACCTCTCCCTGCTGTGAGCTGAGGTCATGGGTCCTGACCTGGGACAACTATGAGTTGTTACAGAGAAAGGAACTGCCCAATAGGGACAGCTTTGGACTTATACTGAAGGAAAAATAAATGCTTGTTATGTGAGATGCTTAAGGCTCTTAGATTATTTGTGATGCAAACTCCTATTTGTTGTCATGATTTATTGGAAGCCTACAATTCTTGTGGTCTCTGCTACATTTGGGTTACATAATCTTGGGCAAAATTCAAGCTACTATCCTCCTATTATTAATATATCCCCCAAGTTAATTGAACTTGTGGAAAAGTCTAGTTCATATTGTTGCTGGTGGGAGATGTGACTCTCACCAGCGAATGAGTCAGGTGCTTTGGGTGCATGTGTGAAGTGGGGTGGAGAGAGGTGGCAGCCAATAGAAGGGAATCTATATTACTTCCCTTTCTACCCACCGGGGTCAGTCAGGGAGATGACTGGGAAATTTAGGTCTGATGAGAATCTACCATGATCCCTTGCATGGTACAGAACTCATGACTCACCAGCCTCATGAGACGTTTGTCAAAGCACACCTGTGTTCCACTTGTTCTACCAACTGTGGGATATCATCCCTGCCACTCAATTTCTAAGGAGCCTTAGAAGCCAGGCTCGAACAAGACATTGCTCTTTGTAGGAAAGGAAAGTCAGTCCCAAATCTTACCTGGGATTGCCAGGTCTAAAATGTTCCCTCACCGAGAAGAATTTCAAGAAGAGAGAATAAGGAAGTTAAACAAGTTGATTTGAGAAATTCTGGGAAATTTTTCGGGAAATAATGGGACGGAGGAAAGAGAGAGGAAGATGGAGAGAGAGAGGGAGAGAATATGAGACAAACACACAGAGAGAGACAAAGAGAGAAGTCTTCAAGAGAGCACTACAGCTTCTCCACAGTGGAAAGCCCACAGTAGCTTCTGGGGAAAGCCTAAGTATGGCTATTTTCCATAACTGCCTTTGTCTCAAGTTCTCTACATAAGTAAGAGTTAATTGGGTTTGTCTTGGGGAAAAAGTTTTGAATTGATGATGGCCTATTCTAAAGTTTCTAATACAGCCCTTGTCCCTAAATTCCTGGCACCTCTCCTCCCAGTGATCCATCATGCTCCAGGCCTGGAATTCTACATCTCAATGGTTTTTGAACACCTTGGTTGGATCTTTTGTCTCAAAGGACTTTTTTCCTTAGGGATGGTTCAGGTTTCAAGCATGGTCTTAATATACATTACCTGACATGCACAGCCACTACCCCCACACACCCTCCCTGCTATAGCTCTACTTACAGGAATATTGTCTAGTGATCTGTTCAATCAAGTCACATCTTCGGAGAGAAGAAAACTATGGAACTCTAAGCATGGTCATTGATTGCTATCAGGTCATCACCCTTGTAACACACACACATACCACGTACGTACACACACATACACATCTTGAACTGGATATGTAACTACCATAAAAAATAGAAAACCATTTTTTAACCATTATTTCTTTCTTTCTTTTTTTGTTTAACATAAAGAACTATGGTTTGCAAAGCTACAATAATTGGGTTTTAGACATACAACATTTTGACACCAATCCTATCACCATTGTCAACTTTTAACAACTGACAAATTTTCAAAAACTGGTTCCAGTTGTCACATTGCCAATCCTCCACCAGTGTTCCCATATTCCTCCTGCAGCTCTCCCCCACACACACCTGCCACTGTGACAGGCAGATTTCTAAGTTCTGTGGTTGTAGTTGAGATGTCATGAGAAGATTTCTTAAGGAGGGGCCAGAGTGTGTATAGCTAGTCAGCATTGGTTTGCATGCAAACAAACTGGGTTTATTTTTTTTTCTTTTTGGGTCACACCCAGTGATGCACAGAGGTTACTCCTGCCTCTACACTCAGGAATTACTCTTGGTGGTTCTCGGGAGACCATATGGGATGCTGGGATTTGAACCTGGGTTTTGTCCGCATTCAAGACAAAAGCCTTACCCGCTGTGCTATCGCTCCAGCCCCTGGGTTCAATTTTTAAGGTTCATAAGAGAACTTCTAAAATATAAGATTCTATTGCAATGAGACTTATAGGTTTGGGAGTGTCACATAGTGGTACAATACACTTTCATTACATGTGTGATGGTCTAGGTTTGATTTCTGGCAGTACACACACACACTTGCACACACACAAAGATGCTAAGATTCATTATCATCATCTACACATTTTGCAGAGAGGCCAAGTCTATTGTGTAAGTGTAAACAAATTTCTTAAACTGTCAGCTATTAGTTTTTCAAATAAGAACACATTTCTATTCACAGATGGTGCTAAGGAATAAAAGATATAATATACATATATATAGAAAAATTATAAATTCACATAGAAATGCAAACAGTTTTAATTATTAATTAGTAGATGCCCTTATGGGATATAATGTAAATTTATTTCTTTAGATGCAAGATTGAGTGGCTTGAATTATGAATCTGACTCAGATAGCAACTCATCTCATGAATCACTTTGTTTTGTTCATAAGAAGCTACACAAATCAACTTAGAAAACATACTCAAAATTATGTAATTGTCAAAGTGCATGTAATAGTTCCTATCAGTTGTGGGAATTAAGTTTGTTGAAATATGTCAAGTGTGAATAATATTGTCTGGTATGCATTAATTATCCAGCATAGCACTGCATAGTCTATTTTATAATATATATATACATATATATATATATATATATGGCTTCTTGTCCTCCACCCACCCTTGCAATTCAGTACTAGAGATGGCCATTTCTATTAACAGATGCAAAACTTAATGTATAATCATAGAACGAACTCCACCTTTCTTCACCATTTGACTTCCATTGGCTTTATAAGAGAACATATAATTCAATGAAGTGATTCAAATTATTCTACAATTTTCATCAGCATCCAAAATGTATCAAAAGTGATGTGCCTTATCATTACAAAGGGATTTTGAAGATTGGTTGCAGTTTCCTATAGCATTATAGTTATTAACATTGACCTGCAATGTATGCCAAGAAAGTACTGCCTTCCCAGTGTTAGCACTTACTGTCACCTGCAGAGCACTTATGTTTGATCCAGAAAAAACATGTGCTTTCTTTCCTCTCCACTTGGCACACACTGAGCTCAGACATGTATAGTCAGGTATGCAAGACTTCACTGAGGCGAAGGTGTCATAAATACATACATATCACCATTTGCTCTTTCAATAGTCCTGCAGCAATGACCTTTTAATGTTCTAATGATAGAGAAAAACCGGAGACAGAAGAAGTGATTTATATTCCTACATGAGAAAGTAACTAGAGAAAAGGGTAGCTGTTGGAAAAAATACACATTTCAAAGTATGATATTACGTCCAAATAAAAAAGGAAACTTTTATTCTGCATGCAGATGGATTTCTTTAAGATGATCTATGTGGTTGGCCAAATAATGTTCCCTAAATATGTTTCTATCCTAATTTCCAGACCCTATGAATGTCACTTTATATGACACAAGGATTTATAGAGGTATTAATCAAGACTCTTGGCTCTCAAGCTCTCGGAAGTGCCTTGATAACTCCTGGTACTACAGGATCCAAGGGGCAATGCACTCTGCATTGGCCAAAAATGACCAGTATAGACTCTGAGTCTCCTGAATTCTATTTGGAAAACACTCCTGCCACCAAGACACACACACACACACACACACACACACACACACACACACACACACCCTGCCTTGTCTCCAGTCCTGTTATTTGGACACGATTATATTTTATCTAAGTGGGCAATATTTAGCAAAATATGTCTTTATTAGAGAAACCCAGAAAGATCCTACAGAGAAAACACTGGGAAGTAGGGAAACAGACATTTAAGCTATATATGGGCATGTAAAGAAATGCTGAAAGCTTCCAAAAATGACGAGACAAAGAACAACATTTTCTCCCCTGGATTCCTCATACAGAAATTCCTCACTGCATCTTGAGTTCAGCTCTGGAAGTCTGATTTTAAGTTTTGACATCCAGAACTATAAGTAAATGAGACACAATGATTTTAGGTCATTGATACATTGTCTTAGGCCATGAGAATGGGAAATTTATAGAATACATATGTCTAAATGAAAGGAATACATAATACAAAAGTAAAGAACATCACTAAGAAGTGTCTGTGAATATATCTATTCTACATTTCTTATTTTTTCTAATCTTTGCTGACTATTCTAGTGTACAGAACAAGCATATTTGAGCCAAAGAAACCAGGCACTGCCGCTTCTCTGTATTTGCTACATGAAGGGCTTTTTGATTGGATTTTGGTTCACATCACTCCACCAGAGGAACTCTTATCAAGGTCAACAATAATTTCTACTTTTCTACCAACACTTTTCCAGCATCTCACCTTTTTTATGGGAATATACATAGTTGAAGGGTTAATGACTTCTTGCCCTAAACACTTTTTCTTGTTGACTTCTGGCTTCTGGAACACAGAGCTTTCTTTCTTTTATTTTTTTTTTCACTCTTTGTTTTTGATCCTTATTTTGCTCCTCTCCCCTCTATCTCTGACCTGTGCATATTGGAATACTCCAAGCCTCAATTCTTACATTACATTTCTTTTCTATCTGAACCTAATCTCCTGTATGATCTCATTTAGTCCTTCTCATTTAAATGTACTTTTGTTTTTGTGGAAGAAGCTCTCGTTTATAGCACTGGTGACCCTTCTACTTTCAGCTCTGGATTCCCATTCTGAGTGCTTATTTTCAATCTCATTGTGAAAGTTTTGGTGCACAACATTTTATGCAAAATGGTGAGAAGAAATATTTCTAATCTCATTCACACTTAAAAAGTTTGCTGCTCTCCTTTTCAGAGATGATGCTATTCTGTCTCCCCATCAACCAGAATAACCAGAATGTTGTTTAACTCAGCACAGAAACTGACCTAACTGATGCCAGGTAATCTCAGAGTCTGAGTAAACAAAGGTGATCCATGGTTTGACTTTTTTCTCCCTTGTTATACTTTTCCTCCAGACACAGCTACTACATTGTGAGAAAACCAATGTCACATAAATATGTCACCTGTCACTGCTCTGGCCAAGAGTCACAGGAAAGTGCATGCTAAACTAAATATATAGTACCAGATATGTAAGTGGAGTTTTGAATTATTTCATACCTCTCATTTTTGAGCAATGCCGTTGCAAACAGTAAAAAAGATAGGCTGTCTTCATTTAGCTAAGCCTTTGAGAAAACTAAAATTTTTCTCTGCTTCTGTTGTTATATTTAAGTCATTAATGTGACTGGGTAATTTGTTCACCAAAAAAGTAACCGACTAAAGCAAATAGGTCAAAATTCTTAATATGTCTTAGATCGTTGCACTGGGTTTCTCCGAATCTTTCTCTCATCTCAGTGGTAACTCTATCTTTCGAGTTTCTCAAAATAAAAGCAATGGGGCTGCAATTGATTCTACTTTCTCTCCTATCTAACTATACCATGAGCAAAAATTGTCCGTCCTACCATCTGAATATATCAAATAGCTAATCTCTTTTCTTTGATATCAACTTGTCCCTAAAGCAACATTCCTTATCCTGACATAACTATAGCACTGCTTTTAATTGCATTTCTCTGTAAACCCTTTCACAGCACAGCAGTAAGGATCATGTAGAAAACAAAATCAGCTCCTGTAACTTTTCAAAAATCTCCAGTGGCTCCACACTTCTCTAGGCCATAGTCCTGCCTATCTTAGACAAGACCCCCCACCAAAAGAATAATTACTTCACTCACATCTATTTACCTGACCACATCTATGAAAATTCCCCATGATCCCTCTGTCTTACCGCATGGACCTGGTTTAAATTCCTTAAGGAATCTAGTCCTTTCTTGAAGCCTTTATGTACCACCTTTTCTCTACCTATAAAAACCATTTACTTCATTTATTATTGTATTATGGAAATCAGAAAATTAATAATTCCCTACCCCCACATAGTACTCTGTAAATTCATCCTATCCTGCTTAAATTTCTTTGACATATATAAATAAACATATACCAGGTCTCTCTACTTAATCATTTTCAGACTCTCCCCCCACCAAAAAAATAAATCAATAAAAGCTACATCCAGAAGGAATATTTTGTGTTATTTGTTGCTATATCTCTAGCATAGTGCCTGGCACACAAAGAAATTCTCTAAAAATATTTGTTAAATGAATAAAAAGAAATGTACACTATATAAATGGTGTGTGAAATGGTGGTTTTAAATTAGCTCAAATATAACCCAAATAAATAGATACACTGTCATTTTTTGGAAGTTAGAACTTAAGGGAAGCAACTGATTGTGACCTTAAGTAGCTGGTAGATAGCTCTTAGGACAGCAATGCAGGAGAGCTAGTGTGTCCTGCATAAGTCACAACCTATGTAACTTTTTCCAGGTGAACCGACCGTTTAGAATCTGTAATGCCATTGATAATCTTACCATAATCTCTTCTCCTCTGAGTGTTTTGTGAGGAACAAGTTGGACCATAGCTGCTATAAAGTTTGCTAATTTGACTTTCAGTATATAAATATATAAATATATAAATATGACTCTCCATACACACAAAAATATATCTTCACGCAAAGGAGTCCTCTGTACTGTTTTAAGACGTTCACCTGACAACACTTTTCTTACTTTTCCCACTTGTCTCTTGTGATGTGTTTGCTATCTTTCTCACACTGCTTAATTTTGTATTACCAAAATTCAAATTTCTCCTTCCGTTTTATTTTTAACAGTGTTTTCCATGAAAAATCATATGCCGTAGGAATGCAGAGTGTGTGCTTTGCATGTCATGGATAATTAAGATAACACCAGTTGGCAAATAACTCCCCAGTGCCAATCACCCTTCAACAATGGGTGATTTGTGTTTTAATTATCTTTTGTTAGACACTCAGCCCACTGGGAAGATGTTTCTCAACTCTGTTGTCAGGTAAAGGACCTAGAACTCTTTCTGTACATTAGCAAAACTTCTCTCCTAATTCATACTGCTGAGAGGTCTGTGGCAGAGCACCTGCCTTGTAGACCTGGGGCACATAGTTCGAGTCCCGGCTCTGATCCACATGTTGACTGTGATTCAGACAACTGTGGTATTTGCGAATCTTTGGCACACCCAAACCAAGTGAGTGTATGTGTGTGTGTGATTTCTGCAACTAATAGTGTGTGGTTATAGCTCCAACAACTGTGCAAACACTACAACCAAAAGCAATACCTCAGCGAGAAACAGAGAGATATGAGAACACAATATAGCGTACAACCTGGGTTATGGTAGCAACAAGATTGAAGAAAATAGTGAAGGGAAAGGGGAAAACTAAATCACTAGATTCCTCTTGATATAAATATAATTAGATGAGGAAAATAAATATGCTGGTATGAAAACAAAAACATATATAATCTGTCTTGAAAAACTAGGAAAGTTTAAACTTTGAAAATTGTATGATCCAAATATATATGTAAATAAAGGTAGTTCATAATGGTAAGAGTGAAATGTTTACATAAGTATTACATGGCCATGTCTAACAAGGCCTGAGTAATTGTCCAAAAATCTAAAGTAATTTTTGTTCTGTTTTAGAGAAACTTTTCTTTTGAGATGTCCTGAGATATAACTGTTTCCACTGTAGTACTGTAGCACTGTCATCCTGTTGTTCATCGATTTGCTCGAGCGGGCACCAGTAATGTTTCCATTGCGAGACTTGTTGTTACTGTTTTTGGCATATCAAATACGACACAGGTAGCTTGCCAGGCTCTGCCGTGCGGGCAGGATACTCTTAGTAGCTTGCCCGGCTCTCCGAGACGGACAAAAGAATCGAACCTGGGTCGGCTGTGTGCAAGGCAAAGGCCCTACCCACTGTGCTATCACTTCAGTCACTGTTTCAACTACTAAACATAAACTGATGAAGCCTTTCTTGAAGCCACAGTTGACTTCATATTTTTAAATAAAACTGAGATAATCTAAGGATATTACTAAATGTTATTAGATAAACCTTTTTTGATAGAACAAATAATCTGCTTGATAGGGAGGCTGATAGATGTTACTGTGAATAAGGCAATTGGCTTCAATGTGGCTGACAAGATTCAATACCTGGCATCATCTGGAGTGATCACAGAGCACAGAGCCAGGAGTAAACCTGAGCATTACCAGGTATGACTCACCTTGCCCCCTCCCGACTCTCCCCCAGCCCCCCCTGCAATAATCCACTTGATACAAAACTTTGTGTAATCCCATCAACGGCCAACATCTAGAGACTATAAAACCAAGCTTCCAGAAGCAACATTTTATAGCCTAGTTCTCCCTCTCAGAGAATGTGGCAAGCTACCGAGAGTTTCCTGCCTGCATAGGAGAGCCTGGCAAGCTCACCATGGCATATTCATATGCCAAAAACAGTAACAATGATGGGTCTCATTCCCCTGAGCCCGAAGAGACTCTAATGCATTGGGAAAGACAAGTAAAGAGAGGGTGCTAAAATCTCAGGTCTTGGACAAATGTAAACGTTACTGGGTCAGCTTGAGCAGATCAACAATCAACGGAATGACAGTGATACAAAACTTCAGTCACCAAACATTTTACTAGAACAGCCCTTTAGAAACTATGGAGTTCACTACCCCAGAACAATTTAAATCTATTTTGTGCCTAAACAATTAACAATAGGATGGTTTTCACCATTGAAAATAATAAGCTTGCCTCATATATTGAAGTGACAAATCACAATATGTCGATGAGATGGTAGAGAAATGTACTAGATACAGTTCACTTAATGTTCAAACGCCAATTGAGATGGTAGAGCTCTGTAT